>NC_141821.1:33222451-33570951 GCF_982586985.1 Callionymus lyra | reverse complement strand
ATTAAAGTTTAAATAACCCTTATCTTGTGTAAACATACAACTAAAGTACATCAAATCTAAGTTAAGATTTCCTCACCTTGTGTCCTTGCACTATTTTGGAATACAAAACTTTTTTCTCCATAGTCACAAAAGTACAAGCCAGTGTCCGAGATGACCATTTTTTATTTCTTTTATTTTTATTCTTTCTTGTCAGAGGAGGAAGGATAAGAAGTCATCCATCTCAAGCTAACAGCCACCAGTCTGGCCCCATGCTGGAGCCCCAGAGAGAGGAAGCAATCGCTCACAGCACAGGAGCACATTCCCCCTCAACACAGGGGGGATAAGGCCATTTAACCCATCAAGGCCTGGTCTACTTCTCTTGGCGCTCACGTGCACGTACCTATGTGTCTATTATGGAGTCTGTCATCACATGCGCGGGCTAATGCGTTCTTGCTTACGCCAGCGTCTGTGCGTCGGACTTAAAGGCCGATCGTAAAGAGCAGGAGAGCATCCTCCCTGAACCCGACCCCCGGCTCCAACTGTCATATCTTATTCCAAGAGGCACCCCCGGCCGCCCCTCGGCCACCCCCCGTCTCTCTGTCCCACTGACACAGCACTATCACAGAGACTTGTGCTATAACCAGCCTGAGGAATTGACACTCCAAGTGTTTCTCAACACTTTTCTAATGGCATTGTGAGACCCCTGCCACTGCCGGGATGGAAGGTGTTTAGCACCTGACTGTTTTTACTCTGTCAGAGGAGGGAACCTAGTGCTCCCCTGGCTATATAAACCAAGACTAGCTCCTCCGTTATCATTTCCACCGTGGGCATGCTTCCTCCCGTCGAATCACTGGTATTTCCAGAAGTAGCAGCTCAGGCCTTGTTCAAGCCTTGAGATATATAGTCGGGACAAGCACATCCAGAGGACATGAAGGTGAAAAGATTCATCAGACAAGCATCGCAGACAAATGCATGGCAGGGAGATAATGGTTGACCATGGCCCATTACAGAAATAGAAGTGTCCGTGAAGAATGAGACGACAATGGAAAGAAACACGGGAAACGACTTGCGTGGTGAATACACATGAAGGCGTTGAATGAGAAAGTGATGAGAACTGAATGGGTAGTTAGGTCAAGAAATGAAAGAAATGGAGTCAATAAAGGTGAGGCAGAATGACTTTTAAACAATAAAATTGATGACCCTTGTCTGGAGAACAGTAAAGCGTTGATGTTGTGAGCCATGACCAAAAAGCTATTGTTGACTAACGTCAACGGTGTGCTGCATCTTTGACCCCCGTGGCTGGAAATAGGAAAAGGGAGCAAATGGAGGAGGCATATAGGAATTACCGAAAATATGTAGCTGTATGAAAATGGACCTGAAAGTGTTTTTGTAATTGAGACGTCTTTCCTCAAAACACAGAGAGTTCAAGACAACGACTAGTAATGATCATGAAAATGTACATTGAGTGACTTATTAAAGGGATAGTTTTTTTTGTTTTTTTTATCATGTCGGGGCTTCAATAAAAGAGGGACGTTACAGACGAGATGGATTTTTTTTGGTGTCTTTTCAGATGAAGAAAAGTGAGCCTTATTCACGACCGACATATGGACATTCATTTCTGCCCATGACTCCAAAAACACACTAAATAATAAATAATCCCTCCCCTTAGTGGACAAGAGGGTGAGTAGAAAATAAGAGAAATTAGAATTTCGGATGAACTACCAATTACCAGATGGAGACACCATGAGGAAACATGTTTAGTTGACCAAGAGAACACGAACAAATGGCAGTAAAGGACCAGGCAGACCAGAAACGTAAATGACCTGAAGGATCTGATACCTCATTACAAGTGACGATCCAAGCGAGCACGCAAGCTAATTAGAGGAGTTCACTCTTCTAGAGGTTGTGCACGTGGCGGGGGGTACAGGAGACCATGTCACGTAAGTCAGTTGTCAAAACTGCAGTTCTTAACACGTTTTATTTAAGGATCAGTTGTAGGGCATTGACAAAGAATACTTAATCACATATTATATACAGGTAAACTTAATCTTCAAGGCCGGGATTTTAAACACTTTATAAACTGGGGCCATTGAAATGTATTTATTAAATATTAAAGTGTTGGGCAGGTAATTCAAAATAACTAATGCCTTACAAAAACATGGTAGAAATTTACACACACACACACTAATTTCAGTAACTAGCTACAAGTCATTTTAAATATTAAAAACAAAATGCCAAAATGTATTTCCCTGACAAATATAACTTTATGTTCATTGGTCTTTGAATTTAAACATTACAATATTTCTTAATGATTAAGTACATTTTCTGTGATTTTTTTTTCCATGTTTTGTAGTTATTACTTCATAAAGTTCTACCCCGTCTGAAATCTCGGCGAACAAGAGGTTACGAGAGCAGAGTTCATTGTGATTAATGGTCTTCACTTCTCCTCCAGCTGTAATCACATCTCGCTTTGTTTATACGAGTCCCTTGCAGTTGGAGACTTCTGGGATTGATGACACACAGTGACAAACCTTGACACTTGACCAATCACAGAGTGGATGTGGTTAAAAAGTAAAACAGTGGACTTGATGTACATCACAATTCAAATTGTAATATATATAAATATATTCAAAGCTGTCATAGTTGATGGTATTATACGGCACAGTAATCTCTATTACATTTTACAGTAATTAAAGTTGAAAAGGTTTAACAACTCCTGATAGCTTTGGATTGCAATTAAGTGGTAAGCAACTAATAATGATATTTACGATTGGAAAATTAATCCATCAATCAATTGATGACTTTGTTTCTGAATTCATCTCCATGTCAGCAAGGTGTTAGAAGAATGAAGAGAACATTTATCCAAGGTACCATCATCTATATTTTCCCACCAAATAATGGTCTTCTTTCTTGAGAATCGGAGCATGGTGGACATCAAAGGTGGTTTGCTTTGATAGGTAGCAAGAAGCACATCAATAGATACTCAGAATGAAGCCACTGATACACAGTCTGAGGCAGAGAAGCATCTCCTAATGATGTGGTTTTGGTTTTTGTTCTCCTCAGACTCATTGAGTGTCCAGGACACTATGACTCATCCACAGAAAAAAGAAAATCTCTAAAAATAAAAATAGCCACACTGAGAAAACTAATTTCTATTAAATGGATTAACTTTTGGAGTATTTTTTCAGACCGTTAAGATCATCCATTGAAGCCAATCAGACGCACAAAGGCATGTTGTTCTCATTTAGAACCAGACTCAAGAGTGACTAAAAGAGAGAGAGTGGATCCATAGTGTTTGTTTCCTGAGGACAAGAGTGCTGATTTAGACATAGCTAGCCCAAACACAGATGCCCCCTTCCTGTGGGTAACAGAAGGAGACACAATGTGTTGGAGAGGCCGGAGCTGACAAAGGGATTAATCCGAAGACAACAAATCCTGCAATATCAGGCACAAGTCATGGCAGAGAAACTACACATCATATGGTGGTGACAGCACCGACGGAGACAAACACCGAGAGTGCCAGAAACAAAAAAAAAAAATGTTTCTTCTCTTTTTTTTCTCAAAGATTGATTTTGAGCCAGTACTTTTCTTTTTTTTATTGACATCATAGTATCTCCCACTGGTAATCCATCAATCTCGTTATCGTCTCCCTCGTTCTTATCTTTCTCCTCGTCTCTTCCCAGTGTCTCTTTTTTTTCTCCCTCCCGCACCCTGTTTGGATGTTGCTTCAGGAGCTGATAGGAACATCTGCCTGTGATACGGCGCAGAAGAACAGACGAGAGACCTGAGATGAGGTTGAGTTCATGTGCACCACCCACCGTGCCGGACTGTTGTGGCCATCGGTAAATCTCACAATCTTAGCTACTATCAAAGGTGTGTGTGCGTGTGTGTTTCCATTTCAAATAACATAATCCCATAACAGGGGGAGAAATACATTTTTTTTTTCTGGGGATAAGGGGAGAAAGAGCGGAAAAAAATGATGGCAGAGGAGATAGGAAATGTGATGGAGGTGGGTGGGGTGGTGGGGCAGAGCAGGAGAAAAGCATTAGTAGTTCCAGCCAGCTGCCAAATGATGCCCTTGATTGCCTCTCTTCTTGCGCAGAAACAGAAGGTGTGAGGGGTGATTAGGCCTGGGCCCGATCCCTGATGAACAGATGTTAATAACAAAGCCCATGTTCATTGTGGTTAATAGCCAAGCGCGCCAGGGCTGGCTGCTGAGGCTAGGGGAAAATCTGCCTCCATAGCTCTTCTCCTCTCTCCTCCCTTCATGGGAGAGAGATAGGCTCCCTCTACTAATGTTTTGGCTGTACACTAACGTAATGAGCATGGTATTTGCAAGAAAAGGTAATGATAATCAGTCACGGGGGCAGAGAAAAAACACGGCAAATGATGGCGCGTCGTGTTCCAGAGATGGAGGAGCTCAGGGTTTCTGCTGTTAACTTTTAGTTGATGATAGCCTTTTGATGATATCAGGGATAAAGGGACGTTAATAAAGCAAAGGCAGCGATGGCTGCCATCGCGGTCGCCTCATCTTTGATCCTATTAGGCTCTTATCTTGAGGCGCCAATGACAACAGACGTAATGTCGATTGTTACATTTGGATTTCATCAAAGGCGATAGCACCATCGGAACGATACTGTAAAGCACAATCAAATGGAGAGGGAAAAAAAGAAAATTTCAAAGAAATCATGAGTCACAGCTGACAGAGTTCAAGTTTCTTTTGCTTCCACACAAACATTATTCTACCAATCATGTTTGGAACTTTTTTTTCTTTTAACAACCTGCGTTAACAAGGTGTTTTGGAAATTGTGAAGTAACAGGAGAAGTGTTAGCTTCTATTCAAACCATATTCGGGGTATCTAAACAAAGTAAGTAAGTAAATAATTAGTATTTACAACCAACACTACAATAGAGTCTATATTACGATTTCTTTCAGTACAGGTATGGCTGGAATGCTTTGGGATGTCTTTTGTTAATATGTTGTTAAGGGATCTGTACTGATACTACGGTAGTAACCAGACTGGAAATTGATAATCATCATTGCCTAATTTTGGTGCTTCTATTCAGTTTCAGTGTAATTTTCACTGATAATGTGTTTGTCTCATATACAGAAATCCAACATGTATTTCACAATAAGGTCATTACAGTGATTCACAGCAATCTTACTCCACATTAGAGCACACATGCACAACATTTTGCAAATAATAATGAGGACAGAACAATCCCCAGACTAAGCGTTTATGAATATTATATTTATTTATAAATCAATTTTGCCTTCATTCTTTAGAACCGTGTAAACAACTGCACTGTTTAGAAGATTAAACCTTAACGATACACAACCCTTAATGCTGTTGCTTCCATTTTTAACCACACAATCATCTGAGATGAAAAGTCTCAACTTGAGTCTATTTTATTAACCAACTTCCCCACCATATGTCCATGTTAAAGAAGTAAAACCACTTAATTCCTATTTACAATCCTATTATACCTCAAATTTCCCCAATGTGTACAGATTGATTGGATGTTTGACACAAAGACTAAACATTTGTGGACACCTTTCTTTGACCTTTTCTTTACCTCAAGTTCAAGATGACCCAAAGGCCTGAAAAAAAATGTGTTTGAGGTATCCCTGTTTCATCTAGGTCAAGATGAAGCCAGGGAGGTCGGCCTACGGGTCACCTTGACCCTGAGATAACACGAGGGTTAAACTCAAAATAATGTGTTTTAATAACTTAAAGAAATATAAATCATATATTACCACAGAATAAATAGTTAAGCTCTGGCAAATGGCAATTAAAAAATACCTTTGCTCCTACATCTGTATTCACAATAACGTTACAAACAAAAATACAAAATTATATTTCAAACCACTTTCACAGTTTTTGGCTAATAGTTACTTACCACACTCACTTGAAGAAATTATCTTATATTATATATATATATATATATATATATATATATATATTTATATATATATATATATATATATATATATATTTATATATATATATATATATATATATATATATATATATATATATATATTTAGAACTAATACAGCTCTGTTTTTATATTCTTGGTTAAGGGTGTGCAATAAAAGAAACAAAATATTCAAATAAACTGATAACAATACAAATTTAAGTGGGAAAACGTTTTTAAATTAATTGTTTGTTTAATATAGAATATTTACATAACGGATATATTTCGTTTTTACATTATTTGTTTAGGTGGTCTAACTAAGAACTGAAGGGATGTACCACTACATATTTTAAAATATAAATAACAATTACACGTTTATTTAATCATTGATTTGTGTTTTACAGATTAAATCACTTTGAAAGACTAGATATAGAACAACTTGAATTGGGTATTCATTAGATTTGTATTTATTAGATTATATGTGTATGTGATATTATCATCCCTCAACAGAATGAAAGATGACTTTCCTCGTCCTTTAAATTGAAAGGAACAACACACCTAGTTAAGAGCGACACTCCCAGCGGTGCACTACTTCTCACAGGCTTCAAACACTTGTGTTTAATGTACGCCCATGCTCCATCTACCTTCTCCATTATTCCACCCGTCTCGTGCACATCTTTACCGGCCCCATGCTGTCCGTCTCTGTTTATTGAATACATCTTTTACTCTGCAACGTTCTTCCACCTGAGTTGGCAGTTGCAACTTTTATGACAGCGCTGAACACCAGGGTCGCAGGGAGAAGAGGACCCTTGTATATTCATTGCACGCCTCGTGCTCCGGCAAATGAGAGCCATCTAGGCTGGAATGAACAACCCGGGAAGATGACTTGAACTATTTTCTGTTGTTCTCTTGTTTATATTATTTAAGAAGGAGCGATAGCAACACTTGGAGATGCCCCCCACTGAACCTTATAAAAAAAATAAAAGCAAGACGAGGGAAGACCACCTGCTGGGAAAGGAGTAAGTAAACAGTGTTTTGATCAGCAAAGCAATCTATTATTTACTAACAATTTTGGCAAGATGGCCCCGATTTACCAGTTAAACCAGGCAAATAAAAGTCACATAGAGCTGTCAATTCAGAGAAGAAAGGAAAAGGACAGCTTAGACAGGAAGAAGAAGCTTTTTCTCAACAAACATTTCAACACATTTCCAACATCACATGGCTGCCATCTTTCAAAAATCTACACTCTCTAACCAGTGACTTTCAATTCATTTTACAGTTTTGACGGTTTAAAATGATTAAATGAAGCTATTATGGGCTACAATATCTTTAAATACAAGAAATACATAAAAAACATTTCAACCATTATGTTATTATTATTACTATTATGTTTCTCTGTTTGAAAACCTCATCTTTACTTTTAAAATGTTGCGTTAAGGGTCTTCATACCATCGTGTGTGCCCTCCCAAACCTTGTCACAAAATTCATCTCATACAGTCAAAAATAAGAAATGGATTTAAGAATTTTTGTAATATTTGTAAATATATATATATATGTGTGTGTGTGTGTATATTTAGTAGTGATGGGCTAATAAAGCTTCATGAAGCAATGTCATGATGTTAAGAAGTCAGTAGGCGGCGCCATCAGTTCAAAAATGATCTGATGTTTAATTAGAAACAACAGTTGTTCAAAAGAATGGAATAGTGCAGAGAACGCCATCTAGTGGACTCTGAAGTAATAACACTGTTTCATAAAGCTTCATCAGATCATCACTAAAATTATGTAAAGATGTATTTCGAGAAAATAAATTAATAAATACACTGACTTTTCTGTCAGTATAAATTTTTGGTAAATTATGTGTACGCAATAGAGTTTTTGCCAGTCCAGCTCGGATGTGGAGTGATAGTAAGTACTGGGATAAACTTTCATATGTTAAAGTATATCAAAATATAACCTAATAAAATTCCAACTTTGATTTGTTCTTTGTGTGAATATGTCTTGTTTCATCATGTAAAGGCTCGTTTTTTCCATCCTGTCACAATAGAATAAAACTCCTATTTTGAATGTATTCAAGTCACACGTGGCCCAATGGTCAGTTGCAAAAATCAATATCAGATCAGTTGGGTAAATATTGAAGGATAAGTATGGAAAAAACATCTAAAATGAAAGCTGCTAGATCATCCACGATGAGACACTAAAGAGATTCAAATTATTTATACTTTAACAAGTATTGCAGTCAATTGAAATAACGAAAAGATATAAGGGTAAAGATGTTAAAGGGTGAAACATCACTTGCAAAAACAGCAACTATATTTTAGTTCAGCTGTGATAAAGAATACATTTTCTCTGCCTTCATCTCTGTCCCAATGACCATTCATAAGCCGTCCAAGCACTGTCAGGTACAAGTTTCTGATATCAGACACAGGTCAGAGCCGAAACGGTTGTTGGTGTGAAATTCACTCCATTAGAGTAGAGCTTTGTATTCATGGCAAAGGCGAAGCTTTCCAGCAGAATTACACCAGCTTTGTGTAAATAATCAAGGGCTGACCTGTGGGGTTAAACCCTGTAATTGAAGTGATACTTCAAAGAGACGACTACCACCTTCTCCAGGCGGCAAAACGCTGCGTGGAGCATACAGGACAGACGGGGTGGGGGGGGAGGTCCACACAAAAACATGGAGACAGAGAGACGGGCGCACACATGTGGGGCAGGAGAAGGAGGTAACAGGGTGCCCACATTGGATGACACTGTGGGAGTGCTGTCTTTGTCTAAAGCTCTCATCTTGTAAAATGAAGCCCAGAATATGCAACTGCTGCCCAGCCAGAATAAAATGACATACACAAAACATTTACGACTCTCTTAAACGTAAAAGTGGTCAGCGACGTGTGTGCTCGACATTAATCATGATATTGTGTATTCTGTCTTGAAACATATTCATGTCATTTATCACCATTATTATTCATGAGCACTGTTTCCATCAACAAATGAGGTCACAGAGGTCATTTCGTTATCATCTGGATGCCTAATGTGTCCTTCGTCTTTCTTGTGTCCGCGACAATATATCATACACAGCAAACATTTTTTTAAATGTTTAGGGACAACTGCTTTTATTATTATTACCTCCACCAAGGAGGTCTGATCGTTGGGTTCATCCAGCTGTGAGCAAAATAAACCCAAAACAGATTAACGTTTTTCAACAATATATTCAGGTTATATTGACATTTATTTTTTTTAACTAATGTTCGAACTAAATTTAAGAAGGTGTCGGCATTCACTTGTATGGCTGCTAACCGCTGCTGCATGTGCCAAGCTCTGTTTGTACCAGAAAATAAATTATTCAAAAGAATCAGCATACAATCCCATTAATTAAATCATTTAACCTACATGCGACTATAGGTAAAAATGGGTTATTATTAATTTGACAAAAAGCTTTTGAAGCTAGCTTGCTAGCACTGCTCATGGTCCAGTGGTCCAGGAACTCAGAGACTCATTCATTCCTCGCGCTGTTAGACTTTTTTTTCCTTTGTATCCTTTTTTCTTTGCATTATTTTCTTTCATCCAATTTCCAGATCTCCAGAGGGATAAATAAAGTTTATCTTTTAGTCTATCTTTTTTCATTTTCTCTAAGTGCATAAGCTTTATTAAAGCTACTTTGTCTAAACTCAAATTTAGCTTTCTTTGAGATACACTCTATTTATTTAGGAATGTCTGGGGGCTCACAGTTGCGGAAACTCTCTTTCCCAAAACATTTAAGCTGGCTCCAGTGTCTAAAGTGAAATACATATATCTGGTACTGTACAAATCCTGTGTTTTTCCTCAAGGTTTTTCCGTGAGGTTTTTGACTAACCACTCCAACCACTATTTTCTCCACCGAAGCTTTATTAAATAAATAAATAAAGGCCAATTACAGCCTTTCTCCAGAAACAACACCATCCCTCTGATCTGTTGTAATACATCCCCATCAGTGTGCTACTTTCACACCCCCCTCATCCTGTTTTGACAGCATCAAAAGCCCCTCTGACCCTTGCATGCACGGGATGACAAAAACCACATGCCGCCCGTAATATTGAGCCATTTGCATAAAACTAGGCCGTCCGCGCCGTAGAGCCGGCACTTCACGCCGGCGAGCTCCGAGACATTTGCCTCGCTGCAATTCAATTAGAGGCTGTAAACAAGTGACAGAGGCGCAGGCAGACAGACAGGCCGGAGAATTAATCAGCGGGCTGGTGAATAAGGAACGCCGCTGTCTGTCAGGGTCGCTCAAAGTGACTGGCACCGCTGTAATCATTCATTTACAGTAGTGATCTTCACGCTGCAATGTTGCTGACAGCAGCATCGTGCAACCCACCGTCTCACCCGTCTCACCCATCCTCGCTGCCCCGCTCCCGACTCCGTCTCCAGCTAGGAGTAGCAACCACGGCGAGAGGCAGATTGATCCCTGGTATTCTGTGTAGCTAAGGGCCTCCTTCCCTCATTAATTCTGCTGATTCCACCAGATGGGAAACAAAATATTAATTTTATTCAGCCCTAGGCACCAGCTCTTGGTGACAGTGTTCACTAAATCACCAGGGTTTCATCAGAAAGCGGAGATACGGTAGCCGGGAAGTGGGATCTCCGGGCATGTATAGGTGACTGGTCGGTTCAAATTGTCACAGGTGTAATTAATGGTATGGCAAAAATGATGAATTTATCGGCGGAGGGAGGGAACCATCCGAGATGCACGGCCACGCCGTCATCGCGGCACGCTCGTTTGAATTATGCAAATTAATTGACTCATTCAATGTGGCATAAAATGCTTGTGCAACTACATTGCACGCTACATTAGTCTGTTCATCCAATAAAACTGCATTCTTTACAAGTGAATCCTTGACTCAGAGGGCTCTAGGATACAATTCATTTTCGGAGCAGATGTGAGAGTCTGGTAGCACTTGGCACCACAACTCTATGATGGGGGGGTGGATTTGGGAAGAGGGCAGAGATGTACAGTGAGGGTTTATGATTGGACGACTGACCCCACTGAGTCCTGGCATCGACATCAACCTCATTACAGCTCTAGTAGCTCTCTGTGTATCCCTCGTCTGTCTTTTTGGGTTTGGATTCAGATGACAACATGTACAAAAAAATGCCTCATTGATTTCAGTGTTCTGGCGTCGCTCTTGAGTGGCACAAGTGCATCCAAAGACACACACAAAAAACTTGTTTATTATTAAAGACAACCCCTATGCATCCTATCCATTATGCCACATTTGACCTGCAAACGCATTTACCCACCACACACCGTAAATTAACCCTTGTGTTGTCTCTGGGTCAGGGCGACGACCAAAACGAACAACCTTCACCACTGCATATGTATTTCTGGAAGCCAGAGACAAAACAAATGATTCTACAAACAGGTTTGTTTTCGAGTACTACAGGTCACCTTGACCCAGAGATAACAATATTATTTTAGTGTGACCCAGGTGCTGATTTTCATAGAGCAGATAATCTTAATAAACTACCAGGAGAGATCCGCTCTATTTCAGACAGATCTATACTTTTATTGTTCGCCCTGTCACAAAAATGTCCTTCATTTATAAAAAATGATATTTGATATTAGCAGAATTTGTATTCTATACTGATAAAAACATTAATATATAAGATACTTAATGAAATGGTTAATGTCAGTATTGCAATTGGTTTAACATTTCTCATTACTATATAATACAGTTAAAATAAAATGAAAAATGAAAATAGTTTTGTAAATGTTGTTGTAAATCGAATTTTTGTTAGTATAAATGGAAACATTCCAGTAATTAAATTAATTAAAGTTAATAAATTGTGAAATTTTAGCACTAGAAATAGTCCAGAAATTGGGAAACAATTCTTCAGCAGTCAATAATTACTATTATGGTTTTTATTAGGATCATGTAGAGTCTTCTGTATCAGTAAAATATACATTAACTCAGAGGTGCAATACTTTGATTCATGGGCTGAAGCAAAATAAATCTACACTTACACTCAGACAAAGGATGGAATTGGATGACATATTACATTGGCTACAGATAACAAACATGTTTTGTGTCTTATTAAGATTCAAGTTAACTCAATAAATGGTAACACAATTAAAATTCCAAATATGTTCCGTGGTCGATACATTTTCTAAAATAATATTTGCTAAATGTCACTTCTCTGGCTTCAAACAAAAAGGTTGATGAATGTGGTTGATTCCACCAGTCTATGTCAAAATAAAGGTATACTGGGATTAGCTCTTCTTCAGGTGCTTGTTCCTACTTTTGCTTATTAATCCTGATTCTTCTATTTTTAATCTAAATTCTTCTTTTTTTTGCCAAAAAAAACTAATTTTGAGGCCATTTATATTTACATATACACATTTACGTATATTTAAATTTATATATATTAAAAACTCCATATATATCTTTGATAAATGAATATCCTGCCATATTGACTAAAAAATGAATGAGGATAAAAAGGTGAAAAAGAATACTCTATCATTATTCTCCATAAATCAAATGTAAGACAACAAGTATTCCAAAGACCTTCCAAGTTCATGGTATTAAAATCTTACATCCACATTATGAAAAGGTCAGTAGTTCCTCTAGATCTGATCTACATATTAACATTCAGATCAGCCCACATCACATGTCGCCTCACCTTCATTCAAGGCATCAAGCAGCCCCTGCCATCACACGCATACCTACAATACCTCCACCTCCTACAACCCCCTCGTCACCCCTCAAGCCGCTGTCCCCACCCCCACTTTGATATACATGTGTCAAGGCAAAGTGACAAATAGCACATATTAATTAGGCACCGGGCCTGGCGAGATTGCTGTTATTAACAGTGAAAAGGGGCTAAGGTTGGATTTAATTGCCTGTGACATCAAGGTCAAGTGACTGGTATTTCAAGCATCATTTAAAATGTTTGATATTGAGGCCATTGTACTCGCATCAAGAGCATCTAAAAATATAGAGGAGAGTGATGGGGAGGAAAATACCTGCTTGCTGCAGGAGCTATCATGAAAGCTAATAACATCTCTCCACTGATAAATTGACTAGATCCTGATGGAAAGAATATTGCCGTCTCCCTTCACTGACTCTCACTTCCTCGCTACAATTCGCAATCCACTCCCTGTTCGCCTCGTGTGTTACCGCTGCACTGGAAAAAAAATGACTTCAATGGAAGGGAATTTGGTGTGGAATGAAAATGTTAAAATGGAAAAACAAATGAGAAGTAGAACAAATCTGTCTGGTATCCTCCAGTGACCGTGTGTGAATGCTAAGTAATGCCCGGCTTTTCATCCAGGCTTGCAGATGAGATCTTGGGGTGCATGAAAAGACATTGGTCGATTATTAAATGTACAACTGGAGATTGCATGCACATCAGTTTGCAAGATTTAACAGCTTTCCATGTTGTAAAGGATTCCTGTAGCCGACTGTGAGTCAAGACGGCTGATTATTTGAGGCCCCTATCAGATTCTAGGCAGTCCTTTTAGCTGTTAACTGTTGCCATGGCAATGGTGTTCTCCTGTCGGGCCTTCTGCTAACCCTGAAATTAGGAACGAGGTGTGGCGCCACCCCAAACTGCGCTCTTCTCCACTGATTCGCTATCCTCGGTAACCCAAAAACCTGTTGAAAAGATAAACTGATGCTCCCGCTGATGCGAGGCAGAGCAGGTGAACTTGATAAACACAAAAGTGTGGCAGACTCAACCGTAACCATCAGCCTCTCCAGTCTTTTAAAAAGGTTGGAGAGCTTTTAGATGTGTCTAACATATGCATGCTGTAGCCGTTTCACTTTTACCATCCAGCATGGATCACTGGAAATAAGCCCCAATGGGGCGCTGAGCAGTCCATTCAACTGTCATTCACAAGCTGCTCCCCAGTACTCTTGACCATCCTGAACCGACGATGTTCATATCCAGAATTTTATTTTGACAATCAAAGTATCTGAAGAGTTAAGCTCCATTAAACCCAACAGATAAGATCAATCTAAGACTCAAGCCGTACTCAAACTACAACCAGGAAATAAAACAAACAATGTAATCTTAAATACCTTCCACTAAAACTTAAGTTCTTCTAATAAAAAAATGTAACAATACAAACTCAAAACCTTAGTTAAATATTAACATTGTGAAAAGAACTATATTGAGTATGACTACCTAAAGTCAATAAACTCGACAAAAATAAGAATAAAGAAGAGAACTAGAAGCAAAAGACAAGAAAAACCAGAAGTTCAAGAGGGAAGTGGGAGATAAAATACAAAATGAATTACTACCAAAAAAACAAAACACTGCCCAAATAAAATGTAATAATGGAGAACAATGAGAATTAAAAATGGCCAACACTATGCAAGAAGCAAGAATTAATTGTCTTACAACAATGGCAATAAAATGATCTGATTCTGATATATTAAACAAATAAAAAATCTGCAGCAGTTGTACAATTCTGAGGTAGTGTGAGGTAGCCATTCAGACATCATTTCAGATTCTCATTCCTTGTCTCTGCAATGGCCAGCCAGGGTTGCAGGAGTATGAAAACGTGTAGTCGGGTAAACCCTGGGTTGGTAATAAACAATTATAATTATATTAATCAGAAGAAAAAAAGACGGAAAGTGTCTATATTTGTTCACTTTCCGTTGCAAAGAACTTCCACTTTATTTCTATGGATGTCCAGGACACAATTTTAAAGACAAATTATGACAAATATATTTATTTTAAATGATAGGTTTGAGTTTTTTCTTAATGAAATGATAAAAGATGAAAAGAAGAACAAGCGAATATTTGTTCCAGAATTCATATGCATAGCAACTGAATACCTCTATGAAGCTTCAGTCTACTAAATCCGTGTCCAAGCCTCACAAAATCTCCACGAGGGTCCAGGTCGCCACCTTAAAAAAGCTCACCTTCATCCCATATCCTTCCTCGTCTCTCATTTACCACATCGACTTTGCACGACGATGACTTCATTCTTCCTCATTTTAATAGCCTGTTAATGCTAACATCGTCAGTATACCGGGGCTCCACATGCCATATAACCAAACCCAGCAGACAGAGCGCCGTTTGTGCATTTGTGCACGTAATAACACACA
Source organism: Callionymus lyra (assembly GCF_982586985.1). Classification (NCBI taxonomy): domain Eukaryota; kingdom Metazoa; phylum Chordata; class Actinopteri; order Syngnathiformes; family Callionymidae; genus Callionymus; species Callionymus lyra. The sequence continues at coordinate 33,555,967 of NC_141821.1, read as the reverse complement.
CCAGGTGCGCTCAGCCTCAAATTAGCTGATCAACAGGGAGGCAGAACAGGCGTCCTGATGATCTCCGGCACCAGCATGCCACATCATTTAGGAAATGGCCTATTATTTTTGTGCAGGCATTAAAAATAATTTACCGTCTTTAATGTCTTCCATTTCCCCAAAGACGTGACAAAACATACAACCAGAACTCGCTGAATAAATACTGTGGTAAGTAATCTGATCTTGATATAAAACCAGCTCATATCTCATGGTGTACGTTGAATTAAAACACTTTTGCACATCGTCTTGTTGACCTGGACAAAACCCCTTCCTTCAAAAGGTGAAGTGCTTTCTCTGCAACAACCTAAGACACACACTAATGGGTCACCTCAGCTTTTCACCAGAGTCTGGTCTCCTTTTATAGACAGACTAATACATTTGAAACTCTAACCCACAGGCTCTCGACCTTTTACATTTACATTGACAATAGATCTTCCATTTGTTTTTGTTTGTACTTGTATTTTTTGTCTTATTTTTGTTTTTCTTTAAATATAATAATAATGATTTCTATTTTTTGGCTTTTCGTCTGGGTCTGCGATTGTATATTTTATATGCCTTATGTGAGTTCTAGAATAATGTAAAAACTAAACGAAGATTTAAAGAAAATGAATTAAATCGTTGTTTGGTTGAATTCTACTCTGATTTAACCCAAAACCAATGTCATTTTTTTTTTCAGGCCTTCGGGTCACCTTGACCCTGAGATAACACAAGGGTTATGCTGAAATTCTGCATTCTCAGTTCTCCAATGCGCAAGCATTAGAACCCACAAAGCTGAGCTAGCAAGGTTAAAGTTACACTTCAGGAATTAATGTCAATAATACATAGATTATTGAATGGAAATAATGCTTTTTTTTAGCTGTGGAATTAGGCCTGTTAGCATATAGCTAACACAAGCTAGCTCAATACTTTCTGATCAATCCTTACCATAGTTACGAAGTTAAGGTTTGCTCCTGATAAAAGGGTTGAATAAATGAAGGACTGACCAATGGTTTATTAAGAAATGAATTCATCGTAGAAGCATCGCTTGGAGTCGTGTTAGACCCACTCCTGTTCTTCTTGTAACTGTTATCAAGGCTCAGGCGGAGCACTCCAGATAAATAATGACTTCCCTCAGTGACAGAAGCCTCCATCCACGAGGTAATGTGGCGTCACTGCCAGGCTGACCTGCACCAGATGAAAACAAGACAGAGACGGCGATGGAGGTCAGTGCAGACACATGGAAGTCAGGGGCCACTCAGGGAGGTGAAAAGAGGGAAATACATATTGATAAGATGTAGAGGTTGGAGTTCTTTTTTTCCCCTCGGTCAGGCCACAGTCTGGAATTATAATGAGTGGGATTAACACCCCCTACCTCTGCTGTTACTAACCTTCGTCTCTTAACACACACACACACACACACACACACACACACACACACACACACACACACACACACACACACACACACACACACACACACACATCGACTTCTTCTCCGTGATCTGCCCTGCATGAAGGACAGGAAGCCAAGTGCCAGTGAGGAACATACTGACGTTAATTAACAACATCTGACACAGATGCCAGGCTTGTACTCGCTCACGAGGTGGTCCAGTGCATTATTTCATTTCGCTTAATTCCTTTTTTTTTTCTTGGTCCCCTTTTTCCCCCTCTTTAATCTCCTTGACACGCCGTCCTTTCTTTTCGTAAAGGAGGCAAGGTTCTGACTTCCAAATCAGCTTTCCACTCGTGCTACACTTTGTGAAGCCTTTCTTCCATATAAAAAAAGAAAAAAAAGATGTGATATCTGTGATACATGCAGTGATATTCATTGACATTCTGGAATAATCTATTTGATATCTCTGTCGCCCCAAATATTATGACACTGGACCCCAGTGTTCTCTCCACTGCTCCCCAAATATTAGGCCGCGTCCAGCTGCTATTTTGAGTCACATGTCGCACCGCTAACCATTCCGCACATGGATCTCACTCCGGTTATCATACAGTAGTGTTTGGCTTTTTTTGTGTATATGTGACCTTGAACCTGCAAATAGATGAAAAAAATCAGTTATTTTAAATGATTTATTTGTCATTTTTATGCTTAATGTTTTGTATAACCTCAAATAACTTATCTCACCATTTATATCCAGGATGTGTCTTTTTCCATGATGTTGCTCCTTTCGTCACGATCCAGGAACAGGAAGAATGAATATGGTTATGCTGTGGTCCAGACTGAGTAGCGTACACTTTTAATATGTATTATTTTGTTTGATCGGAGACTTCCGAATGTAGCCATGAAAAACTGTTTTCTTCCTGTCAGTCCCCGTTGTTGACATCTACAGATTAGATTTCATCAACTCCACCAAGAAGGTTGTGTTTTCATTACGGTTTGTGCCTTAAAAAGCTCCAAACTCCAGAGGTTGAGAAAAGATTTTCATTTAAATGTAACGGTTGTTAGATATAGGCTTTCTTAGAAGCGAGTCTACTTTGACTCGATAACACACTGGTCCCCAACTGTGAGGCTTTGATCCCCGGCTGACAAAAATAAAACAATGTTTTTTATTATTTGATGTATTGGTTATTACTGTCCCAAAGGGTGTTTCATATTGGTAAATGCAGCTTTGGCCTATGACTCCTAACACCTAAAGAAGCTTGTTTCATTTAAGTTTATTCCAAAAATAAAAAGTAAAAGGAGTAAAACACAAACTCTGTATATGACAATCATAGTTATGATATAATGTATGTTTCAGGTACTTACCTTTTGTTTATTTTGTTGGTAATGCCATGTTTTATTATTGCTGTTTTAATCCACCTGTCTGTAAAAATAAAGCTGACATTAAACTAGGTGTGAGTGAACACAATTCCTGAATTGGGAATTAGAGTCCTTGGCAGAGATATGCACTCTATGAGTGCTTCTCCAGTGCTTGTTGCAGGAGCATTGCACTTCTTGCACGTTCCTATGCTAATTGCTATGGTGCATGAACGTGAGAAAAGGAATCTAGTCTCCAGAAATGCTGTTGGAAGTCCAGCCAACGTCATTAGCCGTGTGTCCGGGTGTGCCGGGGTAACACGGGGCCATCACAAGAAGTGCATGTAACAAGTGCGCCCGAGCCCTCATATGTAGCACTAATCAGCCGACCTCATGCTAAAATAGAAGTGTGACTTGTCAACTTGTCTGCAGACGTGTTGATGAGTGACACATATGTCAAATCATTATTTGTGATGCAACATGGAGGGAAGGAGCACACTGAGCCTGTGTACTATACAGTAGAGCAGAGGTGAGGATGGGTAATAATCCCTGGCTGTCTTAGGGGACCACTGGCACATCAGGAGCCCCGCGTGTGTCCTCGCTGAAGGTCTGAGGAGATGTGGCACTTTCTAAACTGGCCAGACACTTTCTGCCTCCTCTGCTGTTTCTCTTTGGTGGCGGGAATGACCTGGACTCCCTCCTGACCTGTCTCCGGTAATGACCGTCGTACATCAAGTCTTAAGTGCCGCAGCACCTCGTCTGCTGATGTCGCCGGCCTGTCCACCGCTCATTTCCATCTGACCCACAGAGTCCTGGACAGGAGCCACTGCAGGGAAATTAAAATTGCATCATGTGATTCATCTTCGGAATAACCTCGGCCCTCAGAAGGGACGGGACCGCTGGGGACGAGTCATCAGAGTAGATCTTTACAGCTCTCCATGCTGCTACAACCTCATGTTTATGGTTCTCCTGACAAATTCAAGACCGATGGTCAGAAAATGTTGATTTCAATTATACTTCTTAATGGTGTTAAATGGATCAATAAATAGCTGCAGTGTCATGAGATAACCTCTTGTTTTATTTGAATCTGTTCATTCTTTTTCACTTCAACAAATCCCCATATTTTTGATCACATGTCTTAGATTCGCACCAACAACCAGAACAACAGGTTTCGCAACGAGGATCTGACCATTGAGCAATCTGGACACCAACATGTCAGAAAGACATTACGTTCTTTCAGTTTAAAAAAAATGATAATAATTCGAATTATTGACACAAAAAAGCGTTTCTGCATAGACCACCACAATGTTCCAGCCTTTTATGTTTTAATTGCCCCTCAAGGAGTCCAGCCGCCAGATGGGTGGGACATCAAGTGGTCTGATCCCAATAAAGCAGCAGTCAAGATGACATTTTGAACTTGAACTTGAAACTAATCGAGAAGTCAATTTGTAGCTTAAAATAAACACACTATTAGTATTTGAATTTTTATAAATAATGGGTGCAGCAATGTAAAAAAATATATTAAATAATCAAACAAAGATTGGATGAGTCTGGAGATATTCTATACAAAAATAACACATCATAGACTGTAAAATAAAATAATGTTTGCCCTTAAAAGTCAGCACCAGATCGCCAACTTCTCGTGATGGACAGAACAATGATGACTTTAATATTATATAACTTGCATTTTATCTTCTTTGATATTCGCAGAAGAAGTGATAAAACTTTAATATTTTTTTGTCACGTTCTACACACAGTCCGTCATCAATAACATCGCGTTTGTCTGACGTGTGTGACAGTTTTAATTCCTCTTACGAGCCTCAGAATAAAACACCTGCCAATATTGCAGGAGAGGATGGAGGGGTGGGGCCGCTCAAACGTTATACTGCCGCCCCCTGCTGGTAAACAGCTTTTTGAAGCCTCTCCCCCTCTCCTCACCCCCCACCTCCACCCTCCTCCTCCACGTCGCTCAACCTCCCCCTAAAACAAACCAACAGTAAAACAGAATCTCACCGAACGCTGCTTCTAATTATTTTTTTAGCTTGTAAAACATATTTTCTTTCACGTTGTTAGGGAAGGATTACACTTATTCCATCAAGGTGTAGAAGTAGAAGTTGTTGTAAATACTGATTCAGTATTACTTATATTTGTCTTAAACGTAGCTTTTTTTTTAATCAAATATAAGAAATAAGTACAGAAAAATCGAACTCTTGATGGATGCCAAAAATCGTTATTATGGACGTCAAATAAGTCATTTATTGATCTATTCCCATCTCAGAGTCTAAAAATAAGTCTTTTTTTTAATATACATCTATATGTCACACAGTGTCCTTGAATATCTTCAGGAGTTTCAATCGAATCAAAACGAAATTCCGGTGATTTCACTAATGGTCTCATCGAACACTGACCGCGGGAGGCCAGCCTAACAGAATTAGTATGCAAAAGACTTGGAGGCCTGCAATTTGGTTTCAAATCATTCCCGTGTTTTACAGATGAATCCGGAATAATAATAATAATCAGAAAGACAATTTGAAGAATCAAAAGGCTTCTGGATTGAAATGACTTGAGACGGGACAGCAGGTGGGATGGAGGGACGACGGTGCAGATGCAGAGGATGATGGACTTGACAAGAACAAGTGTGTCAGCGATGAGAAAAGAGAAAGTGCGTCGGCAGCTCAGACTGGTTCCTGGGCGGCAGGCGGACTGGGAAGCGACACGCTGCGTCTTTTTCACCAGTTAACTCAATTAAACCTACATCCGCCCGCAACACACTTGTGTGCGCGAAGAACAGGAGCCGAGCACGGAAACCTTTCGCTGGACAATAGTGACGACAACAACAACAATCATTGCTATAATAGCACGTGACGCAAAATTAAAAACATCATGTGAAATAGGAAATAACACCAATGCACGACTTTAAAATCGTTCATATACCTTAAAATGTATATATAAAAAAAGAAGCTAACAACTACTAGATAAATATTTATGAAACAGCTATTCTCAAAAATTAAATTCATACATATACTTAAATTAAATCAACATTAAGTTTACAAATAAAGCTAACTTACTTACTTACTAATTATAAGAAAACATTTATAAAAAAAACCTTTTAAAAGGGGTTTGTTTTTTATATATATATATATATATTCATATTATGGCATTTATGGTAACAAATACTGTAAGTAATAAACAGAATCAGAAAACGTTTATTGCCAGTGTTGTAAACACAATACTGGAATTAGTTTTGGCAACATAAAATTACATATAAATAATAATTGAAAAGAAAACAATAAATAAAAATGAAATAAAACAAAATTGAATTAAACAATATTCAATTAAATAATTAATTCATCCAATATATATTTGAGCTACAAAATCAGACCCATCTGGATTATCAACTATAGGTGGCGCTATTTGTGCATGTAGTACAGTTGTATTATTATCATTCGGATTATTATTATTATTATTATCGTTATTAATATGATCATTTTTTAATCTTGGTTTAATAAAGCCATTATTACACACGTTCCTAACACCATAATACACTCAACCTTAAACTTCTGTGACCATCATGCAAAGCGGCACTTCTTCATAATTCAACTGTAAGAATGCTAATTGCAGCGTTTACGAAACATAACTACTAACATAAATCACGTGACTGTACAATATTACGCCAAGCTCGTCTTTTTTTTTTTTCTTTTTTTTTTCTAAACGTCCCTCCGCGGACTCGCACAGAAACTCCCTCTCGACATAAATCACGTCGCGCAGCTTCACGCCGCGGAATGATCTGCTGCTCGTTTCCAGCGTGTTAATTTGAATGTACATAAAGTAGCTCCGCTTTATGTGTTCGACCGCGTGGTTATCACTTGTGATTCATAGCCTGCATCAGCTGAGATTAAAAAATACCCGCCGCATTTATGGCCGCCGAAATAAACGAGCGTGTTGAAAATTTAATAAAAATGATGGAATGTAATTATTATCTGTAGGACAGTGTAGTGCGATGAATGTGTTGGAAACCAACGTCATCCATCGAACGTGATGACAGATTTAATCCCGTTTTTTTAAGACGATTTAAATTGATTTTTATTATTAACTTTATTATCACACCGAGAAGAAAAAAAGAACGTATATACTTTTAATGATGGAAATGTCAATATTCCACCAGTGATAAATAATACTTTTAAGAATACTAAACGAATATCATCCGTTGAAATATATAATTACAGACGTAACATCTATTTATATGTGTCTTATCAGCGCTAAATTAAATGTTTATTAAGCTTTTAGAAAATAACCACACATTGTAATTAACTTAAACAAAACGTACAAATAAATAATAAATATGTTGTCCCTCTAACAATAAATTAATTTCCCATTTTCATTAAAAAAAAGAAATGCATACCACTTTTGGTGTAAATAAATATAATTAATTATTATTTAAACTGTTATTTCTTTTCAGAACTTGAATACGACATGCAATAAATTCATCAAATCTAAATGCAACTATTTTAATATGGATTTTTTTATGAATGAATGAATGGACTAACGATTTGTTTTGTGTTGCTTCAATTTTTAATATATCTTATTACAATAGAAATGTAGAAATTCCAGTCTGTGATGAGATAATAAAATAACATTTGAATATTTGAATATTTTTGCATTTCTCCACATTTTTACCTTTTTTTTTAAACAAAACTTTATTTAAATGTTCTTCTCAGCATGGGTTAACAATGAATGCATGAACTGATCCAGCTGCTGTATCTGTTCATTTGATATATAACTATCAATGAATTTTGATATTTATTTATTTATCTATTCATGTATTAACCCCTCATCTGTTATTAACAACTTCTAGATTCAGCTCAGGATCTTTCTTAAATGAATGTATTTATGAAGGTCACATTGCATTTCCTTTCAAAATAAAAGTGGTTATATCACACACAAGAATGACTTTAAATTACACCCAAATGCAATTTCTAAAGTTGTGACAGCATTTTTCTTTTTTTTTGTGATCTATTGTCATGATTTTACAAACAATGAATGGGCATTCTGGTTGCAGATTCTCCCGAAAACATCAGAGTGCAAGCCTCGGCCCCCCTAGTGTACACATCTCTCTATGTGTCTGTGCCATAACCTCCATCAGGGTTTCATATTTCCCTCTCCCCTCATCTGTCCCAGCATGGAGGCCTTAATATGCACGTCTCTGTACCGACACGCTCTGACTAAATGGCCACATTTGCACATCAATTTTTTTTTTTTTACTGTTTTTTTTGTCCTATCCCTTACGCTCGGTTAACGCAAGTTAATTTCTGTCTGCAAAAAAAAAAATACTTTTCTCTGGCAAAGTGTTAGATCATTTATCGCGGGGACTTTGGTGAACTTGTGTGAAAAATTAATGCCTTTAATTTCGGTTGATGGCAACATCAGCTCAGCTCTGTAAATTGCACTTTAATGAGATTTTGCTACAGGGGATAATCTGCAACTGACAGAAAAAACATCTTGAAAACATCTGTAGACCTACGATTCCAGGCTGACGACTCTACCCCCCGTAAATCTCTCAGAGCTGAGGGATGAGCAGAAAAATGGTCATTTGATATGAACGGCTTTATTATCCAAACTGCTCAAAAGTTTGTTCTCAGGGATATCAATAAAAATGGCAGATGATTTTTCCATGTTATTGTATAATTAAAGTGTGCATTTAATCACCAGATCTAATGTCTTTATTTATTCTGTATCAAAGCATCACAATCAAAAAATACAAATGTATCTAATGGGTTATTACAACTATTGGATTTAACTAAGAAGTTATCACTTAACCTGAAAAGAAGAAGGTACCAATCTACTTTACTTTTGTAATGTAACCTTACTCATGAGCTAATGGCTACAGATGATGGTGTGAAGGGGATTTAATTGTAGATTAGTTTTATCAAGAGAGTTTAGTTACGTTTTCATTGTCAATAGTGTTTGGGAACATGTCACATTCAAAAAGCTATGAAGGGAACATTTGGGTCGTAACATTATAATGTAGTACTGAAATTTAATCTCAGAGTCAGACCAACACACCAGAGGATATTATTGAGCCTTTTTTTTGCATAAAGATTTTGATCCAAACTGGAAGCTATTTTGAATTATGTCACTTGACAAAACATTTCATTTAAAACCACTTACAATAAATAATGCCATCACTTATTCAATGCTTTGTTTTTTTAATAACAAACCCAAATTTAGTACCGTATTGTCTAAACAATATGTTGTTCTATAGAATTTTACAGTTGACGGGGCTACAAAAGAGATAAGGTGCTAAAGAGGAAGAAAGTCTGTATCTGTTTCGAACAATCATTCATACACTTATACATGGGTATACATAAGAAATGCAAGTGATGCAGCTCAGAAGATGAAGCTAGGCTTGAATCTATTGAAGAAAGAATCTTTTGATTCTGCATATTAACTTGCATCAATGTAGCGATGAGAGACGGCAGCGTAAAGAACTTATGAAGGCAGATAGCGCTTGACAATAACTCTTCCAGTTTGAACGTAGGTTCTGGTAATATACCTGTATACATTATATACAGTATTTTAGATATTAGAACACGATTAATGTTTTTTAAAGAAAAAGTTCAACCATATGAAACACGTTTACTTTAATGAACTGATGGAAACATCGTGATACCAACCTGAGTGGCTCTTTAAAAACAGATTTCTTGCCGAACTAACATCTCACGACACATCTGTTCCTGATTCCTTTTGATGGAAAACAACCATTCAGCACATGCATGGTGTTGTTAAATGTTTGTACAGACTGTGAAGCGGAAATATTTTTTTTACACAGCCACCTTCTCTGAAGCCCTTTGACTTAGTTAGTGAGACGTATTTGAATCACATCAAACATCAGGATAAAGAAACGACTCTTGACTGTTAGGAGAGTAATAATTGGTTGTTAATATTGCTGTTTGTATGATAACTTTTGTAGAGGCTTGTATGGTAACCTGGTGATGCACTTGTAAGCTTGCTAGACATTTGCTGTCGTCTGCTGTCGCATTAAAAAGGATGAAATTCAAAAGCCTATGGAATGATGGACATTTGGCAGCTGACGATACGATTTTCTGATAAGATTCACAGCCTGCCAGGGTTGAAGAAAACCTGCAATATATTGAATGTGACGGTGCATAATTGAGCCCATCTGAAGCGCTGCAGCGTAGAGTGCCACTCCTCAGGGTTTCTGGACACTCAGCAACTCTTCCAAATAGACAGATTTGGACTGTATCCAGCTGGAAATATTGACCAGCTCAACCAATCTATCCACTATTAAAGTCGACTTCTTCATTTCTCTCTTAACACAGTAACAAAGTCAAAAAAAAAGAAAAAGAAGTTGATCTACTCGTTCTTAGTGGCTAATTTTTGCAGTAACTTGGACTCAGTGTGAAGCGATTCGGCGCTGGGAATATACAAGGTGAGCTGTGATAGGCTCATCAATGTTTTACAGACTTGTCCAAAATATCCACCTGGTCTCCATTTGACTTTATTTTCCTGTCTCTGTTTAGTCTGCTTCACACTCGCACGTGCTGTCATGGAAACAACAGCTTGTCGGAGCTAATTACACACCGATCCAACAAAGTGCGAGGTGAGATGCTTGTTATTAACGCGGCGCAGGTATTGGACGCACGTAATGGATCCCCACTTGGTTGGTTTGATGCAATGTGTTTTAAATTCCTGAGACGTATTGTACCATCCTTTCGCCTTTCTGTTTAAAACGCTTAATAATCTCTGCGTGCAGACCTCAGGAGCCTGCAGCTGAAGCAGACATGTTTCCAAATGTTTCACGTGGTGAGTTTGCTTTTCCTTCACTCACTTTACTTCCTGTCTAATAAACAAGCCTCCCTTTAGTGGGTACAAGTGAGTTTTTTGCACACAGTCTTTTGCCTCGCAAATGTCATTTTGGAGATTCTCCAATGAAAAAGCAACGTAGCTGTTATGGCAGCGAGCACTGAATAGGACCATACATCTGCCAAGGGGATCATTTAACAAGTCTGCTGACAAATCAATGAAACTCCCATGATTCAAGAGTTGCTTTAGCTGCATGTTGGATTGGAATTCTTGCCATTTGCCTGTAAACACAAGGGATGGGTGCAGTTACTTGGTGACATAATGGCACTGATTCTGACATGAACAGACGAGAATGCAACACAGATTTTATTATTAGTTTTTGGATTTAATTTCCAAGATTTATCTGAAATACAAACATTCAGCATGTAAAATGTAGACATAACAATCAGTAACAATCTACAAAAAAATCCCCCCCTAAGTAATACCAACATAACAGTTACTCACTATATTGCAATTGTAAACTCATAACAGTTTGTTACATTTGACAATAACTGCTACTAATCAGTTATGCTGATAGAAAAGGTTGTTACAATTAAGAAAAATGTGTCACACAATTATACTGACAGAAAGTTGCTTATTCTATAACAATTGACAAAAGTATGCCACATAATTATACAGACAGAAAGTTACTTAGTCTATAACAATTGACAAAAGTATGCCACACAAATATACTGACAGAAAGTTGCTTATTCTATAACAATTGACAAAAGTATGCCACAGAATTATACTGACAGAAAAGTTACTTAGTCTATAACAATTGACAAAAGTATGCCACACGACTATACTGACAGAAAGTTACTTAGTCTAAAACAATTGACAAAAGTATGCCAGATAATTATACTGACAGAAAGTTACTTAGTCTATAACAATTGACAAAAGTATGCCAGATAATTATACTGACAGAAAGTTACTTAGTCTATAACAATTGACAAAAGTATGCCAGATAATTATACTGACAGAAAGTTACTTAGTCTATAACAATTGACAAAAGTATGCCAGATAATTATACTGACAGAAAGTTACTTAGTCTATAACAATTGACAAAAGTATGCCCTTAAATTATACAGACAGAGCCGTTACTTAGTCGGTTACAAATGACAATATTTGCCCCAAAAATATTCTGAGAGAAAGCAATATCAACAAAAATCACGATCACATTTAAAAAGAATGTTACATTTTTGGTTAGAAATTACATAACCTCTATTGACGTGGGTAAAAATAATGTTTTAGAATTGAATTTTCCTTATTATTGGACAGGAGTGAGCTTTAAAAACAATCCAGGGCTCATTTTCCTCCACACAGAATGTACACTTTTGGATGGAAGACTCTATTTGTAGCTCCAATAAGCTTCAATCTTGACCAGGGAGATGGCAGCAGAAAAATGACAAATATATTGAAATAAAAATATATTTAATATCAATCTAACATAAAAATTACAAAGAAAAAAAAATCTATTCCTTCTCAACCGCCTTCACTGTCCACGCCTGTCTGTCACAATTAAATCACAAGCGGCGATTGTTGTGCGGTCGGTGACAAGTTGGGATCACGCTCTCAGCGGTGTTCCCGGGTTCGGGCAGACAGTTCATGTCTGGTCGGCGGCTGAGCCGCACTGTCAGGACAGCAACACCTGTCAGAGTCCCACCACATCATGCCAGCCCCTCGCCGCGGGATCCGTGGAGCCTCCACGCAACACCAGGCCTGAGCCGCTCATATGTGGCTCCTCTCCTCGCCACGGAGGACGCGCTGTTTGATGGCGCGCCGCGCTCCCTTGCTCATCCCTCGCGTGATTTCCCTGACTCCAGCTCCCCGGGGGGTCAGCCATCTCTGGTCATCAGCTCCACTCCCGGGGTCAATTGTAGCAGCGAGCGGTCGGGGCCAAACAACGCAGGGGGAAGAAAAAAAGAAAATGAAGAAAGAAAGTATTAAAGATCCATCAAGACACTTGATCCAGCGGTGCATGACACACGTGTTTTAGAAGATCTCGGTGACTTTTGAGTCGTCGGGGAGGGACTCAAATTAACTGGGGAGCGTTTGCTCAAAGGCCCCGCGCACTAATGGAGGGGCCCAGAGGATATTTACAGGGTCACACCACGGAAGTGGCACGGATGCGAGGGGAAAATGGGGCATTAAGGAGGAGGCCACGGGTAACTCCAAACTACTGCAGGCCTTTCTTTCCAGGGTACCATCACTGAACCACGTGCTTGGATTTCATTGAAGAAAATGAGATGACTATTCACAGAAAGCGTTAAGTCTGTCATCATCCCTCTCACCCTGCAGACCACTAGAAAGAAGAAAAATTAACATTTATTTGTGGGCCTGCAGGACTTTTATTGGCTTCACACGCGGGCAGACGACCCACAGGAAATTTCAATTTGGAGCCACTTAACTTGAGCGCTGTTGCGGTCGTCTCCAACTATGAGGCATTTAGATTTTAAATATTAAAAGTGGATCCCAGAATGCCTGAAGTCCAGCAGGGCATCCTGATGTTTTACTACACATCCAATCGCCCCGGATTCTGACTGCGTTCCCATCATGCGGTCAAATGTAAATTAATAACAGCAGCCATACATTAAGTGCTTAGTCCCATAAGCCGGCGTGATGCAGACACCTGCTGGAACCAGCGTCAGGATTCCGACTTGCAAATGCTCCGTGTGGCCTCCCTCTCATGTTTATTGAAGATAAGAGTCCACAAATGTATTTTGATAATCTGCCAAATGATTATGACGCATATTGAAAGATAAAATTGTATTTATTTATTTTTTAAACCATCCTTGTTTCTGTTCTTATGAATCTTTCCATGTTTCTCCAGCCTTGTGGAAAACTATTCTCCACACCATCTTGGAAATACTAGCTCTTGTGGTCCACACAGGAATGTTTGGAATTGAGAAATGTACTAAATAACAGATCATATTTTTGTAGGGGATGATTTGTCTTCGCACAGAAGGCTTGCACTCACGGTCATGTTGCTTGGTTCTTGGTCTGTCTTGGTCTCATGAGTGTTGAGTGATTAGTCAATGAAAATGTGACAGTCATGGTTGTTGCGTGTCATCATGAGTGGCCACACCTGTCCTTTGGGTCAAGCAGGAGAAACTTCACTGTTTTCTACATGTTATTGCAATTCTCTAATTATCCTATTATTCCTACATATTTTCTTTTTATAGTGTAAGTCATCAAATCAGTTGCTGGATACAACTCAAGGTTTCAGTCCCTCAATATATAAACATTAATATATAAACATATGTGGCAGTAAAAACACTTCATTCATTTCTATGTTATTATCATCATACAACTACTAATTATTCTACTACTAATTATATTACTACTTCTAATTCACTGCCTCAACAACTACTAGTAGTACTTGTACTACTACTTATTATTCTACTACTAATTATATTACTACTTCTAATACACTGACTTGTGCTTCTTCTATGACAACTACTATTATTTATTCTACTAATACTAATATTAGGACTACTTCTACTGGGACTATTTCTTCTACTTCTACTAGAAGTAGTAGTAGTACTTCTACAAGTATTACCAGTTTTGCTACAACTTCTACTGCTACCACTACTTACTTCTACTTCTAATACTCCCAGTAACAGTGATACTACTTCTACTAATACTATTCTACTAAAACTACTAATACCACTGCCACTACCACAGCTACTAATATTACCACTACTACTACTACTAATAATAATAATAATAATAATATTACTAACTTCAACCAAAGGGTCAGCAGTTTAATAAAGACCCTACCGTTGCTACCAAGATCTGCGGCAAATGTTGAGCAACCAGGGCACTGTGACGATAAACCTGCTGTGAGTTTGGCTTACACCTTTACAGTACCTTGAAGCAGATACCTTTTTTAGTAACGGCTCGGCTCTGGTTTTAAACCTCCCGAGGTAGAACTAAAAAGGTGTGTTCATTTAGGAGTCAGCAGCACAACTGCCAACACAAGAAACCGAACCGACATTTTTTCTTCTTCTATAAAGAATACAGAATGTCCGTTAGGGCCCAGACCATTAAAGCCACGGACTGAGCAGCAAGTACACTATTGCCTCCAGGAAATCCATTGTTGTTGTAAGCCTTTGTGTCACTTACAAAATTACATGATGGCTGTTTCACGGTGTAATTTATGAAGGTCCAGCCCATCGCAAGTTAGTAGCAGGGCCAATGGAAATATAACACAACTGGCAGAATTGCCGTGATAATGGACAAACACCTCAGCATACCACAGGCAAAGGAAAAGCACGAAGAGACTACTAGGAAAGCGGTAACAGCAAAATACCTCAAGCGAGTAAGGCAAGTCCTAGCAGTTATGCACTACCAATGATTAGATACGCTGCTGTAATAATAAGACGGCAAAAACAGGTAATCCAGGCCAGAGAAGGTAAAACTCGGAGGTACAGACACGTTACAGGAAAAGTAAATAAGGACGTTTATCAAATCCACTCCCACTCAACTGTGATTGGTCAAGCCGTGTGTCATCAATCCTGGAGGTCATCACCTGCAAGGGACTCGTTGTATAAACAAAGCAGGGCTTGATTACAGCTGGCTATAGGAGGAGTGATAATAATTGTATAATGGACTCTGACCTCATAACCTCTCGTTTGCCAAGATTTCAGACTCGGTGGGGGAACTTTATAAAGTAATAAGTTAAAAACATGATCATAATGAGAGACTTACTGCATCTTGGAGAGAAAGACTTCAACATTTGAAACATGGGAGTGAGTCAGGAGAGTTTAATGACAATTAACAAGCCAACAAAATTGTAATGGACAACCAAAGGAAAGGAAAGACATGGTCGATTTAGCCATCATTAGCGATTCTAAAATCATGAAAAGTGACCTTGGTATCAAATAGAACCAGTGGTCATTTGGATCATTGGAGCTGACAGAAAAGTGTTGTCCTAGAAAATACCAAGCTACTGCGCAGAACCCTCAACCCCCCGGAACTTGAGCTGAAGGCGATGGACCCCACCTGGTGAAAGGGGGTTGGATGAGGTAGGTAATGGAGGGTATGAAGAGGATAGTGTGACTCCAGACACGATTAAGAAAGATGGGAACATGTGTTAAATGCTGACTGACATTTAAAATGAATGTCAATGATAATTATATATATATATATATATATATATGAGGCTTTATCAACCACCTGAGGTCATGAAACATGATTGTATGTTAGCTGTTACACAACATACATGATTCCTTTTTTGTTGAAAAATAGAACCATTTCTAAACCCCAGGGTTTTAATTCTTCAACCTGATCATCACAGAAGTTGCAATTAAGAAAATGTAAGTCGGCGCGTTCTTGATGAATTCAGCTCCAACGTGAGGTCTAATAAATAAAGAAAGTACGACAAAGCTTGCACATTGTAGAGTAATTAAAGTGAAAAATACTGTCAGACTGTAAATCCTTAATTGGACTCCCGGAGAGAAATTGAAAATCTGTCTTTGATAATAGGTGATGACTGGGGACTGAAAAACAAAGCGTGTTGAATTGTTGCTTCGCAGGTTCAATCAATCACAACATAGAAAACCAGCAATTTAGCAGATTCGGTGATTCCTCCCGCTCGCTTTCTATTGTTAATGTTTTTTTAATCATCAGTGTCTCACTTCCACAGTGGAGGAGGTTTCTCCGAGTAAAAAAGATTTAAGAAGCCGTGGATACAAATGTATATAAATAGTTGGTGATGCATTTTTATTACATCTGGGAAAAAAAGTCAAATCTACAATTCAAATAACTTCCTTTTCTTGAAAACAATCTTCATCAAAATACATTTTCTCTGGTGTTTACTCTGAATGTTCGCAGCCATCTGCGGGGTGTGCTTCACCCTGAGCTCGTAATGGCTTTTCTGGAGGTGAACCAGGGTCTTTGTGGAGGGAGACATGACGATAAATCTAGACAATCATTCATCGTTCATCGGCATGATTTAAAAAAAGGTTTCTTCTATGTTCAGAAAGTTGTTGATGATTAAGATTTTGTTCTGCAGGTGTGTGAACATATATTTACCCACTAACATCACCATAATCGTATTGATAGACATTTTGGCAAACTTGTCTGTGCAGTACTTCCTCCCCTGCTGCAGGGGGCAACAGTGAGCAAAACATTGCATTCAGAAAAACAAACTAAAAAGGTTTCCCTTGTTGGTAAGCGCTTTATAACAGTCATCACTTTCTAAAACACAATTCAGCATTAAAGGTTATATAGAAAAAAGGAAATTATAACATAGCAAATGATTAAATAATTAAAATGAACTAGCCAATGAGCCAATATATTTCTTGCATTGTGGAAGTTGTTATAAGTGTGTTATGTTTGGGAAACACTTGGTAGACGTCTTAGTGATTTAACCCTAGTGATATCCCAGGGTCAAGGTGACCCGGAGTCTCGAAAACCAATGATGTTTTTCGTATCCCTTGCGTGACTTTTATATAATGTTGCCTTTATTTTTTTATACGTTTTCAGTCGTTTGTTTGTATAATTGCTACTATCATTTGATCCAACTGAGCACCAGCGGCTGAACAATTTAGTCAATTGTTTGCTAGAAATCAAACAATGGCTGAGTGAAAACACTTTGCAGCTAAATGTGGACAAAACTGAAACTCTGGTTATTGCTCCTGATGATAAAGTTTGTTGTTTTTACTATATTCATGTTTTTTGCTGTTTTAAATTGTCTGTTGAGTTTAGCTGAATAATGTTTGTTTTTAATTCTGCTTTCATTTCAGTCTGAAAGGTGCTACACAATCCAGACAAGCTTGTGTCGTTGTGTCCCTGAGCAAGACACTTTACCCTGATTGCTCCTGATGGTGAACTTGGCGCAGGTGTGCAGCCTACTCCCATCAGTATGTGTGAATGGCTGAATTTCCCCTCGCGGGACTAATAAGGGTTTCTAAAAAAAAAAAAATAATAACAAAAAAAAAAATAATAAAAATAATTGTATTAGTTTTATTATTTTCAAAAAATATATACAATAATAACAAAAGGTACAACATTTTGTACAATAACTCAAAAGATAATTAGATAAGTATTCCCATTTATAAATAATGTTGTAGGCAATAACACCACATAATGATTTTCCATAATATAAAAGTATAAGAAAAACGTTGTTGTTGTAATTTATCAAGTTAAATGGATATATATATATATATAGAGAGAGAGAGAGAGAGAGAGAGAGAGAGAGAGATCTGACTCACTTCAAGAATTTGAGTGAGGGGTATCGCAATATGGGTAACTTCTTGATGCAGAAACTTTGAGAGAACCTGACTCAGTTTTCAGGGCCATGAAAAAAAGCATTGTATCATCAAAAGTTTAAATACTTAAAAAAAATTAAAAAATAATTAGTTATTTGTTATTTTTAGTTGATTCCAAATCCAGAACATCCTTTGTTTCTGAATTACTTTTTATAAAACTCATATTTAGACCCTTTTTGGTCGGCGCTGGAAGAGTCCGTGAAAATGAGGTCCTGTGACCCACATCACTGATGAGATGAATGAACTTTAGCGAGACCCCTAAGGATCCTTTGAACTTGCAGGGTCTGTTTCTGGTCTGTCAGGGGACGGAGGCAGCATTGTGGTCACTCTGTGGCGGGGCCATCAAACTTTGGCCCCCACTCTCCTTTCTGCCTATGTATCTGTTTCCAAATAAGACTGACGCAGGCTGTAGACACACCCTGCTGTGGCGCTCTGAAACCAGAGACCCTTGAAGTGGACGTCTGCCTGTGTCCAGTCTGCTCGCCGGGACCTTGTTGGGTCCAAATGTGGCCTCCTTGCTGAAGACGCTTTGGAAAGCCTGGTCAGTTGAGTGCATCCCTGCCCCCGATGTCCAGCGTGCTAACCACCAGCAGCTCCGGGCTGACCGGGGAGGCAGACCACCCTGGGCTGGTCAGCAACCCCTGCTTACACCTGCCATAAAACTTAAAAGCTACAGTCTCATCTCTGGCCTTTGAAGTGTTCAAAGCATAGCTCAGTGACCTTTGATGCGACTTTGGCCGCAACACATGTTTTGCACCCATGTATAAACGCCGGCCTCTCAGCAGACAAGGCTGGATTGTTTACCTACACGTGCAAAACTTAAGGGCCAATGCACGGCAGCCACGCATAGAGCCTCTATTCCCACTTGTCTTTGGTGAGAAACAGTCTTTAGTTTGAAGCGGAAACTCACTTCAAGACACCATGTGTTCCGTATTATTTCATACTGATCACCCTTAACCGTTAATCTAGTCGACCTCCTCACACACATGTGCACACACACCAGCGACACGTCATGACTACATTTAGGAAAAGAGAAAATAGGAACTTTCAAAATGCATGAGTTTAAGATCTTAGTCGTTTTTAATAATTTTTAGGTCAATTTAAGTAATGTCTAATGACAAAGGAGGCAATAACTTATGTATTTAAATGAAAAAATAAAAATGTTGATGAAGGAACATGTTGTAAATCGTGTTGTTTTTTGGCAGTTTGCCAGTATATATTTAAATATATATATATATATATATATATAGTATATATTCCAGTGTTTTTAGTCAATTCAATTTTTTTTTTTTTTTTCGTTTGTGTGATATGTTTCCATAAAATCATGTAAGCTAGCTCCTTGGTGGAGGTATGTGCTGCCTCAGTACTTCACTTCAAATTCAAATATCATTTGAATCACAAAATTAAAACACAAGCTATCATTTATTCACATTTATCAACCGTATTTTAGGTAATACATATTTTTAGATATGGTGGTTGACTTAAACTTTCACTCTTTGCAACTATTATTATTTCATGTAAAAAAAATACTTTTTAAAAACGATCTTGCGAATTAATTAATTTGACTGATGCTTAACTTTAATAGTTCTTTAAAATAATATTTTGACGTCTTATTTCATAGCTTGATGCCAATTCATCTAAAACTACAAATTTTTTGCCCCTTTACTGGTTATTGAAGTGTTGGCAGAAACGTACGAGCTCATAGTAACATAACATAACCACGAGTGTGTAAATGTCAAAGCTAGCAGGTTGATATAGTGTTGTCCATGGAGTTTACATGCCTGACATGCTAGTGTTGAAATGACACGGTTCAAGATCATGGCTGAATACTGTACATTTCCTCGAGGGCCACTATATGTCTTGTCACTGCTGTGATTAGTCAGTCCTTAACATGAAAGAAATATAAAAATGCAATAATGCAAAAATCAATTGGAGACTTTATTACAAAATATATCTGATTTTATTTCAATGTTTTACTTTAAATTTTTGGTCAGAAGCATTTGTAGATGATCAATTTCATAGTTTGACTCTGACTTCATGATGGCCACATATATACGCCATACTTTGACCAGGTCTTTTCCAGATGACAGCACCAAGGCTTTACTAGTGCAGGCAGGAGTTACAATAACAACACACTCCAGTTTGGAAGAACCTGGCGAGCACTAGCTTTATTTATCAATGTCCTGGTGAGTATGCACTGTAAGAAACCGTCTCAATTACAGGTCAAATGGTGTACGGAGAATACGTTGAAACAGAATCGCACAAAAGTGTTTACCATCTGTAGTGTCCACCAGTCAAAGAGAACTCTTGGCTGGTGTCAAGCGTGTCAGCGTTGCCAGAAGATCCGGCCTAACTATAGACGGAAGACTCTGTGTTGCTTTTAGCTGCAAAGCCACACAAATGTCGACGCGGATGAAACGGCGACTCTGAGGAATCTGCATTGAGATCCATGTGCATTTGAAGAAGATTCTGCTTCGTATTCCTGAAACAGAATCTGTTTGAGTTCGGCATTGTTTGGATGTAACAGTCGCTACGAGATCAGAGTTCCTTTCATCAGAAACAACCACACAATAGTCCATCTATAACAATGGAAGCCACTTAACTCTGTCATCACCATGACATTCCACTAGAAAAACTAAAAAAGTTCTCGGCCTCAAAACAGTGTTAAATAAAGAACGTTAAATCAGAGTTTTACTAGTATATCATTGTGAGTATATTGAATTGTTGAACTTTAAAGAACATATGATGAATCTTGTTTTTAAATAATTTTTATACACAATAGTTGAATCATTTCTGTATTGAAAAGTTTAACTTGTTGTTACTAAATAATTGAATTCAATCATTTGTATATTGAAATATAAACATGTTAAACATTTTTTTACACATAGACGTGATGTTCCAATCATTCAAATGACATTCTCTAAATTGAATTTTATGTATTTGTACCATTTTAAATCCAACATAAATATGTTGGAAAAAAAATACCACATTACTGAAACTTAAAAATCAAGCTCTATGTGTAAAACACTTTCGGCAATTAAAAAAAAAAAAAAAATCTTATAACCCCTGTATGATCTCAGGGCCAAGGTGACCCGAACACCTTGTTTTGGGGCCTTGGGGTCACTTTGACCCTAAGACAACACAATGGTTAAAAAACAACCCTTCAATATTCAAACTATTGAATTAAATAATTAAAAAAATTATCCAATGTTTAAAAAAAACAATGGACAATGTTAAATTCAAAGATTATTATTTTATTATGAAACTGATATACTTTCATAAATTTAAACAAAACATTCAAACAAAAAGTTGATTCATTGTTGTGATTCAATGTTTTCAAAAGTCAATTTTACTTTATTGTGTTGTTTAACTGGGCTGTGTACATCAAAATCCATACAAGTGAATAAAGAATCCTTCAAAATCTTCTGAAAGCCAGATGGAACTTAAAATCAAAACACATATTTGGAAAAGTTAGCAACACTGCAACCAGCTCTGACTGCACATTGAAGGCATCACTTCAAATCAAGTCGCTGCGAGGAGGATGGCACATTCCTGAGGCGCAATATCTGAGTGGATCAACTCTAAAATAGACGCCAGACTTCTGTACGGACCCGAGTCTGGTTGCAACTATTAATAAGAGCATTAGGTGTCAGATTATGAAGCGATTAACTGTATTTATTAAATTACATTACAACTGTTTAAAACACGCTCTGACAAGATTCATTTTAGGTTTGTTTACTATGTTTTAAATTGGGACTCATTTTATGCTTAAACTATTTGATGTTTTTTTTCTGATTCCAAAAATCTGTCAGGCCGGGCATCTAAAATGAAAATGTTCAGCCTGGACTCACATAAAAGTCAAACGTGAATTTAGGATGAATTAACACCTTGTCTGTCTATCGGTTGGTTTATGACCTTTTACAAGCTGGTGAAGTCTGGTCAACACATAATCTTTGCTCCGCTCTGAATGCCAGGACATGGCACGAACATAGCGCGCGAGTGTGCCGCGCCATATACACCAACATTAAACCAGTGTGAGCCCGAAGCTGTCAAGTGTGCCTGTCAACACCTCTATTTCAGCAGACATGACGGGCCCTCTAAACCTTGATGGATATAAATCAGGAGGCCATTTTGAAACAACAGGGTCATATTCAATCCTTGTTAAAAGGGTGCGTCCATGTGAACCCTGCCAGCACTGGGCTCCCCCCGAGGGCACTCTTTCCCGTTTCACCCATTTCTGCCGAGCAACACATTGAACAAGAATTTCAATGAACTGCACTGAAATATTTTGCTTAATTAAAGTAACAGTGTTTTAGATAGACTTGTGATTGACAACAGGGGGCGTGGATTCTGGATTCAAGTTTCTCATCTACATAGAGGAAATATATATATTCTCATAACGTACTAAGAATTGTATTTTTATTTTTTTAATTAATGTATTATTTATTATTAATATCTCTCTTATATATATATATTTCCTAATCAAATATTACACTCATTATTATATTTATAAATATATGCATTTTAACACTATTTGTCAGAGATTATTTCCCTTTGTTAGTTTGTCTACAAACAAATATAATAATGACGATTAACTTACTGATCTTTTAATATCCTAAAATAAAGTGTGAATTTGGTTTATTATTGTTTTATTTTAATATTGTTTATTTTTAATCTTATTTGTAATTCGTTTTTTCACAATAATTCGTAAAATAATTTAAGATTAATAATAATAATAGATATATAAATTGAAACTTAACCTATCAAAGTTTATTTCCTTTGTTGTGTTTGTCCACAGCACGATTAACTCATTGATCTTCTAGTTCTGCCAGAAAAATAGCCTTCTCTACTTAATCAACATTATGCAAAAGGAAAAGACCCGTGAATCCCTTTCATCCCTAGTTAGGAGTGGAAATCAAGCACAACACTTCCGTTCTTTCTCTCAATCTCCCGACCTTCTTTCACAAGCGTCCAGCTCCTTCATTTCTTTCCGCTGAATAATAGAACTCGACGGTGAGTCTTTGTGCCGCCCAGATCAGACTGTGTCCACTACTCCCACTCTTTTCAGCGGCGACTAAGAGGAATGCTGAGGGCTGGATCGACAGTGTTACCCATGCAAGCAGAACATCCCTCTCTTTTTGTGCAGTGGCTTGGTGAGGGGGCAGCGGGAAGGATGCGGTCAGTCTGCTCTTGAATAATAGAGGGCCGGGCAGCTGCCTTAGCCCAACAAAGGGACTAGTCTCCTGGTAGCCCTGTTTATTTTAATGTTGTTTCCATGCCGCCTGTGTGTCCGGGTACCTGACAAGGACGATGAATAAAATGGGCGTACAATTGAGACATTCGGGCACAGTTGTCTGGGGTCAAGCGAGGATTCATTATGAGACAGGCGTCTTCAAAATGGGTTTTTATGGTTCGATATTTGTGTGATCAAGGGGGAGGATTATAAACCAGAAAAATATATAATATATAAGTCGATAACATTTCCTGTGTCTTGTTAAAAGATGATTAGATTGTTGCTGTGACTCTTTGTGAATCAATGATTGTCTCTATTTTCAAATAACAGAATCATTTCGTTGACTTTAAAGACAGACGATTAAGTAGTAATTAAACTCAACAAAAATGAAATAAAAACAACCCCTAATAATGTCTCTTGTTAATGACCTGAGAGTTACAATCAAACGCACCACTTTCAAAAGACCATAATGCACTGCAAGAGTTGAAGTCCTTGTAACGTTCAACAAATGGTCTCAGACTTTTGTTCAGTTCCACTTTCGTTCTACTTTGAAAATACTTCTGACAAAGTAGCGTCATACAGAACCAAATGTATAACACATGACAATAATAATAAGATATACATAGTTTGTTTGATTTGGTTGCATGTGATTTATCTAGATAAATACAATTACCAGGAATTAACACCGTAAAAGAAAGATACTAAATGGAAGTATCTCAAAGTTGATAACAAAAGACTCTTCCACGCTGCAGAGTCAACAATCTTTTGTTCGCACTCCTTGACTCAAGGCTTTGATCTCTTTGGTTCCTTCCTCGAGCTGCTCCGCTCTAAAATTCTTTGCTTTTCCATAGAAACACGTTTTTTTCTCTGCCAGGATATTGATGTTTTTTTTTCCTCAGGCGTTACGGTGAATCAGAATGTCAAAAGAGCCGCACAATACTGGTATTCATGCTTAAGTTTTTTTTCTAACCCTGTCCAGCTTTGTCTCTTTTGTCAAGATTCTCATTTCTCAAACGAATACAAATATTTATTCTGTGGATGTCTGAGATGTGGACATAGTAGATGCTTTTTTCTTTTCTTTTTTTTTTTACTAATCTTGTCGTTGTTGAAGCAGCAGGTTGAAACATCAATACTCATTGGAAACAATATATATCTGCTTATCCACTTGTGCTCATTTGACTTGACTCACTTGACTCACTAGGAATACGTCTTGGGATAAATGCTTGATATTAATTTTAAAAAATTCAATATTCAATGGAATGTTCAAGGTTTGGCTGTAAGGATGGGTCATAGCAGTGGTTACGGAAGCTTAAGGAAACATGAAGAAAACATATTTCACAGCAAAAGCAAATATTTGAATCCACAAAGACCTTGAAAGTAATGAGATTCATTCCCAGTGTATAATAAGTATCTATCTCACAAACTTGACATTAAGAGAATCAGTACTACAACTGCTTACTGTTTGTGGTCAGTCATGTCTTGGTTCTTCTTCAGAAAAACGGTTATGTAGAATGTAGACGTAGAATTGTTGCCAAATCTAATTTAGAAAGCTAAACCTGGTCAACAGTCTGAGTGACTCATGCCAGCACACCCTTTTATATATTTCACAAAACTGAAACTCTGTTATTGCACCTGATGGCAAAATTCCAGGGCTGAGTCAGTACTTGAGTGACTTAGGTCAGTCTGTCAAAATGAGCCTGAGAAACCTGGGTGTTGTATTTGATAAAGACATGTTTCCAGTTCAACACTGTAGAGAACTGACGAAAACCTACTTTCAACTGAGGAACATTTTTAAACTCAGGAAAAATGTTGTCACAAAATGATCTGGAGCTGGTAATCCATGCGTTTGTGTCTTTTCATTTAGACTATTGTAACAGTTTATTTTCGTAAAACCAGGGGGGAGCTGTCTCGCCTGCAGTTGATACAAAACTCTGCAGCAAGAATTCTGACCTGATCTAGTAGAAGAACTCACATTTCTCCAAACCTTAAAACTCTGCACTGACTGCCAGTTTCTTTCAGGATCAATATTAAAATTCTGGTTCTTACTTTCAGAGCTATTCATGGTCAGGCTCCTCCTTACATCAGTGATCTGATCGAGCCTTACACCCCAGCTCGGGCTCTGAGGTCTGTGGATCAGAATCTACTGATGGTTCCTCGCACACGGTTCAGGACCAGAGGAGAGAAATCCTTCCAGGCTGTTGCTCCTAAGCTTTGGAACGATCTTCCTCTCTCTCTGTGTTTGATGATCTACTGACTCCTTCAAGAAATATCTTAAGACATTTTTATTTGTTCAGGCTTTTCCCTGATTTTCTGGGACTCTTGTGTTTGTCTTATGTGTCTTGGCCTTTTAAAGTATATATTTTAGCTGTGTATTGTTTTGATTGTTTAAGTGCTTTGTGACCCTGGTCTAGAAAGGCGCTTTACAATAACCTTTACTTACTTACTATTTTTGCTCTCCATGGACTCGGGGACTTAGGGCCATTTAGATTTGAAAGAGTTTTATACTTTACTCAAAAATTCCAACATACATCCTTTTTCAAAAGAGGGTCATCTTCTTTTAAGTTTTCTGGTTCATAAGGTGAATGAAAAGAGGTGAGCGGAGAAGAACGTTCATCATTTAAAATGTTTGAACTCAACTTTAAATCTCTATTGAGAGTGACCAAACAATCTCGACACCTCTCCAATTTTTTCTTGTGCCAGGGACTATATGTGGCCCTAG
Source organism: Callionymus lyra (assembly GCF_982586985.1). Classification (NCBI taxonomy): domain Eukaryota; kingdom Metazoa; phylum Chordata; class Actinopteri; order Syngnathiformes; family Callionymidae; genus Callionymus; species Callionymus lyra. The sequence goes on along the minus strand of NC_141821.1, from coordinate 33,530,114 downwards.
AGAAGATTTTCAATGTTTTGTGCTCTCCTTTAAAAACTGTATTATTCAATTAGGAAACTGTTCTTTCTGTCTGTCAGTAAGGGACATTCTAATTTCGTGTTGAATCTATCGTAGCTATACATTTTAATCTTCTGAATGATATTAGTTATGGCATGATAATGCTGTTCAGGTTTGCCGCCACGTTTGTATTCATGTCATTAAATGTGACCGACTTTTAAAAGTCTGGTGTAGATGGATTTTTTGGATATTCTATTTAAGTGAAAAAGATCACTGTTCTTTGCAGGTGATGCAATTGTTAAGAATTTACATAGACGTACAGTAAGAGACGAGGAAAATGTATATAGAAATACAAATCAAATACACAAGTCAAGGGTTCAACTGGTACAGTTAATCTTTAGGAGGTGCTTGAAAAGACCAGATTAGAAATGAGTATAAAAGAGTGTCAGTTCATATAAAGAAGTTTGGAAACAAAGTTAGGATGTGGTATATTAGGTCTTAAAGAGGTTAGGTGTAAACTACCAATATAAAGGTTTAGATTCTTGCCAAAAACATGCAAGATATTCATGCAAAAAATACTTATTGATGCCGATATTTTTGTTCTTTCTGATCAAGAGGTAAGTGATTTTTCTTTTGTTCAACTAAACTAAAATTTCACATTTGAATCCTCATATTTAAAACCCCCTGTGAAGGAAAGAGTCTCTCTGTTTGCTAAACGACAGCTTCAACAAATGTCTTTTCCCAGCAGACTCTGAGCCTCTAATTATATTTTCAAAAGGTGAAGAATCAGCGGATATACAATCTTGCAGCTTCATCAGACAACTGCAGATCACTGTCTGATCATTCACACCCATTTGAAACCTTCATGCACCATTTTGTCAAAACAGCTGCCGAAATTATACCTGTGACACTCCGCAGTCTCACGAGAGCTTTTACTGTGGACACTTTAGACTGCTAATTTATACAGACGCTAACTGTTCGGGCTACAGAACATACTGAAAAGTGATACTTGACTAGAACCGTAATTTTAACAATCACCATGTGCATGAACGTATACAATATTGAAAATATTGATTCAGACTCAAAATACATTTTAAATACTACTTTGTTGAACCCGAAAAAATATACAAGTTCAATAAATACATAAAAAGACTCTCTTTTGTATTAATGATTATTCAGAATGATGCAACTGTTAAAGAAAATTATGAATTTGAATTAAGTAACAATCAGACAGTGACCAAAAAATGTAATTCAAGGAATTCATTGAGTCGCCCCCTGAGAAGAGAACATATGACATGTTTGGTTCCACTTGCAGACAGAAAGTTCAAGTTGTGGTTGAAGCATCAAGCTAATAAAAGTCAATAAAGAACAAAAAAGAGTGGCTCAGCTCCAGATACAGTACGTCTCCCCAGCAGAGATGTCGTGGTGATGGTCACTCGGCTGGTAACAAGACGTCCTCGCACAACATCAGGGCCGAATCTTTAGATTGATCCGCACTCTTAAACCTCTATTTCTGTCTCTCTTTTTTTTCCCCACCGTTTCCCTTCGCTTCACTTATTTTTTGACGATAGTTTGCAAACACCTATTGGCGTCCTTTTCCACGCCTGTCAGCCTGCGAACATCCATCCCCTCAATAGGACGTGTCAAGGCAGCGCATGTCCCGGGACAAAAGACAATTGTGATTTAGACAAACATTGGGGACAACATAAAGGCAAAGGTCAAGTCCTCTTTCAGTTCAAGTGTGCGCCAATTCACCTTCAACACAACAGGGACAAAGAGTCACATGCTACCTCTGCCTTCCAAAAGAGGAGGCTGGAAACCCTGGCTCCGACTCACACTGTGATATTAATTTAATTGACGCGACATTAGGAACAGATTATTGCAATTATTATTATTATTGTCTTTTGTGAAAAGATTTTCTTTTTATGCAATTGAAGCGGTGATTTGTGTGTTCCAGCATTGTAACCCCAAGTTCAATTATTTCTAGAACAGAGGGATTGGAAGAATAAGTAGTTTTAATTGCACGGCAGGTATAACAAGCAGGTCTAATCCTTCTTCCCCTTCTTTGTATTGAGTTTTTGTGGGCTTAATGAGTGGCAGGTAGAACTGCTTCCTGCTTTCTCACATGCTCAAATAGGCCTCTCACTGTTTGCAGCTCAGGACCCTGGCTGTGTACAGGAAACAATTGATTTTGAGCATAAAGTTAATTATAAGAAATTAGACAGCCCTGGCGTCGGGTGAGGACTGGAAGGTTGATTTCTTGACAGCTCTTAACTCATTCACACATATCATGCATGCATGCACCTTTTTCAGTCCCCCCTTCTTTTTTTTCTCATTCCAGATCTCCTTTAAAGCCACGAGATGACACAAGAGGAAATGCCACTTACCTCTTCTGCATCTTTCAAATGAAAAGCAAATTGTTGTTCTGCTAATTGAGCTCAGCGTCGGGAGTGACTCTGTGGAACTAGACAGACACAAATTCTCAGCTCGGCAACTTGGTCTGGGCCGGTTACCTAGGCTACACAGATCAGTATTAAGAATGGACTCAAAGACTGTCCCGGTGGTGGACTTATTATGGCAACTTGGTTTGAAAAAAAATAAATTCTCTCATTGAAACTTTTCTTTTGATGGATATTCAGGTGCAAGAAAGAAAGAAAGAAAGAAAGGTTTCTATTGGACGGAATTAATCTTTCATTCTAAAGTTCAAAGAGGAAGAAAACAACACATTCTTTTTGTTTATTTAAAAAAGAAAAATGTCATTTTTAAGAGATTTTACAGATACATAAAAAAATAAAAGATTCATGAGGAAGAAGCATGTATTGATTTTTGTCTCGAGCTTGTTTGTAAAAATGTGTGTACATTTACACAATGTATTACACAATATTTGTAATTACAAGATTCAAATAATATAGGTTTAATAAGTAGAAACTTTGACTGCCAGTGTAAACACAACAGATGAATGTTTAGTGGTGTAAGTACAGAAAAAATAAAATAAAAATAATACAAAATAAGCAATAGAAATACAGAACCAAGCACTTAGGCAGACAAGATGATAATAATTAGTAAAATAATAATAATAATAATAACAATAATAATAATAATCATTTACAACACTGGAAATAAATGTTTCTGATTCAGATTTTTTTTTTAACTATCATAAATAATAATATAAAATTATTAACAGTCAAAACTTACTCACTCACCAAAAAAATGCAGGTACCAATGTCAATCTTCATGGACAAACGTTAAAATAATCGCTGTTGTTCCTAATCTATGAGAACAAAAACAACAATAATAATAATAATAATAATAATAATAATAATAATAATAATAATAATAATAATAATAATGATAATAACAATAATAAATTGTGCAGACTTCCACCTGATATGTCTTGCCTGTGCCTGTCACCTCTCTCACTCCATTAGCGGACACGGGGTCGCTTTGTTTCTGTCGTTTCCAGATGATTGACAAAGTAATAAACGCGTCCTGCTGCTGCATCTGATTAAGCGGCTGCATTTGCATCGGACATTGAGCGGAATATGACAACCTCGACACGCAGGGGATTTGCTCTGTCAAATAAACACGTCTCCGAGGATCTATATTGTCGTGGTGACAACGGGACACCCCTTTCTCTTCCCCATTGAATTTTAAAAGTAATTCAATGTTTCGATTTTAGACAAAAAAGATTGTACCTGTATAAACCGGGCCCAAAGCGAAATATTACTGTCGACAATGTAAGTAAGTAAGTAATTTATATTTATAGAGCGCTTTTCCAGACCAGGGTCACAAAGCACTTAAACAATCAAAACAATACTCAATAAAATATATACTTTAAATGTCAAGATAACACTGAGAGCAGCACAGGAGCTCCAGAAAATCAAGAAAAAAGCCTTCACAAATAAATTGTTACCCGGATATCCAGACTGGTGCTGGATAACAAAGGCAACTTTCTCTCGCGGTTTTTTATTATCGATGGAAGGCCATTTGCGACACCCGGTGAGCCACCTCCAGCAGGTGATCCCGGTGTCGCTCCGTGTCAGCGGTGGCCTGACATAAGTATAATAATAGTTAATAGAGCGTGATGGAGAGACTGGCATTAAAGCCTAACAAAGATGTGACAGAAAAGTCTGCGTCTTCATTAGCTCCATCTCCAAGGACCGTCGAACATTTCATTAGTTTGTAATTTATGAATGTTTGACAAATATTGAAGAGTATGTAAATATGAGGGAGCGTAATGTCTTTTCCAGCGGGAGATGGCGAAATGACCCAAAGTCTTTCGATCCTGAGACTGATCACACGCATTATCCTTCTGCTCAAACTGTGCATTTGTGCGCCTGTTTCAGAGTCTGACGTGTGAAATAGTGCAGATAGAGCAATGATTCATAATGCTGGCAGCATTTGCATCAGCTAATACTCTGTGTTATGTTGATATATGATGATATAGTGTCGATGGTCTCGACGCACTTCTGCCATTATGGCTCTGGTTAAATCAGTAGGTGGGATTTGGTCCTAAAACGCTTCATTTCCCTGTTTGTGAGCCACTTCAAGTGAAAAGATATGCCCATAAATGGCCTTATTTTTCATCTGTGTTGCTCTCAACAACTTTGTTGTAGTTCATGTTTATTTCGACAACATCTTGTCAGTCAATCTGCAGTATATTCATGATCGTAAACAGCAGCAGAAAATAATTTAAAAGTACGTTTTTTTTTTTAGCTAAATAAAAGAAAGATAGAGGTTTAAATATCTGACAGCGAATATTTTTAAAAGTGTATGTTGTCACTATATCTGTCTGAATAACGCAGACAATAGAAATATTACAATAATACAATAACAACAAAACTCAAAAGTACTGTTAATTTATTGCCATGTTATTAAATACTGATAGCTATTTATACTACTACGTATGATATAATAATAATAATAATAATAATAATAATAATAATAATAATAATAATAATAATAATAATAATAATAATAATAATAATACTTTTTAACGGGGTAAATGTTATGATTTTAACCATACGTGCTGCTATAATAAACAACATTCAGGCCTATTCAAACCAAACTAAGTAGATGGGTCAACATTCATAAATATTTTAAAGTGTTTTCTTCCATCTTCAACACGTTAATAAGTGATATGTCAGACTGCCAGCAGCAGCAGGAAGGGATCAGATGAGTATTTACGGTGGTTTCAATGAAATGCCTCCTCGTGGTTTCCTCTGCCTCATCTTGCGACAATATTTAGATCCATATGTTTGCGACAACAAGCCCTCGCTCGTATATATGTAAAATTAGCGTCGATGAAAGGAGGAAGAGGTTAATAGCGGGCTGATGTGTGAGCAGGAGACGTTTGAAAAGCAGCTTCTTCTTTCATGCAGCTGCTTTGAGCGCGAGGCCAACAGGCGTATCAGCCGCTGAATAGACGCCGCTATTCAGCCTGCAGGTGTGGGCCATGTGCCGCATTCTGACATATAATGTGGAGGTTGTTAGAAATCCGTGTTCGGGCGCTGATTTGCATTGGAGGGAGTCTGTCGGGGAAAAAAAAGGTGGAGGAGAAATGTGCGGATAATCCGGAAAACCTGAGGATGTGGGTGGAGGAGGAGGAGGAGGAGGAGGAGGAGGAGGAGGAGGAGGAGGAGGAGGAGGAGGGATGCGAGCTGCGGTTCTCACTTGGCTGAGGGCCGAACTACACCTCTTATCTGCAATGATAGGTGTTACATCTCTGACCCGGCCCACTGCTTCCATCAAACGGTACCGAGGAATGCAATAATAGAACTTGTAGGCACATTTTTTTTATCCCCTCTATAAAGATTTAACAGCACAAATAGAGCCTCTTTGTTGCGCTTTTATGCTGCATGTTCTTTGAATCACATCTTTTTTTTATTTACGAGTTGAACATTTGTATCTTTGGCTGCGTCCCACTTGTGAGCGCTTTGAGATTTTCCATGACGTCATCCAAGGCCTGAGCCTGACATAGATGTATCCAGACAAAAAGTTTGTTAGCTGTTGACCTCATTTTTTATTCAAATGTTGTACGTATATGTTTTTAATATACATAATTTGTAGCTATAATTTAAAAATGTCAGTTTATTAAAGCGTCTGGTCTGCTGACAAAAGGTTATTGATCCTTTTTTTTCTGTGATTTCAAAAGCTAAATAAAACAGGTTGATGTTTCAGGATTTACTTTAATCCAAAGCACCTTCATAAATAAAACAAAAACAAAATAAGACACCACATTAACACATTTGTAGACGAGAAGTTCTTACAATATGTTCCAGTGACAGCGTTGTCATGAGATGTATAGGCAATGCTTAACGCCTCTGTTCAACTTCAAACCACTTATATTGAGCGATGTAAACTTCAGTCTAGTGAATAGAAATGGATATACTTGTGTATATTTCTGAGTAAAAAGTTGTAACAACAGTCATGCTATAGTCCTGGGACTCATAGACAAACATGTGCTGGCCTCCATGTTTGTTATGTTGCAGGAGGGCGCTGGATAAGATGAACCCCATTTTACTTTTCTGTGTAGCAAATGCAAATGCAAAATGAAATGAAGCACATTTCTGTGCTCTTATCTCACAGTTGAATCTGTCTTGGTTTGAAGTCCTGTGATAATGGCAGCTGCGTGGGTTGATGTGTACGATAACTCAAGCTCTGAGATGCAGTGAATAAACATGTCGAGCTACTGAAAAGAGGGTTTGAGTTTGAATTTTCCTACAACTTTTCTTCTTCTGTGCTTGCCAAACTAAATTCACATAAAGCAACATCAAATTGCTATAAATATAGTTTTTTTTCTTTTTATTTATTTATTATTTTAGTCGCTAATCTGTATTTTTTATTTTAACCACTTTCCTTACGTGCAAGTTGTGTCCAAGTCAAGTTATATTTTAGAATTGTTGTAACATTTATCAATCAATTTTCTGCTGTATTTTATTTTGCTTGTCAAACAGTACAAAATAATAAAAAGGTGCAGTTAAAGATCAATTTTTATTACCAATATTTTTGTCAGCCCTCATGTCAGCCTCTTTGGCTTCTGGTATTGTTATGATATTGCAGGAGTGAAATCTTGCCTTTGCTAAGACCATGGATATCCATTGTTTGTTTTACTGTGTGAGGGTCAAAGGATGTTGTGTGATACACTATCACAAAAATAATGAAAAATAATTATCATGCATTTCTGTCAATGCTTTTTCCTGATATGACCGACACTTACCATTGCTGAACTTGTATTTACTTGTTTCATTATGTGGGGAAAAAAAAAGATCGTTGCATTTTTGTTCAATAACTCACGAAGTAAATCCATTTGCGTCACAATGAAAGCAGTGTTTTTTTTGTGGAAGCCTTCTGGTTCCGGTCTGCTCTCACAATTGCACCTGTCCTTTTATTTCCACTGGGCCTGTTGGCCACTTCACTTCTGATAATTATGACCTGCCTGGTGTCGGAGGTGCTGCTGGAGCGTGGGGTGGGCGTGGAGGGAGGGGGTTGGGCTTTATTTTTTTTTTACTTCTGGCCTGGTAATCCCCCTATTAAAGAGGCTTTGTTCAACAATGCCGGACAGTTTCCGGAAGTGGGATTACCGCCTCCATGATTTCACAAAGAAATGATATTTCACACTTAAATGAACCAGAGGATGAATGAGTGGCGGAAGTGGCGCTGATTCACTTTTGTTACACACTGTGGAACTTTCAACCTGCACCCATGTACACCACAAGAAAAAAAAGAAATAAGGATTTGTGACCTTGCTAAAGGATGGAATTAATTTTATTCTGATTCATTATTCGTGTAAACGTTAATGACAAACTGATTTGGCGAAATATTTATACAAATTAATACATTTTTCCATTTCTTTTTTTTTATAAGTATAATTTTAATATTTTTGCTTTATCTCAAACTTATAAAGATGTTTTTTTTTCTGGAGGTGTAAACAAATGTTTTGAGTTTATATTCATGTGTGTGTGTATTAAGAAGACACCTGTTCTTGACCTCAGCCCTTCGGTGGGACCAGAGTTCGGGACCTGCTCGCGGACCTCAGTGGAATCTTCCCTCCCTGCTGCGCCACGCCAGGAATTCAACTCGCACACCAAACGGTCGTCGTTTTTATCCCCAACGTTCTGCACGCAATCCTAAATCCAAACCATCGTCTTAACCGCGCAGAGGAATATTTATTCCCGGTCAAAGTCATAAATTATTACGATGAAGGTCAAGAAGCGATTGCAGAAAGTATAATTTATTTGTTCCTTGTGGGCCTCCAAATGAAACCAAATGTTTTTGCGTCTTTGTTTGATTCCTGTCTTCAGAGAGAAGTTCAAATTAAGAGATACTTTGGCTGAAAATGAAGATTTCTTCGAGACTAATCGACACCCTGTGTTTTAACCTCCACGTCCCCCTCTTAAAAAGAAGTAAAGCCCTTTAACGTGGCTTCAATCTGAGTGTTTTCTGACGCACTTTCTTGCCCTAATTTTGACGAGTGGAACTAAATAGCTTTAGACGTCCCAATAGAGAGGAGCTGGACGAATCGCTAACAAAAGACTTTCCGTGTCATCAACGTCGTTCAGACGACCCAGAAGAATCCCTCTGATATTAACTTCCACTTCAAAGACTTGCACTTTCAATTGAGATCCAACTCTCCTGTTTTTTCCCCTCCCTCCTTCTCTTCTTCCTCTCTTTCTCTCCCTTCCACTCCCTCCTCCCTCGCTCTCAGTCCTACACAGAGCCCCCCTCCCGCCCCCTCTGAAAAAACCGGTGCCAAAAAGGGTCCACCACCGCCATCCTGGATTTGTTTGCTTTATCCTCTGTTTTTCACTTGGGCCTCTTCCACAAAGCAAACTGTCACGCACTTAACCGAACTCTATAAAGGCAGCCACCGCTACAAGCGGAATGATTCCTAATTCAAGTTCAAATTTCAAGGTTGAAATGTTTAAAAATTCGAAGCACAAGGTTACAGGAGAGAAAGAAATAAGACAAAGTTCAAATTGTTATAAATAGAGGATGAACACATAATTAATCAAAGATTTTAAAAAGATACAATAATAATAATAATAATAATAATAATAATAATAATAATAATAATAATAATAATAATAATAATAATAATAGAAAGCGTGAGGTCAAATCATGTTTTTTTAAGTGAGAAATATATTTTAATTCATATTTTTCGTGAAGCTGACTTGAAAAATTAAGATTACTAAAAGAAGTATTGTAGCTTTCTATCACTCTTAATTCTCACGTTCTTGTTTGTTAAATACGTCACGGTACATAACTCGAAAAGTAAGTGTCTCGAAAGTTTAGTTTTGGTTGTTAACATGTAAAAAATATTATCTAGAATTTTATTTAATTTGAAGCAGCAATACTTTCGAATAAGTGAAATATATAGTTTTTTATTCGCTGAAATCTAACATTTACAAATAAGATTTATCGTCAGAAAAAAAAGTTGTAGCTTAGATGAAGAATAAAATAATTCGCTTTAAATAAAACAATTGTGCTTTCAACTATATGTTGTTTTTTTATTATTCACAAAACTGTTGCTACATAAAACATGCTATCTTTATGTGAAATGTTGAATACATCTTTCGCGTTTTCTCAAAGCTTTTATGTTTGGGACAATTGTGCCTGGCTTCTCCTTTGATTGTCGTAAAGTAGAAGCGAAGTAAAAGAATATTTTCCCTCTTTATTTCATGACATAAAGGACATAGATTACCGTTTCCGACCCCATGGGAAGCAAATATTACATTCTTTAGTGTGCGCTTTTCAGGGCGCGGACTTGGCCCCATATCATTTGAGTTTGACTCGGCTGTTGCTTTAGAAATCTAAATTCACCGTGAGGATTCACCGTCGTGAAGAAAATGTGTCTTTGTGCCAAGTTCTCTTTGAAGTCTGGATCAGAATATTGTTGCCTTTGTCATTGTGCGCAGACTTTCAGAGAGCAAAATATAGAGACGTGACGGACGTGGAAAAGTTTTTTGTTAACAAACTGTTAAGAGGAAAATAGGTTGTCGAATTTTAAAGTTGGTGGTGTGGACTTTAATAAACTAGAAGTATTTTTAAACAAAACCACTTTCTCTTTTTTATTCAGACTTCTACTATCAGTTCAGTTTGTTTTTTAGATCCGTCGAAGCGTTTTGTCCGACTTTATTTTTTAAACATAATCGAACAAAAAACAAGTACGTGTATTGTTGTTAGAATTATAATAATATCTAAAAAAAAAATTAGGCGTTATTGTATCCACTAGAAAGTCAATTTAAACAAATGAAGATGTGCAAAATAACGCATAGTTAATAAATAACTGATTTATTCTGCTCTACGGAAACAACATTAAAAAATGTATTTAAAAAAAAAATAAGAGCGAATTTACTTTAAGATTTAGTTTTTCAACAGTGTAGATATATTTGGTGGAACCTCGACAAAAACATATTTACATTACAAATGTATTCAAACAAATTGTTCAAGTCAAGTCTTTTTCTCTTACAAGATTTATTCAAAATATTCACAAAGGACAAGGCAATTCGGTTCGCAATTTGAGTGCTTTTGGAGTTTAGACATTTAAAAAATAAAACGATACAAAAAACAAAGAATCACAAATTGTCCACTTCTTTACAATAAAAAAAACATGTTGAGTTATTCCAAAGGCTGGTATTCATTTACTGCAGGCTCATAGGATTGTAAACATTAAGGCTACGAATAACAACATCAACACAACCATTTTACAAATAAGTTTTCAAACATGCACTTTGGTTGGGTGATTAAAAAAAACCCTCGGATGTTGAAAAATAAATAGAATATTTACAGGATACATGTACATACATGCCGAGACAACACGCCACTGCGCCAACCATTTTCAATAGCTGAACCTTTCAAATATATTATCGTTAGAGTGGAGTGTGTCCACGTGGGGCTTCTCTAGAGGCACTGGAACCAGTTTGGGAACTTTTGTGTCTGTGCGCTAAAACGCGTCCCTCCGCTGCCGGTACTCCTCCGCGGGGTCTGGCGTGGAAGCGCCGCTGGGTGGGGTCTGTGGGCCGCTGGCCCCAGAGCTGTGACACACGTACCACTCGCTTAAATTAGCGGATTGCGAGGCCCCCACGGACTCTGACAGCGCCGAGGGCCCGCCGGGGTCCCTGCCCAGGTCCGAGGAGGGGGACACCAGGGACGGCGTGGAGGACTCGTATCCGGAGCTGGGCGGGGGGGACTTGCAGTGGACCTTCATGTGCTTCCTCAGGGAGCTAGGGTGCGTGTAGGACTTGTCGCAGCCTCGCACTTTACAGTTGTACGGTTTGTCGCTGGTGTGGACGTGGGAGTGCTTTTTCCGGTCACTGCTGTTGGCGAAGCGTCGGTCGCAGCCGTCGAACTCACACTTGAAGGGCTTCTCACCTGTGACGACACCGCACACCGTTACACACTTCACTCACCTCAAGCAGAACTTTGCACAGAAAAAGAAAACTGACATGACATGGTACTAATAAAATAGGTCAACAATTTAAACTTAACTACACACTCAAACAATAAAAGCAAGGACTGGAGAAAAACAATCATGGCTGTTTAAATTCCGAAATATTGTATGGGTTTTTAATCAACATACCACTATCTATAATTTGTAATAACATTTTTAATAATTAATAAATCCCCATACCATAATATCAATTAATAACAATCATGACATATATTATGAGTAATAATAACAATGAATACAAGAATAGTAAACACGTTCATAAACCTGTAGTAATAATAATAGTAATACTAGTAATAAGTACCAGTTAGTGTACATGGGTCAAATGACCTAAGCTTCTATCTTGGACTGATTCAGAGTCTGCACATCAACTGATTATGAGAGAAAATACAGGAGGGGAAAAAAATCTTAAAAAACAATCTGAATACATTACAAAATCATACAGTGCGTTTTCTCTCTCTCTCTCCTTCTCTCTCTCTTTCTGCTCCGATTACAGCTTTTCAGAATCTGTAATTGCCTCTGTCTAATTACACTTGCGGGTTGAATATCAATTTGACCTTCAGCTGTTGGGTTGAGAGAGCCAATCAAGGATATTAGTGTAGTACAAGAAAGCGTCGAGGAACAGACCCCAGGGGCAGCCCCCCAATCATAACCACACTTTGGGATAGGTTTTAAACATGATACCAAAGAGCAGGCCCCTTGGGAGTCAACACACAGAAATAATTTAGCAGATTTGTACTTAGGTAATGTGAGCAAATTATATGAATAATACATGGGGAAGTGGAGTCGAGAAGGGAGGGGGCGTTTAGATAAGGTCTGTGTGTTCAGTCGAGTCTGACTCGACACTTCGAGGACTATTTTTTTTTTGTGTGTGTGTCAGGGCTGCTTCCGAAATGAAATAGAAGCCTAATTGAGCAAAAGTCGGTCGTCTGCAGGGGAATCACTTGACAACTTGTTGCTCTTGGAAGAGGCACTCGTTCGTATCACTCCGCTGGAGACACGCTCAAAAACCTTTTCACAAAAACGCGTCCTTTTTAAATGGTGACACTGAATAAACATCTCCAGACGTACACACGCCACATCTGCACCGGAGGTGCGCCGCCCGCTGTGACGTGCGTGTCGTGTTATTGATAAGCTCACAGGCAAAATTCCTCGTCAATAAAAGGTGACCGCGGTTTCTAAGGCGCATCCAAACGTCATCATATTAGTTACACTGAAGACGCATGCCCTCCGACAAGCACTAGACGGTGCGTGGGCCTCAGTCTTTTGTGCTGTGGTGTAAACAAGAGGTCGGACCGTCAAACGCCTGAGTGAGCTGTACTATAATCCCCTTTGGGGCAACACTTTAGAGTAAGGGTCCTCTTGATAAAGGTCAACTGATGGTTCATCACAGTTTATAAATCATTTATAAGCTGCACATGTTCATGACTTATACATGTCAGAAGAATCGTTTTAGAATTCTAATGTATGTTTTAAGTGAAGCAATGGCGGTGTGTGTAGGTGTGTGTGTGTGTGTGTATTTCTCTGTGTGTGTGTGGGAGTGTGTGTGTGTGTGTGTGTGTGTGTGTGTGTGTGTGTGTGTGTGTGTGTGTGTGTGTGTGTGTGTGTGTGTGTGTGTGTGTGTGTGTGTGTGTGTGTGTGTGTGTGTGTGTGCGTGTGTCACAGTATGTGTGTGTGTATGTGACTGTGTGTTAATAGAAATTCAGTTAAATTCCATGAACTCAATGCCAAATGCCTTAACAACAAACTACCTATTTAATTTTAATGTATAGATAAGAGCAAACTATTCATACGTTCCTCTTAAACCTGCATGTGGATTTATTTTCTCACATAAACGAGAATAGAATAAAGTAACTGACAATGATTCATCAAAGATAAGATAACTTATATATTATTTTACTAACTTCTAAAAAACACTTTAATGTATAATTGCCATATGACCCCGAACACGTTGACTTGAATACTGTATTCATCCACAATATATTGAAATAATCTAAATAAGATGAATCAATTCTCAAGAGATCCCACCTTATCCCTGAGATCGAGTCACTTCATACATTATTAAATACATTTTTCATTACTAGAAACTCGGTTATGAAACATAAACACAAACTCCATTCGTCCTCAGTTATTACACACGGCTATACTTATGGAATATATTAAGGTGTTCACTCCATAGTTTATTTGTCAACATTTCTAAAACTATTAGTGACACACCCCCTGGTCTAGGAACAACATGCGGGCACTGATGCAGGTCCAACAGGTGCCCACTAACTCGCCATAAATCTTCAAAACACGCACGTGCAGCGCTCCGTATGGTAAAGATGACAATACGAACAGAATAATAAACACAAAATGCACAGATTTGTTTTTTTCAATTCCACTTTTACTGACCTGTGTGCGTCCTTTTGTGGATTTTGAGGTTCTCGGATCTTGCAAACACTTTCCCACAGCCGGGGAACGGACATGGAAATGGTTTCTCTCCGGTGTGCACGCGGATGTGATTCACAAGCTTGTACTTGGCTTTGAAGGGCTTGCCCTCTCTCGGACACTCTTCCCAGAAGCAGATATGGTTCGCCTGCTCCGGTCCCCCGACATGCTCCACGGTCACATGCGTCACCAGCTCGTGCATGGTGCTGTAAGTTTTCGAGCAAAGTTTTTTCGGGGCGAGCTCCGGCTCCAGCCATTTGCAAATGAGCTCCTGTTTGATCGGCTGCCTCATGTAACGGAAAAAGGCGCCGGCACCGGGGTGGTGGTGGTGCGGATGGTGGTGGTGGGCGCTCAGATTCATGTTCAGATTCAGACCAGCGTAACCGTGCAGAGGCGAGGAGAACGGATCCGCCCTGGAGCCCGGACTCAAATGATCAGACCGAACGTACATTTCTCCAGGTAGTCCTAACCTTATTTGTCCATTCAAAGCTTGGCCACCCGGTGTTCCGCTCGAGGTCTGGTCGTGGTGGAGTCCGGAGAAGAGGTTACCGGCGTCGGGGTGGTGACCATAATGTCCAGGATAGCCACCTGTTGTTGAGACAAACATTCCGTGGTGAGATCCTGCGGTCTGGTCGTTGAGGACGGGCATGGCTGGAGCTGTCAGATCTCTCCGGAGGAGATAGTCCCTACCTGCGGACGAGTGAGGCAGAGAGTACGGCACCGATGTCGCCTGAACCGGGCCAAAAGCTCCAGTTTGACTGGAGACCACTTCGCTGTGGCCTGCCATATGATGATTGTGGTGGTGGTGGTGATGGTGGTGGGGATAATGATGGGCTGGGCTGATTTTGAGGGCCGCAGAGTGCCCCATGTGTTCTGGCCCGAATGGACTCGGCCCCAGGCGGGGTTCCGCAGTAATCTCCCCAGGGTGCGAGTGAGCCATTGAGTGTGGATGGCTGCTGAACCCCGGGAAGCCTGTCACGCTCTGAGGGGTATGGTGGTGATGATGGTGATGGTGGTGAGCCCCTGCCAAGTCAACTAATCTCAGCGCCGTGTTCCGTTTGGAAAACGCAGGGTCCATCACGGGGCTTCCCAGTGCATCCACGCTCATTACTCTCCTAATTTTAGAACAACTTGACAGCAGGCAAAATAATAATGATGATGACAAATATATTTTAATCGCGGTAAGGAATAACGAAAAAAAAAAAAAAAGTTTATAAAGTTAAGTCTATCTGCAAACTACATGGAATCCCATTCGGTTGAGAGGCAGCAGCAGGACGCTTTGATACTGAATAGAGATTCATGGTAGGCGCTGCAGCCCGTGGAGCTAAACAATCATCCTGCGCTCTAATTGGTCAGAGCCTGGTGATTGACGTCACCAGTGACAGTTTCCAACTTGAAGAAAAATGTCTTGGTGACAGAGCGCTGTCAGCGCGCATGCGCAATGCCCGAGGCAATAAAAAAATAGCTGTTATATGAAAATGTACAATAAAAACTCCGCCAAACAAATCCTGTCACAGAGTCGCCTTTTCTGTGTCGCATGGCGGCATTTAAACAGCAACTCCGCCGAAACTTCGATCGCAAAAACCCACGGAATGGGATTTGTACGTTATGAAAGCGAAAAATAGCATAAAAAACGCATTAAAACATGTGTTGGTTTAAAAAAAAAAAAGCTGTTTAAGGCATTACGCGCGTTTTACGCGCGACGCAGTTCGATTTCTGTCGCTTCAAAAACACACTTTTGTGCCGAAAAAAACACGTGTTACTCTCTCAAAACTCCAGTATTTGCGTTCTATGTATAGAAACCTGTTTGATCTTCTATTCCAACGCGTCCACGTGGAGTCAGATGTTCGCGGAGGGAAAAGTCCGAGCTGCCACCGTCATTTTCCAAGGAGAGAAAATGCAATGGACCGGACCTGTTGTTATGATCCGGGGTAATTTTGCTTTAGTCTCTGGACGGCAGCACATGAGGGTCACAGAAGGGGGCGTCCATGCAGTCTTACGTTGAATATTAAACGTGAAGGTACTGTATATAAGCGCGGATATTTATCTTTTTGCACTTTAGCACTTTAATCCGATTGTTTTGGAAGTCGATTGAAGAGAAGTGTGACGTTTAGTAAATAAATAATTGTCTCTCACTTTGTTTTTCAACCTTAAATATAAACTATGTTAGCTTTTTAAACTATAAAAGTTGTGACTATAATGTATTATTTACTATTTCTTGCTTTTGACTATCTTAACACGCGTTTTCCTTTAATACTGTCTTCCATAAACATCTTATTTAAATCTTAAAAGAGAGAAAATCACATATCTTGCCTTTGTGGTGTGTTCTTATAATTATTTTAATTTTGAATATTTGTTTTTACATCCACTTCCTTTCCACTATTCGTATTATATGTCAGTCGCAAGATTTGCAATAAGAAAAAAGGAACGTATTAAACCAGACGCTGGCACCAGTGGAATGAAAGTATTTTGTGTGTGACAATTGATACGTCAAAGTCCTTTCTGACAGAACCGCAGTCTTAGCGGGGAAATATTCAACCAGTGTGAGAGAAGACGACTTCAAAAAGTTGTTTAATAAATGGCAATGAGTACGAGCCTCGCTGCTGTGCAGTAAAATGTCCAAACTTTTGTATTTCTTGTCCAAGTTGTTTGCGCACACACGTTGCGTTAGACTGCAAAACACACCGGACTCGTAAAAAGACACAGCCCTCCGGATTATTTTCTTAAACTTAAAAAAGCATGAACAAGTTTTTGGATGACATTTGAAAGTTCGGTCAGAGTGTTCGTTTGAATCTTGGCTTCTTGGTGAAGAACGATCATGAATTAAAGTGTAAAAGATGTGTTGTGAAATATTCAAAGAGGTACATTTATTTACATTACAAATGTTATATTTGTTGGTCTATGTGACAAGACTTTCTTACCGTTGACACCTGTTGGTAGTTCCAGAAAAAAAACAGATAATCTCAAGTAGGTGCACTAGTTGGTCAACAAAAGCGTTGATCCATTCAGACTGACTTGTCTGGAAGAAAGTATCCAAGTAGCCACGAAGATATTTTAATGGTTGGTATGACACGTCCGTGCATGTGGCTTTGAACTCTGGCAGCCGGAGGTTCCTGCAGGGAGCGCCGCAAATCCCACTTGATAACAGCCCACAACGCTTTCTCTTTTACGCACAGGCCATGCATAATTTTTTTTCTTACCAAATTGGTTAACTATGATTCTTTTTTTTTGTTGTTATTGTTGTTTTTTCTTTTGCAATAACAGACTTGTGTTCACCTCTGTGTACACTCGGACCGGTGTGATGGTGTGGAAATCGAAAAGACAGATGTTGCACTGGTGTGAGTGGAAACTGTGTCCAGAAGAACAAGGAGGCTTGTGGCAACAGTAAGAAAAAAAAAAAAGTAAAACCCTGATCGTGAAGTTTTATAATGTTAGTGTGGTGACAACCTCAAGGAGAGTGACATGTCCAAATCTGGAGGACACACTTTTGGGCGACGTGTCGCATCAATGAAATACCAAGAAATATCTAAAAATGTTTATATAAAATTATATAAATATGTAAACATTTAAAGCATGTTTTTTTAACTTGTTCTTGCAAATATGTATTATTTTGTATATGTTATAGTGCACATGCAGTGCATGCATGCATGGGTAAACAAAAAAGCATGTCTATTTTCAGTTAGATTGGAGTGCTTTGTCATGCAGGATTTGAACCCAAATGAAGATTCTTCAATGGCACTTTTAAGACTTCGAAGTTTCAGACGTGTGTTTATTTTGCATTCAATGTAACAATGTATGAATAACGCATGAATGAAAATCTTTTTCTTTTTTTTTACTTCTTTAAACCTCGTATTTTCATGCATAAATCCCATTTCTGAATGCACAAATAGCCACCTATAGTCCATGGAAAGTAACAGTCATGTTGCAGCGAGTGAAAGTGGGTTACTGAGGCTGCATGGTATGCAAATGTTCATATTTGTATTTCAGACAGATAGACAGACAGATAACTGGGCAGATCTGCTTCCTCACTATCTCTGGGAGTGATGATGCGAGAGGCCAATAGAAGCGTGGGCCCTGCTCCGTGGATTGTTATTTGGTGAATGTATGTTATTGGGGGAGTTAGTGGATGAGCCAATGGCCGTGCGGCTCCGGGACC
Organism: Callionymus lyra; assembly: GCF_982586985.1. NCBI lineage: Eukaryota > Metazoa > Chordata > Actinopteri > Syngnathiformes > Callionymidae > Callionymus > Callionymus lyra. The sequence goes on along the minus strand of NC_141821.1, from coordinate 33,512,082 downwards.
ATGTGACCGCCCCCTCCTCAACCATTCATCAGGGCTGGACTGTGTTGTCTTTTCAATTCATTTATCTGCAGGAATGATTGCGACTATCAGTCTGGAGCTCACCGCCTGACTGAGGAGGTGAAAGTTGAGCCACAGGAAGACAAACCGCACAAAGGCAATATTGCGTGTTTACATGCTCGTGGACGCGCCGTGCATGGGCATCTTCAGCAAAAGAGAGGAAAAGTGCAGGGCAGATCAGTGGATTTGAGAGTTTGCTCAGTCGAGTGAGGTCCAATAGACAGTGAGAGAGAGGGGGAGGAAGAATATCTGTGCGCGTTTTTTTGACTCCTCTCTCAGTCGTCTCGGCGAGTGAAGACTGAAGATGCTCCTGGACGCTGGACCGCAGTATCCCACACTAGGAGTCACTACTTTCGGCTCCTCGCGGCATCACTCAACAGGCGAAGTCACGGAGCGAGAAGTGGCGTTGGGGATCAATCCCTTCGCGGACGGGATGGGCGCCTTCAAGATCAACCACAGCTCCCACGACATCGGCACCGGGCAGACGGCGTTTTCCTCGCAGGCGCCCGGGTACGCGGCGGCCGCCCTCGGGCACCACCACCACCCGACCCATGTCGGCTCCTACTCCACGTTCAACTCCACCCGGGAGTTTCTCTTCAGGAATCGGGGCTTCGGGGACGCGGCCGGAGCGCAGCACAGTTTGTTCGCCTCCGGGAGTTTCGCGGGGCCCCACGGACACTCGGACGCGGCGGGCCACCTGCTCTTCCCGGGACTCCACGAGCAAGCGGCGAGCCACGCGTCCTCCAACGTGGTCAACAGCCAGATGAGGCTGGGCTTCTCCGGGGACATGTATGGACGGGCCGACCAGTACGGGCACGTCACGAGCCCGCGCTCCGACCACTACGCGTCCACGCAGCTGCACGGCTACGGCCCCATGAACATGAACATGGCCGCGCACCACGGAGCCGGGGCCTTCTTCAGGTACATGCGGCAGCCCATCAAGCAGGAGCTCATCTGCAAGTGGGTCGAGCCGGAGCAGCTGACGAACCCCAAAAAGTCGTGCAACAAAACTTTCAGCACGATGCACGAACTGGTGACCCATCTGACCGTGGAGCATGTGGGGGGGCCGGAGCAGACCAACCACATCTGCTTCTGGGAGGACTGCTCCAGAGAGGGGAAGCCCTTCAAAGCCAAATACAAACTTGTGAATCATATCCGAGTACACACGGGGGAGAAACCCTTCCCGTGCCCTTTCCCCGGCTGTGGCAAAGTCTTCGCTCGATCAGAAAATCTCAAAATTCACAAAAGGACACACACCGGTAAGAGCCTGCTCACGTGGCGTCTAAAAACATAAATGTGTATTAATAAACAAAAAAAATCAAACTGTTTTTATTCATAGATGGAGGAAAATATCTCATTCTTGTATTTTGTTTCAGGTGAGAAGCCTTTTAAGTGTGAGTTTGAAGGCTGCGACCGGCGATTCGCAAACAGCAGTGACCGCAAGAAACACATGCACGTCCACACGTCCGACAAACCGTACCTGTGCAAGATGTGTGACAAGTCCTACACACACCCCAGCTCCCTCCGAAAACACATGAAGGTAACAAACACACACGTGTTATATTTTGTATTTCATCCACGCATCTTATAGCAATTCTAGATAAAATGTAAAACCATTTTTTTCTGCTAGTGCAAATATTTTTTAGAATGTTTAAATACATTTTAGTTTAATTGTGAAACAATAATTTTACGGTATTTCAATGTGCCTTATTGTGTGTGTGTGTGTGTGTGTGTGTGTGTGTGTGTGTGGTGTTATTTTAAACACAACTAAATCTAGTTTCACTTACTAAGTATTTCAATGATTTAAACACACAAATAAGATCTTTAAAACACAATACAATTAATGAAATTATGATCGTGTGTTGTTGTTGGCTTTTTTATTCTTCATAGTGTTGTTGTTGTTTTTATACAAATTTAAATAAAAGTTTTATTTATATAACATAACCGTAATGTATATTAATAAATCAACCAAATACGTACGTTAAATATTTATGCGTAGTCTTTTCAGTATTTCTTAATAACTGACACTCGCTTCATTTCAAAATACTGTCTTTTTGTCAAACGTATTTAAGGAATGTTGTTGATGTAATTTCCGTTATTATTTTACAACGAAAATAATAACGAAAACTAGTTAAATGTGTCCTTTTTTTTTACTTGGACTAAATTTAAACAGAATAAATGCATTACTTGATAACGTATTTAAAGACATACACTACAAATGTTTATTGTTAAAGAAACAAATTCCAGTTTGAGGATTCATTTGAAGGTTAATATATATATTCACAAACTCCGTGTGTATTTTAAAGAGTTTTAAATTAACAAACCACAACAACGTATGCTTACAATGAACATTTATTTATACGGTTTATTTAAACGTCTTTAAACTTCAGCTACTTTGTATACAAAATATATTTATGAATTCATTTTTTAGTCATACATTTAGTAAAGAAACGATTGAAAATAATTGATGTTGCTTCTTTAAATTCGGATCTCGTGTTTTATTGTTTCTATTCTCTCACATTGACGTAGAAAAAACTCTTTTTTATTATCGAAACAGACACGCCATTTAATTGCCCTGACACGTTTCTTTTAGCCAAAACGTCAAATAAATGAGATTATGTTTTGTCTCGTTCGGGGTGACACTGATTTTATGATGTTTCCCCTTTCATTTAATTTAATTTCTGATGTTGCAGGTCCACGAATCCACTAATCCCGCGTCGCAGCCATCGCCTGCGGCCAGCTCAGGCTACGAGTCCTCCACGCCCCCCACCATCGTGTCCCCGTCCACAGAGAACCAGAGCAGCACTTCGATATCACCAACAGCCTCTTCAGTCCACCACACCAGCAGCCACAACACGCTGACGTCCAATTTCAATGAATGGTACGTGTAAATATAGCGGTGGGGTGGTGGGACTGCGGAATCAAAAGACTTTTATCGTGGAAAGAATCACCCCGTCCCCCCAAAAAACGAGCAATTACTGGCTGTCCTCACTGTCATGCATGGACAATTACAGACAGGAGGACAGCTCAACTATTATTTTTACTGAAAGACTCCAAAATAAAAGCATGTTCTGGATTTTTGTACATAAATATTTCACCAAATGTGGGGAAATGTATTTTATTTTGTAAATATCACAAGGGAATTTGTGTAAAATGTGCTCCCTAGATATATGGAAAAATGCTTTTATCGGATTGACTGAAAAAGAATGTTATAGTTGTGTACCAAAATGTGAATTATTCAGTATTTACAGTCTACGACTTCCTCTTAGTATTTCAATGTGCTTTTGTAGACTACAGTGCAACATCCCTTTTCCGTCCAATTAAAAAAGTAGCACAGTATCATTGTTGTTATTTAAATGTCATGTCGATTAAAAATGAAATCGTGTAGTGAAAAAAAAAACGTGTCGACCTGTTCATGTACGTGATAAATATAAACAAAAAATATCTCTTGTCTTTGTCTGGAAGGTAAAGTAGCTCAATTTTCCATATTTATCCGCATGTGATGTTAGAAATGATCGATATTTATGGAGAAATGCGCTCGTATGTAATATTTAGTTTCAAAAATAAATGTTTGGATACATTTTTCGTACTATATTAAAGGATTGAAAATACTGGTAAAAGCGTCGAAGGTTATTTGAGTGTGTGTAAGAGAGTGTGTGTGTGTGACAATTCTCGGACAGGCATCCCTCTCATTCTTCTTCTCCTTCTTTTTTTCTCTTTTTTTTTGCATCTTGTGTTTATCCCAAATTAACATTCAGCACTTTGCCCCGCAGTAAAGCGCAAATTGAATCGATTCATCACGCCGGTTGTTCCTCGGTGTAAACCAGAATCGTCTTAATTGTTCGAGAATCTAATTTTCAAATCTAATTTATTTTCGGGATTTCGTCGTTTTTTTTCTATCTCTTAAAAAAAGAGGGGGGCATTTGGTCGCCCCCTCCTTCTCCCTGCCTTCATTGTTCGCATCTTGACCGCCCCATTAGGCAGAGATCACATCATGGTTAACACTGCACCCACGATCTGTCACCCCACACATGAAAAATAATATAAAATAAAAAATAATAATAAAAACACAGATGCGGGATTCTCCCACAGTTCCCCCTCCGTCTTCGGCTGAAATGTATTAAAATGTATTCATATTTCTTTTTCATGGACTATTAGATCTGGAGATGGCTTTTTCGACTCTATTTAACATCTATCTGTCTGCTTTCCACGGCGGACATTTTAGCAGCTTGATCCAGAGATGTATTAAGTGGGAATAAAAACACAAACAAAGTAGTTCAAAGAAAACAAAAGCAAGCATTTAAATATATAAAACCGCAGTTGTTGTTACAGAGAGGTTCTTTTTTTCCCCTCGAATCCATCCTTTTAATGTAAAATACCAGGAGTTACCAGATCGCTTTTTTATTTCCTCTCCTGATTGAAAGTCCATTTTTGTTTCAACTCCACGCGGGAGTATTTGGCGCGCACAAATAAGTCTGCACAGTTTACATTCCACCGTGTAATCTTTTATACATTTCCAGTAAAACGACAGCGTTTCCCAAAAGCCAATTCTGCTTCAAATATGTGCGCTCAAACCTGCACTCTTGCGCGCACAAAAGCGACAGTGGAAGTGAGGCGGAGGGGAGAAAAAAGAACAAGCAACGCCATTATGAATATTTATCACCAGCACTTGTGGCCACTAAATTGAGCTTGTGTTTTCTTTCTTTAAACATCCATCTGTTTCTTTGACTCCGGATTCATTTTTAAAGGAAATTGGAGACGTTTCTCTATTCCAACGTTGGCACTGACACTTCTGCAGCAGGATCTTTCTATATTTAGACTTTAAACAATACTAAAAACAATCGCTAAAATACATTCAATTGAATTGAAATCCAGCATAACGAACTAAATAACGATGAGGATGTTGTTTTATATTTATAAAAAATATATTTAAACAATATAGACAATCTAAAAAACATTTTAAAATATAACTTGGATATTTCTAGATTAATACAAATATGCCGACATAGTGCAATAAACAATGAGTGAAAACAAACGAATATTAAGGAGATATTAATCCGAAATATGACATGGAAAATATACTTAGTCTAACATTTGTTTACAGAAATCCCCTATTTTAAGTTATTTTGGGTGGATTTAGTATACTAGTGCTAATATGAACATGAAAAAGGAACGTTGAGTTGTGTGAGTTAGCATACAACCAAACACCTTCTTAAAATATAAAAACACAGATTACTCTACATTATTAGTCCAATAGTAGGAAATTAAACCTGTGTGTTTTGATTCGAAAGTTGTTTTTGCTGACAACAAAAGACAAAGGTTGGATCAAAGCTTCTAGTTTTACGGACAAACATGCCGAACTAGCATATTAGCATTTAGGTCATACGAAAGGTGATTTAAAATATAAATGATGTGACAAAAGTGAGCGTTAATTGAGGTGGAGTTCGTATAATGTTTTTTTTTCAACACACCAAGCTATTCAACTAAAATCATGTTTAACGCATACCTGTATTAACATTTTAAAATACGTTTATTTTTATCTGTAATTTGGTATTTTCCATTTGTGGTTAACTTGTGGTTAACCTAATGAAAAGACCAGGATTATTATTTATATAAGTGTATAATCTTGTTGGAACAATACTTGTCTTTACATTTTACAAGATTTCCCAAGTAAAAAAAAAAAAATTGATATACTTTATTGTAATAACCAAACGTAAGTTGTATTTTCAGCAGTGTTTTTTTTTTACTCTCTAGCAGAATATGTGGCAAGTATCTCCCCTTTAATTTAAAGTAATGCAAAACCATAAAGACTTTGTCTTCCTGGTTCACCTGTTTAAACGTGATCGTTCTCGCCTCTTTTTTCCACGAGAGCCCAGATTGGGACATTAATCTCCCACTCTGGGGCTTTTGCTGAGGGTTCGTTAAAGTGAAACATCAGCTCCAGGTGACCCCTGGTAGCATCAGTCGTGGTCCCTGACACGCTATTAGGTAGGAGATTTGTGGAGGCGCTGACACGAACCCGCACGTCACCCGTTTTGACGCGCTGCTAAATGAGGCCACTTCAATTAGCTCCTTTTTCGACAGCGTGACACTGCTGCACCTCTGCAGCAACAAGCTACGCCGGGGCAGGGAGTTAGAGATAGTATTATATTTTCAACACCGTGTGAAGTACATACAGGCCGTGGAATGAAAAAATGATGATAAACTTTACTCATTTCATGGGTCTTGTGTTTACGTCTCTACTCTGGCTAAGGAATGTCTGAAATATAACCCTTATCTTGCTTTCCATCCTTTTATCAGCTGCGACGTATGTATCCATGTACAGATGTAATGTTGAGGTCATTTATATTCATATTTCCAAACCAGTTTCTAAAAAAAGAAAGATTTTCTATCAATCAAGTCAAATGTTTACCTTTTTTTCGATGTGATTTACGTCCGCGGGGGCAGCCAGCTTATCAAACAGCAACTCCGCTTTAATCCATTCAAGCCCAGCGCATATTTGACTTTATGTGGTAGAATAAAAGTGTCTCGGGTGCATATGGCACGTTATTGTTGTGTTCAATAGAAAGGTCGTCTCTCTTACAGAGCAGCTTGTCGACATCTGCTTATCTGATGAGTCTGATAATGAGTCATTATTCTGCGGCGAGGATGTCCAGCCAAAGATAATTGCTGACAGATTTCTAAACTGATCCCTTCCACGGCGACGTGTTTAAATAAGTGTGCGTCGTAAGGCGGCCCCGGAGGAAAACCATTAGTGCCTCGATGAGATTCATAGTTTTAGGTGATACTAAAGCAGATGTTTGAGGGTTCTCGATGTTTGCAATTAACGCAGTTCATTTTGTTTTATCAAGCAAGAGAATTAAAACAGTTGGGTTGAGCTTGACTGGTGCTTCAGTTTTTGTATACGCTGCAGCGACATTCTCTTTCTAAGCTGTAATCTCATAATACTGACAAATACTCGGACTGCTCCAGATTTCCATGGAATATGAGGCCATTTTTTAAAGCTAATCTTCTGATTGTATCGTGATGTCCTTTCAAGATATCTAAGAACACATTTATTATTTTTAACTTTTATCATTTTATTTGTTTATTCATCTTGTCCTTTATCAGTTTTAGTAAAACTCTAAGATATTAACCAATCGTTTACTACGAGTAAAACACGTTTTTACTTTGTGTACATCGTACACTTTAACCTTTACACCATGGTTTAATATCCCTCATACATTAATGATCGTAGAATTTACTGCTACAATCAAACATTTTCAACTTTAGTCAACTAAAGTAGAAACAGAAATAAAACATTACCATTTGTATTCAAAGGTTTGGCTGATCAGACAAGATACTGTGTTTATTGAGATTGAAAGAAGCAGAGGGGAAAAACAGTTCTTAATACTGCTGGCTTTGTTTTTTTAACTTTCTATTTCACTGACCGTAATATTTACTTCATACTTCCTTCGTACGGTGATGACATCAATGACATTGACTAAAAAACAACAATTTTATTTTATTTACATAGTCTCCATAGTCTCTTATAACTCCAAAATTTTTTTTGAAGGAGAGCTATTTGTATTTAATGTCACACTGGCTTGAATGTTTGTTTGTTTGTTTTTTATTCTTGGCCTTGGCAGTAAAAACAGTTCTAAACATGTATGGTTTGTATTGGATAATCTGTCAACACTGAGCTCAACTCAAGAACCTAATCGTCAACGAGCTCACGATCATTTGGATGTTGTGAAATTTAGACATAACATATTGAGTACACATGTGTATGTATATCCAGAATTTCAAAAAGTATTTTTTATCAAAGATAAAGTTGGATTTGTTGAACAAAACCAGCAAAAACAAGAAATTCCATTCTCCACCAATAAACGCCAACTTCACTCACAACGACTACTTATTTCTTATTTTCCCAGGTGAAGATTCAATAAAGTTGTGTAACGCTAAATGTTGTCGTGAATTGTACTTCAGGGCCACCGGAGAAAAACCTAATCTGATATAGATTCTAAATCCAATTTCAGTTCATGTTATAACCTTCAAAGACTAACTAGAGTTCATTCTGCTCTTGCTCTCCTCGTAGTGAAAACACTTGTTTGCTCCGAGCATATCACCTCATTTCTTGTTGAAATAAAACAAACACTGCGTGAAAAAACATAGTAAAGGAAATATTTGGAGTGCAAAAAAGCGAATTAATGACAGTTTTTATGGTCTTATTTTACTAAAAAAGTTGTTTTTTTTATTGTCATCCCTCTCAATTATTTGGATGAAAATATTTTTATTTATATAAATATCCAGTTAATATGGTTCTGGTGATTTTTATATCTTTCACCAGCTGCATCAGCCGGACGCAGGTGGAAGTGCAACTTAGACGAGAGCCAAGAATTGCGTGTGCTTGTCGTAACAGAGATCAACATGGAGGACAAAGATCTGGCGGAAGATAATACTGAAGCTATACCTGACACATTACCTGATAAGCGACTGAACACAAGAGAAGTTATAATCAGTTAAGTGAGACATAGCAAGTCCCTGCTGTATAACACATGGAGTGCAGCAGCCGCAACCATCACATGTTCCATCTTACATCTTTGCCACTCGTGCACGAACGTGAGACAAGGTTTAGGTGAGAATAGACAGAAATATGTAAAGTAACAGGGTCACATTACTGCAGCTTAGTTGACCTTGGTGTGTGATGCAGGCTTTGTCTCTCTCTCACACACACACACACACACACACACACACACACACACACACACACACAAACTGTTGAGTAAATATATTGCAGGAATGGGTGGTGGTGTTATTAAGAATAGGAGAGACATTTGATATTTTAATGCCATAGTAGGGAATTAAATGGCCACAGTGTAACTTTGACAGGGTTAGGAGTACATTTATCTGCAGACGGTATAAGAATACACAAAATATAAATGTTTTTTATTGAACTTTTCATAAAAAAAATAAATAATAATAATTAACGTTTTTATTATTTAAAAATGTAAAAGATTTCAATTTTGATGGAATTGTAAATTAATCTGACGTTTAAGGTCAACTAATGTGTTGATTTAAGTGTGTCTTAAATATATGTTGGACCTCTATTGCATCATCAGTATGTGTCTGTTTGTACAAAACTCTCTTTTCAGTGAAATATTTACATTAGAAAAATGTGCTTAAGCTCTGCTCACTGAAAACGCTTCGTATCACTTGAGATGAAATCTTGTTTACCATAACCACGCCCACTCTGCTGTGATTGGTGAACCACGCTTCATCAAAGCAGGAAGTCTCCACCTTCAAGGGACTCGTTGTATAAACAAATTGGGCGAGCTTACAGCTGGCTGGAGGAGGAGTGAAGCCATTATTATGTCAATTTCATTTAATTTCATTCGGGACTTCAGAACTTTATAAAGTAATTAGTTCAAAACATGGTCATAATGATTAACATTTGAAACATGTGCACTTTAGTAAAGGCAGTTAAAGAAGACGACTCTAAAGTAGGTAGACGACGACATTGACGATCATAAAAGATCATTGTAACATTCCAGAATAAGACTACAACCATTTAGACTCCATGTTAGTGATGTTGCAGGAGCTGGACAAGCACTGTTATCTGTTAAACGTGTTGCTTTTTGTCTTTGTCTTAGTGAAGTAAAATGTAAAAAGAGCAAAAATGAATTTAGCTTGAAGCGCAGTTCTGTGTAAATATGTTGTCAGGCACTTCCACCGCGGGACGGAATAATTTGACGGACGCAACTGTGATAATGCAATTTACAGCAAACAATTATTTGAAAATGAAACATCAAAATTCAACTACACAATAAGGCAACTGCGTTCCATTAATTCCAAACAGCCTTTTTTTGTTCTCATATTGTTTGATTGATAATAATTGGCCTCGATCTGCCTTCGTCCAGGTGTTTGTCGTTTATTATTTTTCCATCCCATCCAATTAATCACTAATTGGTGTTTACACCTGCACCCCGATCGCACAACTGTGGCCAAAAGTTTCACAATGCTGTTTGAAATTCCATTTTGTGTGTGTTTATAATGTAGCCAATTGTTTCTGATGCCAATATTCTCCCTTCCCCGTCTGAAATAGCTGTGTTTAAACGGCACCTGTATTTGTCACGTCATTGTTGTCTGCACAGCGGGACATCGTCACCGCTCGCAGATTTGGAAATGAATGACAACAACAAATGACGAGAGCTTATTTCAATGCTTCCCGTGTCAGAGGATTATGTGATTATGGGATGTCTGCATATAGAAACACTTCATTGTTAGACTTGACCGTGTCTGAATAACACTGCATTAATAAAAGACTCCTTTGTTATCGTTGGATGTTATTTCAAGGTAGGAAATGTTGTGATGTGTTTGTTTAGGGCCGCGGGAGTTTAACAGCATTACCGTCTATAATTCAATTTGTTTGTGAGAAAGAAATTAATTCAACAAATGCTTTGGAAAAACATAGTCAAAAATATCATTATTATGATAATGACACAATTGGTCAACAAGAAAAAAAACATCTGGTTGTCAAGAAAGATTTATTATCATTCAATGTTGATTCAGAAAAAAAATCTATTTTGATCTCAGAGTCACGTTTCTGTGCCACTTCACTCATCAACACCTGCTTGTTTTTATGAAAATAAATAAATAAGTGAAAACAAGTGACAGCCCCCTGCAACGCATCCACTCGGATATTTGGTATAAAGCCACATGCAGCAGCGGATCAAGCAGAAAAGTGTTGATTTGTCCTTAAAAGGAGGTGAACTTCTCTCTAAAGGTTGTCTCCAACTTATTTGGAACACATTTTTTATTTTAAGAAAAAGAACCGGCTTTCATTTAATAACCTTTAAACCATTATTTAGTTTGGACTTAAAATAAAAACAAAAAACAACCTGTTCGACTTTTGGCAGATGCTTCTAGACGAGGTGTACCTTGACATTCAAACACTGATTTATTAGGAATCAATTCTCAGAACAAAAATAATTGACTTTTTATTTTTACTGTCGCAATTTGAGTTCCCACTCAAAACCTTTGCCTTATTTCGAGACATTTGAGTTTGAAGAGCTGGCAGGAATCGATATCCATTACACCCTTCGAAAAAACACATTTGACAAGACACAGAAAACTCTGGACTTGCCCTGACTTGGAAAACACAGATGTTAATTCATAGTCAGAGGAAAACAATTTTATATAATAGAATTCTTATGAGGAGAAGCATGGACACCCTGAACTGTTTCGCAATCTGTTGGAGGACTAGGGCTGGGTTCTGAACTTCTTTTCTTTTAGCGCACGTATAAAAGAGTTTTGTACCCAGTTAATCAGGTGATCAAGATCTGATAATATCGTCTGACCATAGATTGCCCATAGATTGACCATAGCAATACACATGGCCGCACCATGTATGGAAAACACATCCTGGTCAGACCCCTAATGTAATGGCAGTGTCGAGATCAAACAAAGACTGAGACCAGGACCAGGACCAGGACCAGGACCAGGACCAGGACCAGGACCAGGAACAGGACCAAGACCAAGACCAAGACCAAGACCAAGACCAAGACCAAGACCAAGACCAAGACCAAGAAATGTCAAAATGAATTAAAGAAAAAACTACACACTAGTTTTAGGGGAGTTCCAAGGGTTCAAAAGCGAAACAAATGGACTGAGTAGAGTTTTGAAGAGACATTTTAACTCTCATCCAAGAGGCTTCTTCAGTTCCGAAATAATACTGGTCCGAGGAGCCAGCATGTTACATTATCAATACTGGAGTTTTAAGGCTTACTTTGTAGGAGCAGCCTTTGCCAGAAAGCAACAAAAGTGCCGCTAAGGGCCACAAAGTACCTCAAAGTGCTACAAAGTGTGGCAAAGTTTGGAAGATCAGCAAAACTACTGAGTTGACTATTTGTTAACACATTCAATATATGTTTAATGGGGGTCGAATGTTTAATGTGCGAATCCAAATTGATTGAAGTGCCAGATTTGATCCGCGGGCCTACAGTTGAACAGCTGTGCCATAGACAATGGAGACTGAAGCAAGATTTGGACCATTAAATAAGTGGTTTTGAGACTCGAACAACAACTGCATCAGGTGATGTTTTGGCTGATTCTTAATCAGTCATGTGTAGTAATAGTAAGAAAAAAACAAGATCAATAAAAGAAAAATCAACATGTTTAAATAATGCTTAAATAAAAGGGTTTTTTTTAATAAAAAAAAAAGGTGGATCTCTAGAAAAGTACCAAGCACACAAAAGCAAAGAGCATCCAGGCCGAGACTGTTGCATGTCCAGCTGGTGTGAAGAAGCATCAATCTCTGTCAGCGGAGTAATAATGCAGACATTCCATACTGGGACACTTCATGAGCAGAGGAGGCACATGCGAGGGGGAGTTCCCGAAATTCAATAAAGGCTTGTCTTCCGGCCCAAGTCTGAGAATCAGCACCCCGGTGAGGATGAGGCCGGAATGAAATTACACAAACACCCCCAACTTTCCTCGTCTGCATTATTCCACATTACCGAAGCAGCAACTTTGTTAAGGTTAATAACATAAAAGTCAAACATGTCAGATGATGTGACGAGTTTAATAAGAACACAACATGTGATGGAGTATTTTTTTGTACAGCCTTATAAGGGAACGTCGGCTTTTTCACAACCACCAAGACACACATAGAAGAGCTTTTGCAAAGCAGACTGTTACCAAGTTTCTACTTTTTTAGGAGTTCCCAACTCAAATGTTTGACAGAAACAGCCGAAATAAAATAGCATTTAAGTGCATTCAAAAAAAAAAAATGCTGATGGTCCATTTAGAGTTTTTTTTAAACTAGTTTACAGGTTTCTTTTCTAGTAAACCTGGCTGAAACAAGCATTTTGACGTAAAAATATAGGTATGAACTCATAGAAAATCCTGTATTTTTTTTTCAAAATAAAATGTTTTTCAGACAGTAATTATTTATACAATAGAACTGAAATAAATAATACTGCGTATATGCACAAGGACCTGTCGTATTTGATCTGTAATCAAACCCTCACTATTTTAACTGCTGATCATTAATTTAACATTTATTTATTATTTTCCACCATGACGCCTCACGCAGCTCCTCCCTGGACTTCTGGTCGTGGCGTCGGCATCACATGTGTAAAATTCTCGGCTACATACCAGAGTAACACATGGAACGTATTGTGGCAGCGGGGAGACTCGGGATGGAGAGAGATAAGACTGGATGCCCTTCATCTTTCTCTCCGAATACAGGCCTAAGTCAATTTTACTCTCAGCGTGAGACTTTCTCCAGCCCAAGTTTTGAGTAAATCCAATCAGCTGTCGGTGAGATTGAGATGTAGTGTGTCACTAATGACAGAGTTTGCTGTTCAGCTACGACACCGTCCGGCATTTTTAATAAGTCGCTGCACTATAAGCTCCTCCAGAAGTAGTAATTATCATTCAAAGGGAATTATGAGTTAAGATTGAATGTATATTAATAACTGCGGTGAGAGATTAACATTTTTACATAATTCTTTCATCTACGGCGCCGACGCACGTTTTTAAATCAATGTTAATGAATGATTAAAGCTATTTAAATGATTTGATAAATACAATAAAGAAATGTGTGAAAAATATGTCAAAAAAGGAATATGTGAATATCTTTACACTTTTTGGTAAACAACTCATTGAATGATGGTTCAGCTTCAACATTCAGTATTTTTTAAACGTATAAAAACACTTATTTAGATCAGTAGTTCCCAACCCCCGGTCTGTAAGACAATCGCTACCGGGCTGCACAGAAAAAAATATAATAATGAACTAATAAATATATGTTCTATTTATTATTACTGTCTAAAATGTGTTGTATTTTATATTTAGAAAATTATCTAAACAGAACTCTAGAAAACAAAACTCTTATTTCAGAGTCCTTATTAAATATAAATAATGCTTGAACACAAACATTCTCACACGTTTGCACAAAGTCTTTAAAAGCTAGGAGACACACACATACAGAACACCATCGTCGGCATACAATCAAATATACATAGATGCAAATAGAGCTCTTGCTGATTCAGCGCCACGGTGAGAGGTTTCATACAATTCATTGTATCAGGTCATGCTATTGTGTTTCTTCTATTTAAAACTTTTTCTGAACATCGGCCCGTGAATATAATCCTGACATTTAACCGGACCGCGGTACAAAAAGGTTTGGGTTTCCCTAAATTACATGACAGACATTTTAATCGTATCCATATTTTATATGTTATATGTTCTTATTAAAATGTGCCTTTATGACAACTTTCTTCACCATTTCTATCTTGATTATCAAGACTATTGACAGTTTAGTATTGAGTTGAATTTAGACACTTTCTAGTCCCTGCTGGCACACGATAAGTACCAAATAATTACTCAGAATGCATGTGAATGTAAATAATAGCATGCAAGGAAGAAGCAAATATGAGCACAAACTTAAATTTCTTAAAAATAACTAAAACAACTTCAAATGTAGTCAGGGCAGATGCACATTTGAAAGGATGACACATTTATAGTCTCTTCTTCATACAATGCAATTTAAAATATTGAGGATATTTTTATCCCATCTGTCAAGATGTCTCGTGAGGAATAAGCTTTTAGATGAGTGCAGCATTGCTGGAGTGTTTTGGCGTAGAATGAAATCCCACAGTCTGCCAGGCACAAGCTCCCAAATCATACTTTCCCCAAATGTGCATCAACAGTTTTGACAGGTCGGCTGTACGGAGCTTCACGCGCCTGCAGCCCATCTTTAGATATTTTTTTCACTTCATATTTGGCACCTTCCCATTCGTCGAGTCCCACTTTTTTTGGATTGGCTTGATTCCATGCTCATTAGCATGTCCCATTATCTCCTGGAATATTCAGGGGAATGTTTCCAGTTGCTGCCATTCCAATTATTGTAATAGACAACATGGTTCATGACTTTCAAGTTTCTGGAAGTGCTTCAGCTTTTTGTCAAGGTCCTCGGTCATGTGAGAGCCGCGAATGTTTCAAGGGCATCTGTTCACTTCTGGCCCAGAAGTGAAAGTACGTGGCAGAGCGGGGAGGGCTGCAGCCGGCTCCAAGGATCCTCCCAGAATTTGTTGAATCAAATTCTTGCACCTGGACATAATTGTCCTGCCGCTGTGCTGGGAGTCTCTTTTGCCACATAGAGCGAATTAGTGGCCTGAAAATGGCAACCTGTCAATGCACACGGTCTCACCTGCTATCATATTTGTCTGGGAGAAGTTTTTTTTTTTCAGGGTTTGCTGGCCAAATAACAGTTTCTTTACTTGCTTAGATAGTTTATCTACAAAATGATGGGATAAAATCGCAACATGCAAGTGATTAAACACAAGTTGACAGAGATAAAGTGTATGAATTAACCTAAATTTCGACCTTCAGTTTCTAAGATATCCTAACGTACAGTGTCTTTATTGACATCATACAACATGTCAAAATGGATGATGCAAAAATTATGTTCAGTCTCCGGCATTAAAACCTTTAAATAGTGCAAAGTGTTAAATTATGGAATAGATTTTCCAAACAGAGATTGTTAAAGTTATGTATACAAAGTAAACTTCATGAAACTGTGAAAATATTCATATTAGTTAATAAGTCTTTCTACACCATTACTGTCTGAATGTCGCAGTAACTTCCAAAAAAACGTTAAGCTCTCTCACTCCATCCTTGCCAGTTGATATTTCCTTGACTACTCATTTCCTCTTTATTCCTAAAAAAGATTGGTTATTTTCTCATGGAAAGAACTGATCCTCAAACCAACGTCCTCATTGTGATACAGAAAGGTTGTTCTGGATAAAGTCAACATCATCATCATCAACGATTATTGTAGAACCGAGAGAAAGATATAGAGTGCCTGACCAGAAATCAAACCTGAGCATAGGAGGTAAAAATACACATGCACAAGCAGTAGACCACAATCTGAATTGATTAGCTCTCCCCGCTTCAACAGCAGTTTTCAAAACCTTAAAATAATGTTGACTAACGTAACTGCAGTAACTGTTGGAGGTTGGAAGATTTAAAACTCATTTTGCTTTTCTTTCTTAGCAAATTCATTATAATTCACTAAAAACCTATTGATTTGTAATGTTTACAAGCCCAATATTGTGATTATTAGAATCTTGGTAAATGCAATAAAACACAGATGAAATTAAGCAAGTCAATCTTCATCTGAAGCTTGTTAAATTGTATTTATTCTCTACAACCACCCTTGATCTCAGTGATACACAAAGAATCTGAATGTAAATATGGATGTTGTTAGTACTTTTGTTTTGTTTAGCATACAAGCTATCTCTTGTCATTTTTTCACTTTTCTATTTTGTGTTTTGACCATCATAACAATATGGATGTTTGACATTTTATTTTATTTTCTATTTATTCTGCAGGGAGTAGAACCATTCAATGTGCTGGCCTTCAGATTGCAGCTTTCAGGTTTGACTGGCATCTACCACTATGAGCCGGAAAGTGACCCTTTTAACAAATAATACATATTATTTAGGACCTGTTCTCTCACTCGCGGAGAATCTTTTTGCTGTTTTTTTAAGATGCGGCATGTAAGCATGTAATATTCAACGCCCTCTATTTGATATATAAGTTATATATATTAATATGAGTGTGTGAATGGACACCATCTTTGTACAAGGTGCTTAATAACAAAGAGCATCACTACATCAAATATTATAATATATATAGTTGAGATGTAACAGAATTAAAATATTTTAAAAGATGAAGGGCATCCAGATTCACCGTGACACAAAAATAAACAATTCAGTTTTGTCGTTGTAAAAAGGATATCATAAGATGGCATCAACATCTAGTTTGGAAACTAAGTCCAGCTCAGATCTTTGTTATTCACCATACGGTTACATGATCACTGATTTACATAAATATTCAATCAGCTCAGAAATGTACACACAGTCGTGGGAATATTACACTCTGGGGAGCGACTACACTTTAATTGCTTTTTGAGTCGTTTCATATTCTTCAACTTAAACACAATTAGAGCCAGTGTGTGGAAACTCACCTACGGTAGATCTTATGCACAGAATAATATCTTTACCAAATAAATAATGCAGTTTACTAAGATAGGGAGCAAACAATTATAACCGCGGGAGGTCTGGACAATAAACTGTGTTGATGATGAATCTTGTGCAAGCAAACATCAAACCCTGAACATTTCACCACAAATAATAATGGTAGACTCTTTATTTATAATCCAAGTGGAGCCGCATGTGAGGTTTTGTGTTCATTTGTGTTCAATTATTATTGAAGCTTTGGTAATGATGCCAAGCGTTGTACAATTTATACTCAAGACTCCTCTCTTAAGGTTGGCTTTTATGCGGACATTAACCATTTTGTTTATTATTCCTGTCTGAGAAATCTACAAATGAATTTAAACCATCAAACAAGTGTCTCTATTCCAACTCTGTAACTGAACTGAACATTGAAGGAGAACTGATGTAAAGAAGATTGAAAGAATTTGTATGCAAGAAAAGGGAAAAATGCGAAGGTTGTGCGGTTGCGTTCACATCTGAGTACCTTTTATACATTTCGTGTATCCAGTCATGTTAACCTTTTCATGTTTAGACTTAACCTTGTATTAACCTTGTATTAAAGGGACAGTATGCACCATCAAAAATGTTGTTTCTGGTGACCACATGTGTTAGAGAAGTGTAATTGCAGATGCATCATCGTCAAAATGTGTTTATAAAATGAGAAATATAAGGTCTGGAATGTATCTTCCTGTTCTGTTGGTTTAATAGTCACCTATTCTCCATGACGCCCGGGAAAACGCTTTGAAGAGCATTTATTTGAAATGTTAAACATCATTATATAAAAAAGAAGTCCCAATGTTGCATATTGTTGTTTTAAATAAAACCAAGTGAGGCTTTTCTGGGTCAAAATGATTACAAGCAAAAACAACCCAAAGATGAATCTGAGGGAAAAAAAGGGAGGAAGGAAGAGAGTCAAACAAGTCAATGGCATCAGGACACTGAAGACATATCCAACACCTGCGTCTGCTGCTACTATCAAAGCAGAGAGTGGTGAAGTGGAAACAAAAGAAGAAGTCAGGAGAGACTTCTTGTCAGCTCAGCATGCAGGTTAGAGCTTGTCTAGATCCTTGCAGTCACAAGACAACAACTAACAACAACAAAACCCATGGAAACTATGTGTTAAGTTGTCTCATACCAACTCAATAAAAGTGTTTTTCAGAAAAGTAGCATCTTCTAAATTTGGAGTAATACATCACAGTGTTCACACTCCCACTACTGCAAAGGAAGGTTAACCCTCGAGGGACGAGGGCTATAGACGGCATGGTGCGTCCTCTAATGGTTAAATCATCTTGCAGGTGTGCCCCAGAAGTTTGTCTACCACCTGCACGCTGAAAACACCGTAAATGGTGAAATAGATGCTTCTTACGTGGATGAAGAGAAACACCTGGACGGGATTTAAAAAAAAAAATGCTTAATGGCTCTGCCGGATTTGAAAGGATTTTAAAAAATGAATCTTGAGACTTTACAGAATTACCCAACTGTTTTAACTCTTTGCTTAGATTAAGATGAACTGGCTGTACGTGATTTCATTTATCTTTCTGCGCTAAGAAATAATGTATATCCTTTTTTAGTGGTTTAAAGAGTGCAAAATGCACTAGCTGAAATGAGTTTTCTCCGTTAGTGATAGAGTGAGATGCTTTGCCAACCGGGAGAGTCTCGGACTTGAGCTGTTGATCCACAGAGTTGATGGGAGTCAGTGGAGATGGCTTGTGCGTCTGGTGAGGGAGACTCGCCGGACGCTTCCTGGTGAAGTGTTATACCTAGGACAAGTCTTTCAGCTGGCCTGGGAACACCTTGGGCGCCCCTCAGGGAAGAACTGAACTATGTAGGCTGTGTTCTGGTGTGTTCTATCTTTTTCTTTAAAGAAGAAAAAGTGAATTTTTTTATTGAATTTTGTTAAGCATTATAACACTAACATGTCAAAGTAAATGTAACTGTCGACGAGAAACATTCGTCTTATCTGAGAAACCAGGTAAAAAAAGATCCCAATCAACACCAGTTCATCTCCAACTGCAACATTGTTTTTACTTTAGCGTGCACGACTTAAAACATCATCATCTATGATGACCTCTTTGGATGCTTCACTTCCTCTGTCACAGTCACAGCCAGTGAATGTCCTCCCTAATAACCAACTACAGTGAACTCAACAACATTCTTACTGGCTTTGAACTCAATAAAGGCATCGAGATGAGTGGATTTCTGAGAAACACCAATATTTCCCTTTCATTAAAGATAGATCGACGCATTCTCTGCGCCTCTAGGGCTCATCTTCAGGACTGGGACGGCCATTAGTGCCACCGTCAGATAAACAAATTCAGTGTGAGATCCTTATTTCCACTGACCACATTCAAACGAAGCGGCAATTACCCAAAACAAATGTGTCACACCGGCACATCTCTGTTCTTGTATATTCTCCCATTTATTTGCTCCAAGGTGTTTGAGTGACTTATTATGTTTATCATCAAGAATTCACGTTTGTTGAGACTGCAATTTAAAATCTTGTTTGTTGAATACATAAATAAAACACCTACAAGTCAATCCTATAATAGAAATACTTTCTAGTATTATAAGTTATAGCAAACTGCAACAGCAGTAATTAATATTTTATATTTATATATATATGTTTTTATTTTATTTTATTGGTAAGCAGAATCGTTGAAAAAAAACATGAACATATAGTATTTAGTATATTCTCTGTGGCCATAAACCAAATTCTAGTTAGAAATAGTATGGAACATATTTTCTGAATCTCAACCGAAGGTATATAAAACTGAAGGTACTATAGTTTAACCATATATAGACATTAGTGTGTGTTTATGATTGTGTATTTCTGTGCATGTTTTAAGTCGCAGAATAATTTATCCTGCAGGTTTATAAATGTATATATAGATATAGATATAGATGTAGATATAGATATAGATATAGATATGTATAGATATATATATATATTTACACTGTATATACACACCCAGTATACAGTATATAGTTAAACCTAGAAAAGAGAAACGCTATGGAGCAGACCCAGTTTCCTGCAATTGATTGATTCTAGAAAGACTTGATGTTTGTCTTCTATGATATCAGCTTGAATTACTCGGTTTCAGTTGAACTAAAACATCAAGTAATTGTTTCTTTTTTTGCTTTCCTTACAAGGCTGTGAAGCCTGCCTGCACTCCCCAGTGTGCACTTTGCGTGGGCCAAACCTTGTCTGCAGCACATTAGGTTCTGGTTCTTGAGAGTTAAACTGTGGCAACAACACATGGAGTAACAGCCCCTCAGAGACAACAAGTGATCGCACTCTAGTGCACGAGGTGATATTATGTATAATGTGTTGGTTTATTCCTGGAGGGTTTCCTTGCATCTGGCAAGCTTTAAACGTTTCTATCCTCTCCACATCTCATGTGAGGTTGGTGCAAAGATAACAGTGGGTCCAGCTTCCATTAACAGTTTCTTCCGGACTAAACAAACTGCTACAAACCGAGTTCATGTGGAGCTCAATGCATGTATGTCTTTTATCAAGTATATTATAAATATAACTTGAGTATTATTACTCTTGTGTTGATACAAAGATTTAAAATATTTAAGTGAAAGTAATATTTGTCCTTCAAGCATCTGACTTGACTAGTACAAAGTGAAGTCCAGAATGATGTAATAAAGGCTTCACTCCTGCTCCACGCCCCCTTTGTTTATACAATGAGTCCCTTGAAAGTGAAGATTCTGGTATTGATGATGCGCAATGACAAACTTGGATGTTTGACCAATCACAGCAGACTGGGTGTGGTTATGGTAAAACATATTTCATCTCCATAAAAAAGGCTTTTCAGTGGGCGGGGCTTAAGTCGATTTTCTAATGTAAATATTTCAATGAAAATAGAGTTTTGTACACATATTGATGAGTACAATAAAGGTCCAATTCAACAAAGTTATTTTTCCCTAATATACTCTTAGATATTGGTGAACTACATCATTTATTTTTATTTTATTTTCAGGAGTTTCAAAAGTGGTTCACAAACTGTAACTGTGATGGTTGCTTATTCTGAGCAATGTTTAATGGAACTAATAAACACCAAGACCAGTACGAGGACCAGGACCAGGACCAGGACCAGGACCAGGACCAGGACCAGGACCAGGACCAGGACCAGGACCAGGACCAGGACCAGGACCAGGACCAGGACCAGGACCAGGACCAGGACCAGGACCAGGACCTGGACCAGGACCAGGACGGACTGTATCAAGACCAAGATTTTTACCGACCAAGACAGAGACCAAATGAAATGAAAAATAAGGTGCAAACAAAATATAATGATGATGAAGAACATTAGCATCATGTCAGAGTCATTTTTAAGGATATTCAGCACATCAGTTGATCTCTGAAGTGAGCTGCCAGGATGCTAACGTTTGTGCCATACGCATCATTAAAGGAAGGGGAAAATAATCACGTTCCATTAAGCTTAAGGACCACACTTACGGCCTACACCTGTTAAGATGAACCAGCGGCGTCAAACTCAATCATACAAGGAGCTAAAATGTTTTATCAAACGTGGTCGCAGACCGAACAAAATGTGTATTTAACCGACTGTAACAGAGAGTACGTCATATTGTCTTTTCATTCTTGGAGGCTAAATCTGTCCTAATTATGCGTTTGTTTTTCCTTCATTAAACACTTGCTTTCCTTCGTTCATCAGTTTTAATACCATCAATAATGTCTGACTTTATCTTATCTTAACCCACAAATACATTAGTTTTGGGGCCAGCAGGTCACCTTGACCCTGAGAAAACACAAGGGTTAAACGTTGGCATATTTATATGTCACCATATGAACAGGATGAGTCTATTACTGATTTTGAAACATCCCCCGGGCCACATAAAAAAACTTGGTTGGCCGAATTTGCCCTCCAGGCCTTGAGTTTGACTCGTACACCATAGACTGTCGAGACCAAGACAAGACTGTGTGAATGGCTGTCAAAGCGCTTTGTGACCCTGGTCTAGAAAGGCGTTATATAAATAGAGATTATTATTATTATTATTATACCACAATTAAGCAGTCTTGAGACCGATAGAGAGTGTACACGAATCCTTGAAACAAAACGAGTGTCAGACAAAATTGTGAATGCTAAAAAGCTGAAGCCTCGCTAAGCGTTGGGTAATTCCCACCCATATGTTGTGTGAGTTTCTGGTCCTCACAGGAGCATGTAACATCTGCCTCCTGCCCTTCACTAGTTAGCCATCTCCACACAAGAGGCCGGCTCCCAGCAGTAAAAGACTCGGGTCAAAGCTGGTTTGATTTGTCGACGCAAGTGCACTGAGGGCAGAGCGGGGGCCGAGCATTAATGGGATGGAGACAATAGGCCATCACTAATCAGAGACCTGAAGGTTTCCATGAGGTTAATTGTAATGCAGGTGGCACAAGGGGAGGGGGGCTATAAGGAGTGTGGACTTCTTTACTGCACTGGCAGCAATTGTGTTACGACATTAAAGCCCTGAGGCTAGGATTTAGCTTAACCCTATTGCTCTTTCCCCGGTGTCCCCTTTACCTTTTAATTTCTTATTATCTGCTGATTTCCATTCAACCTCCACGGGTAAAAGAAAACCTTAAGCCAAGTGTCGAAAGGAAATGTAAATATTGAACCTGTCCTGGCTGTTGTGATGCGTGGCGAGTCACTGAGGGGCTCCTGTGGTGACCCCATAGTGATTCTAAATTCACTGGAAGGTCTCCTGTCGCATCATTGGTATTTGGTCAAAGCCACAAAATAGCTGATTATCCCTGTGTTTGTTTGAGGGAGAGAGAATTTACAGCAAAGGTCAAGGCAGCACAATGGAACAGTGTGTTTAGAAGAGCATTTGTTTTAAGCTTGGTTGTGTTAAAGAAGTGGACCCGGCTTTTCAACCGAGACCCCTGCCCTGTTGGGGAAGCAAAACATTTGCCTTTACTGAGTTTTGATGAATGAAAATGACAATAAGAAGACTGAGACTTTGCATACCTCTGCCAAGGAGCACAGAGCTCTGTTCACATGAATTATACATGTAAAAAGCATGCATAAAATCAAACCCTAAACCCCGTGGTTAGTATGTCAGCCTCACAGCAAGAAGGTTGCAGGTTTGATTCCAGCTGATGGTGGGGGGCAACTTGTGACCTCTTAGTGTTGGAGTGGGTCCGAAAAATATAAAGAGGTTGATTTGAAACTTTTCAGTAGGATTAAATGTGTGTGTGTGAATTTTTGTATGTCTCTGTGTCTTGACTGAACGGTGACCTGTCCAGGGTGTCCCCCAACCTCTGCCCTGAGAAGCTGGTATAGGCTCCAGCCCACTGCGGGAATAAGTGACAGAAAATAAATGAATAAATAACTTCCAAGATTTACAATAGTTTCCTAGGAAGCAAACTTGTGCTGCTTTTTATAGTGTCCTAGTATTGGTGGGTTTTTAGGTTTAGTTGCAAGCAAAATCTTCCAATTGAGCAGCAGCGCTTAGAAGTCATACAAGTGAACAACTAACCTTTCTTTAGAGGGGAGAGGTTACTCCAGAGCATAGCCAATATTTCAGCATTTTTTGCTTTTCCTGATTTCAATCGGATAAATAGATTTTATTGAATTTTTCACATTTCTAAGAGATATCTGTTAATAAGATAATAGTTCACTTTACGACAATAAGCGTTTTAAAATAAAGATTGTGGTGAAGACCATGAATTATGACTAGTTTCAACATTTAAAGAGACTTAACAGGCTAACTTAGGTAAACAAAAGACGCAAATCCAACGATTTGCGTCTTTTGTTTACCTAAGTTAGCCTGGATCTCCAAAAATGAAATCTGTTCTAGTGAAGTACAGGATTCAAAGACACTCAGTACCAAGGATGTTCAGATGTGTATCAGATGTATATCAATATATATTTCCGCCTATAGCCGAATTCAGGAGCCTTAAGAATAGTCTTTCTGCTCACTGACCTTTAGCGCGGTCACACTAATGGCCTTTGACAAAGACATGATCATGAGGGACACATATATAATCATGTTCAGCGATGAAGCAAAGGAATAAATTGCAGCCCATATGATACTTTCACGATTCATTAGCTTGTGTAGAAAGAAGTAAGAGAAAATACAGTTGTTTTACTCCTTCTTTTCGAAACATAAATATCCCAGCTTCTACTTAGCCCCTCTCAAAATCCTGAATTATTACCAGAAGACGTCAAGCTCCATAAATGTTATGAACTTCTCCTGAACAACTTTTTCCACCTATCACAGTAGCTTCGCTGTTCCTATGCTCTTGGCGTTCTTCACCTTTGCACATAAAAGAAAAGGGTCAATGGGGGAAAGAAGAAGAGGTGGATCTCCTTGAAAGACAAACATCTCGCCGTCTGCCAACCTGCAATGGCCCTTGTATTTATTCAGCTGAGGATTGGACGGCAGCCAGAGCATTGCCGGAACCACCTTCTCCTTCTCTCACAGCGCATGTGAGGGCAGGACACTGAAGTTTGCTTTTGATATATGACAAATGAGACGATATTGAGCAGCAGGGAGGCTGGCGAGGCAAAGCTGGATGAGGTGCAGTCTGGGTTTCTAAAGAAGAGACGAGGAACTGTGCCACATTTGTCAAACCTTCATGTTTGAGGAATGCATTTTTATTAATGTGGAAAAAATCAAGGGGCAGAAACAGTTTTTTTTTCTTTTTTGATATGTCAAGTTTGCCAATTATTCTGTTTTTTTAAGTTGTCTTTTTTATTGGCTCGGGTAAGTGTTAACTGCATTCAAATAAAACTCCTATCATTTAAAAAGAAATCAAAAACTAAATGGAAATACATTTTTTATTGAAAATGTGCAGACAAAGACAGCGACGGACAGTTGAGTTTGAGACGCTGGAAGGTAGCTGGAATATCCCAATTACCTACTTCACAGGTAAATTGAACTATATATAAGTAATATATAAATATACACCTTACTATTTCAGTTTAAAGAAATAATTGATGAAGAAATTTGTTCTACATCTTTATTTATTTCCATCATTAATGTCATTCCCATATTATCTGCGTGTACTTTCTATGAGCTATTTAAAAATATTTTAAATCTTTTTTTTTCACCAAAAAATTATTATTATTTTAGTTTTTCCAATCCTATTTTATTTATATTTCTATACTTTAATCAGCAAAGCATTGCATTTCTCTGATAATCTAAAAACTTGACTTTCATGTGCTATGTTGCTGTGTATGATAATTTCTGTGAAAATCAATAAAAATACTTTGATTAAAATGTTGGTTTAATCTTTTGGTCAATACTTTTGACCCACTAAATAAAAGGAATCTTTATATTATAAAGAACATTTTGAGTTTATATTTTATAACCCCATGCCATGATTTTTCACAGTTGATATCATACCCTAAATAATTATAAGAAATATGAATTATTCTGTGTTTTGGCCAAACAGTATTAGAACCCATGACATATTTGCTATGAGGATGTGGCATTAAATTATTGAGAATATGATTAACAGGTTTTTCTCATGGATTTTTTTTTTATTTTGAATAAAAAGTTAAGAAAACGCTGCTGTCTTTGTGAAGCGGATGCTTGAGTGTAGAATCTGTTGTCGGCTCTGATGTGTAGAAAAGGTTGATTAGCCAGGAGCATCTGCATATCTGCTAGAAAACCTTAAAATAACATGCAAAAATATGCTTTTTGGATTTAATTTTAATCCAAGAGTTCCAAACTTGTTCCTCTAAATAGTATTAACGTGCTGATTATACTGAACGTTTGCGCTGGAATTGCAAATGTTACAGGTTTACGCAGCTTTCATCTCCCATCCTTATCATGTGACCAAAGGTCTGACAGAAGCAGATATAGTGGCATTATTCCAACTCTGTGCTCATATTTACCGCATTCATCCGGATATGTGACATTGAGAGGGACAAGCAGAACCAGCAGCACGATTAAGGCCCATCATCACCTGTGCCGCCAAGACATCCGTGACTTCTCCACGGATCCGCATGGGCAGGAAATCTGTCGAGCCGAGGACTAGCAGTGACTTTGAAATCAACCTCTTACGACGAGTCGCAATGAAAAGCGAGATGAAGCTCACCTGAGTCGATCATCTGTTGTCACGGCGCGTCTTTTGTGGGGGGGTTGATCACATCCGTCAGAGTGTTTACGAGGGCTGGTATCATGCGGAACATTCTTTCATCTGGCTTAAGGAGCAACGTGGCTCAGCTTAGCCGTGAACTGACAACGTCGTTCCGATCAGTTGATCAGCGCCATCTATCAAACCCGCTCCGAGTGAAACCTCGTGTCAAAGTGGTTTAAAGCCAAACCCACCACATCTGTTTGTAACCTCATATGTTGAATGTGTGCGTTTGATGTTTGGTTATTAAAGAACAACTGAACCAAAACAGGAGTTTAAAGCTAGTTTGTCAGAAGTGAAATCAGTGAAAGCGGAATTTATTTTGAAGGTATTGTCCGGCACGTGTACGGCAGGTGTGGAGATGTTGTTGGGTTTAAAGTTACAGAAGAAAAAAAGGACCTTTAACTAACAGTAATTATTTATTTTAAATCATTTATTCAACAAATTTACGCATAGTAGTAAAAATGAATTAAAGTTTTGTTTATTTATATGACATTTAAATAATAGAAGAAATGTCTGACAGAACAACACTTCTTGAAATATATTTTGTTATTATTATAAACCTCCTTTGTTGTTTCATGGATCTGTGTTACCGTTTAGACTTCCAGCACCTCAATTAAAAGCTCATTCTCGGATCTTAATTGCACATTAACAGACGGAAACGCGATCGGCAAAGGACAATTATTCAACTCATATATTTTCATCTTTACGTTCGGGACTTCATTACTTTTGACTGATTAAAAGGTGAATTTAAGTCAGTGTTTATTGTGCGACGGGGTTCTGGTTAGTGGATAAAGGTATTTACTATTTTAACAAATTGAACGACATTTTAATGTTTTATAGATCTTACACCTATGACTTGCTTCTATGGTAGATCCTAATCCAGGTCTAAATGGTCGTGGTCTTTAGAAAAAAACAGCCAAGAATCCCGTGTTTTGAGTCTGCTTTGATTCTTTAAGTTATTTCGTGTTCCTTACCACGAGCGGTCTGGATCAACAAGCTCTCGTCTTAATGATATGCTAAGCCTTAACAAAAGCTAATGTCTCAAATGTTGCTCAGTGTAGACCAGCATAAAAATCCTGTAAGGGTTACTGAAGATATACGTCACATTCTGACCCTGGGATTCCACTCTTTCTTGGAGAATATGACAAAAAAACAAGTTTATTATGGGATCAGGTTTTATTCCGAATAACGCTTCATTTATCTTGTTTCACTTCCTTTTTCTTTCACGACGGGAGCTACACATCAATGTGTGCGCTGTATTGACAACCATATTATTGGGGAAAATTGTTGTGGTTTCTTTAAAGGATTAGACTGGAGGAGAACTAAGGCACTTAACAAAACTACACAATTTGACATGATAGTTATGTAACAGGATTCATGCGCTTAGGAAGATAAAAATAATGATTTTATTCATAAAGAGAGAGAAGTCACAACACATATTGTTCTTTTACAATTGCTCTGCATACGATGATGATATTATATACAATAGTTTCTAGTTGGCAATTACAATCAGGCGGCATCAGAGGGTTAAACGTAATCCCAAAGTAATACAAATTCAGCGAGATGCTAATGATATTCATGAGGCGGAGTGTTCCCCCCGCGCTCAGCCTGTAGCTTGTAGCTATTGTTAAGCCTGCAACGCCTCCCTTGAGGTCCAAACCAGTTGTAACAATCTAAGAAAGATGTTTTGTTAAGGAATGGGTTTAGCAATAATACACTTGTCCTGAGAACTGTTTCCTCAAACACGGAGGTGCTGATGCTCATCACTTAAGGTATTAGGTCTGGTTCAGGAGGATTGGGGCCAAAGGATCTTGTCATACATTCAGCGACACGATTCATGGCTTGCCCAAATGCCACAGGAAGTTCATTGTTAAGAAAAAAACAATTAAGAAATTTGAAACATTTCTCATTTGATGATCCAAGAAAATGTTAAGTTACAAGATTGGGAGTTAACTTTAGTTCAATTTCGTTTTATGAGATTTGCACTCTGATATTGCTTATTAATGAACACATCTCTTTAAAAATCTGCAGAATGGCTGATGGCAAATTGTTTCTGTTTTTCTATTGCTTATTTTGTAATCACTGGCAATAAAAGTTTGTAATTCTAATATTGTTCCATTTTCTACACTTTTTTCAGGCTCCTGATCATATATGCTGTTTATGGTTTTGGTTATTTATCTATTACCTTTAATGACTTATTAACAACACAAGCTTGATCAACATGGTTTTAAAAAAAAGAAGAATGTCCACACCAAAGCCTATCACGTGTGACCCATCAGTGTGTATTCCTGGAGGTCTTTTACTTCAATTCTTACTTCAACATAAGACAATAACCTCCTTAAGTACGAGGGCGAGTCACTGAAGCGACAGAAGAAAAGAAAAAAAAGAAGCTTTTGTAATTAGTCGTGCACTATAAATCAAGTCGTGTGAATCCATTTCGCCATGCCCTAATTGAAAGTGCTCTCCTCCTTTTTTCATTGCTGTAGTCGGATACAGAGCTCCATCGGATGGTGATAGATGTGGAATCCAGCGCAAACAGTTTGAACCAGTCAGGCCGTGATTGATCAGTACCCTCTGGGATGTCGGGTGGATCTTTCTCCTTCAAACCAGAAGATAAAAGCCTTAACGACTCTCCGGTCTTGTTGTACTCCCCGATTGTGTGTTTGTGTGTGTGTTTCTCTCTTTCTTTGTGTGCGCCCGAGTTATTATTTCGCAGTCTTTGACCTTGACAGTTCTGTGTGCTTTCGGGCCTGTGATATCTCAATGATTCCTCTTTTTATTGCCAAAGCATGTCCTTTTAGACGCCATTGATGTGGCTATAGACGCGCCGCGGCAGCGCCCCACGGAGGAGGCCATTTGCATGAAAATTTTGGTGATTTATGACTGGATTCTATAGCATTTTCTATAATCAGCCGCCACATTTTTGCAGGGGCTTAGTAGTGGCCGTAGTGATGCAAGAATACAGTGCTACAACCGAACTTCAAAGCGGGTTTTGTTCGCGCACACACTCTTCACTGGCGTCCAGTGGCAGAGGTGCACCAGCTGGGATGTTTTGTTCTCCACTTGTGTTCTTTCTGTACGTCTTATCCCCCCGGTCATAATGGAGTCTTCCGTCTTAAAGCATCAATGAAGGCCCCAGCTTGCATGGTAGACGTTATAAAATAAGATAACGCAGGTTGGATGTGTCACATTTTCATATTTTCCTCGTACAAGTGGAGATGCTTCAGAGGAAATCACTCAGCATCTGGCCCGACACTCTTGTGCCACCGTGACCGTCCTGTGGGGGAGGCAGTGAGGGTCGCAGCGGGGGGCCTCGCTGAAAAGCGACATAAATTTCAGAGGGAGAATCAATAGACTGTGAGAATTGCAGGAGACGCATTTGCCCGGGCTCCACGGCTGAGACGGCGGGACTTTCCGAGGAGGAAAACCACAACTGAAAACCTCTTGAAAAGAAGCATAAATAAACAAATCTAGGAAGATTGCAGCTCCAGTGTAATTCCGTGGACAGACTCTTGTCATTTATATAGGGGAGACCTTTTCTCCCACAAGATGTATAAATAGCCGCAGCCGTGGATCTCTGTGTCAAAGTTAGGACACTCAGCAGGGGGCGACTTCAAAGCAACCAGGGAATTCTCCCAAACAACTGCTGGCAATTTCAATTCGGCATTCCCTCGGAAAGCTATATAACCTTTAACCTGTATTCCAGCTCCGGATAAATCCAGGATTGAAAGTCAACATTCACTCTGGACAGTTTAGGGTTGATCATTTATTCCAAAAATAAAATATGAAATAAAGAAAAGGTTTCTGTTTGTATTTTTTTTTACTGTTTTATTTGGTTCGGGGTTTTTTTTATTCGCAACAATTACAATTACATTTATTTCTTGTTTTCATAAACTACCAAAGTCACATTTTATTTAATAACTTAGAAATAAAAGAAATGATTTATCATTTAATTAATTTAGCTTCCATTTGGATTTTTGCTCATTTGCTGAAACATCATTTAAATCAATTTGCAGTTTCATTTATTAGAATATTAAATTGTGTTTTTCAATTTTTACTGGAGTAATATTGCATAGATCCTCTGAAATATTAGAAGGATAATTCATAATGATGCTTTATTTCCACTTGCTGTGAAATATTATAGTATTTTCTTTTAAATCATTTTAGTTTCAATATTAAAGAAAATAAATAACATTTGATTAATTTGATTTAACTTGATGAATTTTAAATTAAAATATAATGCATGTTTGTATCTTTTGAGGTGCTGAACTTAACTGTTAAATGATCAACATAACGTCTCCTTTATACAAAGGAACTAAACAAAGACTAGACTTTAGGCAAATAAAAACAGAGTGACGTGGTTGGAAGCAGCAACGTTTGGACTGAAAACAAACATACATGGTTGTATCGTGTCTTTGATTGGGTCAGACATTTGTGCTGAATGGAGACTGAGAGAAAAGAGCAGGTCAGATCGCCTAAAGCTTATTCAAAGAAGCCATGGTGTGAACATGGTATTGTGTGCGTTTGATGGAATTGGCCTGTGGTGCATTGTGGGTAGTGGGATGCTCTCTGGCCACAGCAGGATACCGGCGGCTCTGTCCAGTTTATAGGTGCCGCCTCTCTCGCCTCAGTCATATTAATTATGGGGTAAAAAAAAAAAAAAAGCTCTAATCCTTCAGCCTTTGAAGCTGCAGGCCACTTTTTAAGGCTTCATGTCAGAATAGATCCTCGACTAACACACGAGTCGACAAACAATAATTACGTTTGGTTTTATTTGCGTGACGTTTTGTAGAATATTAACACGGGAATATTATTTTAGGGCTCAACGTCTTGCTGCCTCAGTAGAAGAAGGGTGTAGGGTGGGGCGGGTTTGGTGCGGGCGGGTCATTTTTGCGGTAGTTTTACATATGTTACCGTTCTCACCAAACCGAGCGGCTAGATATACCCACTAAACCTGCCTCCGGCAGCTCAGAGATAAGATCATCCCTAGTTATTTTTGTTTCAGAGAAACCAGTCATGCAGATTAACTTTCATAACATTAACAACTTTTGGTTGGAGGCCGGTACACCTAATAACAATTTACATAAATGTTATTTCAGTGAAATATAAAAGAATAAAAAAGCAGCAGAAGTAATAAAACTATTTACACATTGTTTGATTATAATAAAAAATGGTTTGATTACAGTTGAAAATTGTTTGATTACAGTTGAAAATTGTTTGATATCAGTTGAAAAATGTATGGTTATAGTTAAGAATTGTTTGTTAAGAGCTTCTAATGGGTTTCACTACTCCCCCTTGTTTATACAATGAGTCCCTTGGAGTTTGAGACTTCCGGGATTGCTGAGGCGCAGTGACAAACCTCAATGTTTGACCAATCATGGTAGCATGGGTGTGGTTGTGGTAAAAAAAAAAAAAATTTAATCTCCAGAATAACAAAGTGTTTTCAGTGGGCGGGTCTTAAGCACATTTTCTAATGTAAATATTTAAATGAAAATAATTTTGTACAAACACAGACACATACTGATGAGAATAAATAGAGGTCCAAGTTCTATTTAAGAGACAATCAAACACATGAGTTTCCAGTTTTCTTTCTTTACAGAAGTAGCAGGTTCTACTCCAAATCCCAGGCAGATGACAGAGCACTTAAAGACAGTTATAACATAAGTTAGCTTCAACAAGCTAATGTATATAGTGACTTCTTTAAAGGCGTATTTATTGAGGCAACACTCAGGCCAGAACGAGAACATAAACCTCTGAAAAACATTCTTATAATTAGTACTCAAGAGCTCTTGTTCTTCCACAGATGATCCTCATCCTTAAGATCCTCGAGCAGGCTTTACGTCTGTTGTTTCAGGTGGGCGGCTGGTGAGCCCGATGAGTGCGAGCAAATCTTCCACACCCAGCGCTCTCTCTTGAGTTCATGCTGACTAATGTTTACTGCTCCAAGTCCCCGCAGCTACAACGGCACAGCAGCAAACAACAAACAACAGTACAGTGGAATATTATGTAAATGCTATCGTATTGAAATTCAAAATTCAAAGAAATGCCCGACCTGTTAAGTGGGCTTCTCGTGGCAAATTCTGAAGCTGTTGGAAACAAAAACAAGGATCATAATTATGCAAATGCGAGAGAATGAAGGGTTTAATAATATTGAATATGCTTATTAGTGTTGGAAAAGTGCTTCATAAGGCAGTTTAAAGTTCCTGTTTGTTCTTTACAAGTATTAGAATGGAAGTATTTGTTTGTTTAATAATTGTCAGTTGACTGTTAATTATTCTTGAACTGAATAATGAATGCAAAGAATTTATGAAACATAAATTAACATTGTGACTAATAGAAAGTATCAAACAAAGTCAACATTTTCTCTTTTATTTTACCACATCTCAAATGGAGGTTTTTGATTGATTATTATTATCTTTTGTATGTTTCTGTTTAATTTGAGGCCTTTATGTAACTCAAGTTTTAATTCATTCATTCATTTGTTGTATTATGGTTTTTGTCATTTTAATGTGTGTGTATTGCATGTGCACGTTTCATCAATGTCTAATAAAAAGTTGAATCAAACAAGATACTTTTGTGTGTGTGTGTGTGAGTCACTCTGCTGGCATTAAAATTAAAGTTTTCTCTCAGTTACAACGTTATTGTTTGGTTGGATGTTCCACTGATGGTAACTAATGTTATAATATTCTGACCTAATACATTTGGGTCTTTGAAAAAGCCTCTCATGCAAAACATATTTTGGCCAAAAAATAATTATGACAGAAAATAACTCAAAGTGTATAAATTATGGAAACATGTTCAGAGTTGTTTTATTATTAGCGTAAAATAATTTGGAAAATTAATTCTATTTAAGTTTTTGGACAAATTATGCACTTTTTCTTAAGCCTTGTGTTATCTCAGGGTCAATGTGACCCAAAGGCCCGAAAAAAAAGTGTTTTTCCATTGATTTTGGGTCCAGGTGAATTACTTCCACCACTGCATATGTATTTATGGAAGCCAGGGAGGTTGTTAGCCTTCACCATAAAGCAACGCAAAAACACATTTGTTTTCGGGCCTCTGGGTCACCTTGACCCTGAGATAACACAAGGGGATTTTGCTGGTGTACTTGATTTCAGTATAAACCTTAACAAAACCTGTTCTTAGTTGATGGTTGGAGCTTATCCCAGATAGTACAGATGACGGGAGAAAAATTCCAAAGGAAAAAAAAGCAGATAACAACATTTTATAATTTTCATTTAACCTCAATATATTTTTGACTGTAAGCTAGCATGGAGAGAAAACAATAACTCCATACAGCAAGAATCCATTGGAGTCCAAGTGGTAAGACCCTACTAATCCAAAAAATATATCTTCACTTAATTTAGTCTCTGCTTGAAAGCAAAAACACACATAATTATTTTTTTTTTTAAATAATTGCAAATAAATTCAGGCATCAAAGGGGTTAAACCCATTATCCCAAATATTTTAGAATTAGACCAGTGAGCTAATTTATAAAGATAAAGCATAAATCATTTTTGTATTAGCGTGACAATAAGTAATATAATAGTAATGAAATAAAAATACATTTCTGTTTTTTGAAACCTTAATAAGGACCGTTCTAGAACAGATGACTCCCCAATATTGGCTTCTATTATGGCTGATTAAATGGCTCTGATTCTTCCTGCCACATGTCAAAAGGACAGAGAGGAGGGGGAAGAGAAATAATTGTTTGATCTGTCCTTTTGCCTGTCGCTGCCCTAATCACTCAAGACTGATTCAGAAAATGCAGGCTTGAATGTCAGAGGGCCTCCTGCGGCGAGGTGGAACGTTTCAGCGGCTTTGGACAGCCATGGCCTGGTAATCACCACTCTCGACCTGTGCCGGGCACTCCAGCGCTCCCCTGATTGAGCATCTCAATCTAACAAGGCACTATTGCCGGAGTCAGGTTTTGACAAACCAGTGGATTGTCCCCTGATCATCACGGGACATTACGTTCCAGGTCAGCCATGCATGCTGAAGGAGGAGCACATTCGTCAATGGAGGATCGCAGGTAAATTAAAGATAAAGGTTAGCGAGAACAAAAGGCGCGCTGGTGCTGAGGCTGAAAAGCAGTGTTTATTCCACATATTCAATTCCTCGTGCTGTGACACCAGCAAAAGGTTAAAATGAAAGTCAGAACATCACTCTGCTACACTGGTGTGTCTGTGCTGCTTTGTTGCTTCAGCCGTCATGAATTCAAAACTATTTCTGTTTAAAAATCAACTTACGTTTTGATTTAAGTGTGTCTTAAATAGATCTTAGACTCTATTGTATTATCAGTATGTGTCAGTTTGTAAAAAATTCTCTGAAATATTTCAATAAGAAAACGTGACTTAGGCGGGGCTTAAGTCACCCACTGAAAACGCTTATTTTCCTAAAGATTAAATCTTGTTTACCAGGATAACCACACCCACTCAGCTGTGATTGGTCAGACTTCAATGTTTGTCACCACACGTCATCAATCTCGTAGGTCTCCCCCTACAAGGGACTCATTGTATAAACAAAGCAGGGCGTTGTTACAGCTGGCTGGAGGAGGAGTGAAGCCGTTATTACGATATAAGGAACTTTGTTCTCGTAACCTCTCGTTTGCTGAGATTTCAGACGCGGGAGAATGTATATAAAACTTAATAAAATAATAAACATCATCATGATGAGAGATTAACTGCCTCTTGCAGAGGAAGATTTACAGGAGAGTTAAGTTTTAGTTGCCCTTTAAGGAACATTTATTCCTATGATTAGAATTTATTTAATAAATTAAATCATCACATGTATTTGTGCCTGATTATTATTTGAATAAACAAAGATTAAAGAATAAAAAATATATAATTTTGTTCTAAAAAAAAACATGTTCTATAAATATGATACTAATATAATACAAAAATATTTTCTATTTTAATGGTGACACCTGAAATATATTCACATATATTCACATGTACATTTTAAGTTGAACCTTCCC
Source organism: Callionymus lyra (assembly GCF_982586985.1). Taxonomy (NCBI): domain Eukaryota; kingdom Metazoa; phylum Chordata; class Actinopteri; order Syngnathiformes; family Callionymidae; genus Callionymus; species Callionymus lyra. Next base: position 33,476,903 of record NC_141821.1, on the reverse strand, counting down.
ATTTTAAAGGCAACAAGATCATGTCATTTTTACACAATTCCCTGAAGATTTCAGAGCCGCAGACGTCCTTTAACCTTTGTCAGCGACACCAGTAGATAGCAGCATGTTTACAATCATCTTTGACCTTTACATTTATCTCCAAATATGTAATTGTATACAAGAGATGCAACACATTATCTTCTCACACAAGGTTTTGACAAGACAATGATAGTGATTATTGCAAATGTCTCATGAGCGTTCTTCTATTCCCATGTAACTTGCCTTCATTCGTTTAAATATAGTCCACGCTCTATGGTCTCGCCTTGGTCTTGGGTTTTTCTCTGACTCTTCCTTGAGTGTAATAGTGGTCTTGAAGATTAATGCCTGGTAAATATTTTAAATGCTCTTCAACTCATACTCACGGCCCAAACCAAAATGAACACCTCACACACACACCTTACATTATGTCTACAACGGTTTATTACATTTTATTTTTCACTTTCCCGGTTTTAATCTGGAAAAGGTCTTGGTAGTGTGTTGGTTTCGGTGGAGGCGGTCTTGACTACACGTGTACTGCATACTAGATACATTTAAGTATGTTTTGCAGGAGAAAGTGTTTATTTACCACATACAATCACAATTTCTGCACGTGTATATGTCAAGTTTACAACTTATATGTCAAAACATTTGTTACAAAGCAGCACGTTTTTACACTCTCATTTGAAAAATTGTACCTTGGTGTTTCATAAAAGCACTTTCTCTCTTTCTGTGTGCTCATGCAACAGTGGCAAATGTTATAGTGAGGATAAGACTGAATCTGCAATTTCACAGACATGTTTCCAAAACTTTATAGATGTTTTATTTCTCATAAATGCACAAAATCCATGCTTCAACTGTCCTCCCTTTTAAAAACTATTTTATGATGTAAAAACAAAAAAGGGCCTTTGAAACTTCAGTTAACAGTTAAGTTTTAGAGTTTTACCATCATCCAAAAAATTCCATTCATAGATAAAAATCTTCATGGAGTCGCATGGATAATAAGGACAATATAACTTAAACAATATGAATTACATTTAAACAACTAAAGGCGGTAAAATACATAGGACACTAAATGTGTCCCAATTTAAGTAAATTAATTCAAAGAATACTCTATATGAAGGTTGTAGAACTACTGCTCGTGCCCTCTGGTAAACTCTTTGCCATGTGCGGTGAAAGATGGCGGATGGATTGTCTGGACTTAAATCATCCCTTTTACAGTTTCACTGGGGTTTTTTCAAGGTTTAATTCTTGAAACGCTACATTCAAGTAGCACTTTATGTGCCTGCTCATTACAATACAGCAGCTGCCAAAAGGTTATGAAATAAAAAGCGTGTTCACCAAAGTACTCGCGAATTCTGATCAAGGGTTCCTTTTTTGAAAAGCAGGATTTAAAGTGTCATAAACGTCTAGAGTAAGAGAAAAATACGATCTATACTTGGGTTTGTGAGAGTCCAAATCCATTGTAGCCTCGCCTCCAGTGCTTCAGCCTCTCATTCGTCCTCACCTTAATATAATATTGTTGATTTGTCTCTGATGTATCTGCTGCTGCGGGCATTTTCCACGACAATCATGAAAGCAGTAAATGTACTTCCAGGCCTGGCCTTTCATTTTTCTAGTCGGCTTGACCATGAATAGTGTTGCGTGCATGGCTCTCGCTACATCAAGATGAATGATGTCCGGCGCCTCTTGAAGACATTTGTCACGCCAAAAAAAGCAAGATTAAACAAAGGTCTTAATATCTGGACTCTAAAAGTGGACAAAGCGGACTTGAGTTTGTGGTGCTTTACCCGAGTGGATCTTCATCACTTGACAGTTAAAGTTGATTAATTGTGCATTTAACTCAACCCGTGAACTTGCCTCCTGTAATAAATTAATGTCATTAATCAATAAAGAGCAAAGCACTTCTCGTCGACAGGAGACATGCTGGTCCCTAATCGAAAAAGACACCTGGGCCTTTTCCAACCATTGACCACCCTGGCTGAGGTGCTCATTGTCTGCCTGCCTGGATCCAATTAAGTTACATAATTAATGAGTCTTGGAACGTTCACGTGCTTTTTGGTCATTTTATCGGGTCAAACTTCAGAACATCTCATTGTTTAAACTTCCACTATTTTAAATTTTCTAAATAGTTTCCAACTGTGAGACGCATTTTTGATTCAAATAAATCAACAGACCATAATCCTGCCTTTGAAAATATGCAGGATTACTTCCTTCCAGATAGATCTACTAATACATAATAAAACGGTTTAAAACGAAAAAATAAAGAATATAGTGCAACAAAAAAAATCACTGTCAGCACATTTATTTTTTCTAATAAATACAAGTTATTTTATTCAGGTGCTTCGAACATTTCTACCTTATTTTTACCCACTTCTGGGTCATTTTATTTCCTTAATTTTCTGAATGGGACACACAGCTGTGATGTCAGAATTCAACAGAGCACACACTGTTCAAGCTAACACGTACAAGCTACACAGGTGTTCGCTGCAAAAACTCATGTTAAATTCTAATATATTCAAAACAAAATAAATGGAGGCTTCCTCTGCAAGCGAACCTCTTCAGGCGAACAAATGCTGCTCAAATGTTTCACTAGCACACTCTTTATTTAAAGTTTTTGGCAAAATAAGGTAAAGTAAGCAAAGTAAAGTAAAGCAATATTTTGATATTTTCGTCGTGAATGTATTTCCATGAACTCTCTTCCAGAAAGACCCAACTGCAGAAAGATGCTTAAAAGACACAGAAAACAATTACACATTTTTATAAAGGTTCTGTACATTCTTTCAGCGACTGCTTACTTTGAGTAAGACAAAGTAACAACTGTTTGTTGTGATTAAACTTGAAAATGTCTGTAAAACCTCCCTGTGAAAGATTAAAATAAATGTCATTAGAATTTGAGAGTTTTTAGGACATTCAGTTGATAAAATGTTGTGCATTTCCAGGGTAATGGAAAGCAAGCCATAGAATCTTATTTAGTGTCATAGAGCTTTAGGTCTTTATGAGTCATCTTTTAAATTGACTGGAGGTACCATTACAAATACCTGAAGTTTTGTTAAACCCTACCATTTTTATTTAAGAAGCCCTTAAATACAACACAGTGTGTTGTTTAAGTGTTGTACAAAAAGATAATAAAACTAATAGTAAAGCATACATTTATTATACTGTATATACAATAAAAAAAAAGTTTTAAAACGGATGCAGTCTTTCTGACATGCAGACTGAATCTGCAATTTCACAGACATGTTTCCAAAACTTGATAAATGATTTATTAATTGATTAATTTCGCATAAATGCACAAATTCCATGCTTCAACCGTCAAACTTCTCCCCTTATAAAAAAAAATTTATGACGTAAAAAGAAAAAAGTGCCTTTGAAACTACAGTTAACCGTTACGATAAACCAATCTGGAGAGTTTTACCATCATCCAAAAAATTCCATTCATAAATAAAATCTTCGCATAAAGGATACTATAACTTAAACAATATGAATTGCATGTAAACAATTATTCAAATTATTAAGAAATGTATGCATAAACATGAAAGCTAAAGGCCATAAAACACATAGGACACTAAATGTGTCCCAATTTAAGTAAATTAATACTCTGTATTAAGTTTGTAAAACTACTGCTCGTGCCCTCTGGTAAACTCTTTGCCATGTGTGGTGGAAGATGGTGTAGGGATTGTCTGGATTTAAATCATTCATTTTACAGTTCATTGAGGTTTTTTCAAGTTTATTTCTTGAAACGCTACATTTCAAGTAGCACTTTATGTCCCTGCTCATTACAATACAACAGCTGCCAAAAGGTTATGAAATAAAAAGCTTGTTCACCAAAGTACAGTCTTTCTGACATGCAGTGGGAGAGGATTCAACAGGCAAAGAAAGTGCACACTGTGTATAAGACCTACATTACACTACACATTAACTTAAAACTGACTTTGGCTCTGAAATACTGGTTTGTGAAAAGAGTGTATGTTCTTGCACACATCAACATTCCTTTAAAATTTAAAGAAGGTGGATGGATGGTTGCATCACGTCCGTACATCTACCTGAAAGAAAGCACCTCGACCAGACTCTCTGGATCTGTCACACGGGCCGAGCTTCATTCAGCCTGATTAATGATGAGCTGTGGGGCAAAGCTAGAAGGTCTCAATTACCAGAAAATCCGGCGACTAGTCCGGAGAACCGATGTCTTTAATCCACAGACAGAGCTGAAAAATAGCAATATTCCCTCTTTGGAAATTGAAATTAATCATTCATCACTCAATTATTGCTGTGATTTTAATTCCGAAGCGCTTCGATCCAGACCTGACCGATCCTTAATTTCAGAGATTTTGTCAGGAACAGTAAAATGGATGTAAGACTCAATTACATTCCTTTTTTTTAATCTTTCAAACATGCTTTTAAAAGGAAGGAAAATGTGATGTAAATGAATTTTCCTGAAGAAAGTCCCTCATCTGTTCATTTAGGTCTCACTCTGCGTTACAGCGGAAGATAAGTGAGTTTAATATGCACTGGAGGGTAAAGAAAATATTCTATTACTCCATTACTAGTGTGGAAATTACCCCATAAAGAAACTAATATGGCAATTTAGGGAACAATTTTTAATATGATTTTTATGACGCACGGTTCTACTTATGGTAATGAAGTTGTCATTGCACTTATTCACTGCTGCTAATGCAGAGCCCATCTTTCAATTTGTACGAATTAGACTTAACTGTTACGAATGATCTTCATTAATGCCGGAATGGGAGAAAACATCTTATTGCATTTCTGGACCACTGGCTCTGGGATTATGTGTTTTATATTGTTTGGATCTAATTTTGGAGTTTGGGAGAAAACAGTCTCTGAGGTACACAAGGCCGTTACCAAATACAAACAAACAGCAGGGGATCATTATCTATTTCCAAATGGATACGACACCAAAGTCTCATTGAGGAGAAGGATTGTGAGCGTTACAATTGTTAGTGAACCAACAGTTTATCTATTTAGCTTCTGAGAGATTTAGCACATCAGCATCAATCGGGTTTAACAAGGTGTTTTCTCACGATGTAGTTTCTTCACAAACAAACAAGCACACGTGTTGATTGACGTTTACCCTGAAGGATCATGTATTTTTTATGGTTTTAGAGGCCAGAGAACCAAATGTTTAAACAGTTTTTTGAAGTTATACTTTGTAAAGTCTTTCTTTTAAGAGTAAAATCAACTTTCAGTTCAGATGGGAATCAATTTGATAAACTTGCTAACAGACAAACTCAAATAATGTTGTACAGTCTTCCTTCACTACTTTAGGTCAAGAGCTATAGATCCACAAGTTTGTCTGTACCAATGAGTTTTTAGAACAGAGATTCAATTTTTTTTTGTAAAGGAAAATGAGTACTATCAAGGTGCAGGTTTCAAATTGTAAGGGTCAATCGTGTTCCCCCAATTCAATTCATCCTCCCAAAAATATGTAAATATAGAGAGTTGGGTACAAACTTAAAGAAAATATTCAATAATACCACAAAACTTCTATCTCTAGTTAGGGTGAACAATTGCAGAATATTGTTTATTTTTATTACCAGAAAAATACAAATTCTGCTGGTTCAAAATGACTATAACCTAAAACAGATAATTTGACAAATTATCAAATTAACATCGGCGATCAGGGAAGGAATTTCAAGTACAATTCAAAAACATTAACTTTCATTTAAAGAACAATTTCATTCTTTTTAAATGACTTTTCCACTAATTTTTTTCTTCTGTTTTGCCAATTGTTAAACCAAAAAACAAACAAGATATTGGTAAGAAAAAAGAAGTTTCAGGGATCCCACTATTTTTTAAAGAAAATAATGAAAGAAAAGTTGTTGATTTTTTTTTTAAATATCTGTGGCTGCTGTCAATATCAGAGAAAGCAATTACCTGTTGAATCTTCATTTCAAAGTGAACACTGGCTCACTGAGTATAATCCTTTAATCGTATTCTGTTCACTGACTGAAAAACCCGGAAACTCTCTAATGGGACCGGACAGATGTTGGGAATCAGGTTTGATTCTTTTAATTGCTGTGTTCTTCTTGGATGTCTGACTTAAAGAAAACAACAACTTGTGAATACATGTTGATCAAACAGCATATCGGTTCGGTTGATCTTGAGAAACAGCTACAGCTGATGAGGCGCTGGAAGGTTGATCAGCGGAAATCACTAAAAGGGTGACGGGATATATTTAACGCAGCAAAAACTAAGAGGTAAAGGAAGTGAAAAAAAACCCACAAGTTTTGTCCAAAATACGATTTAAAATCATTTTGTAAGCCTCAAACATCCGATCATTTCATTTGGCAGATGTACTTGAACAAGATATTTGACCTTTGTGTTTAAACATGGAAGGGTTAAACGTTGTGCCGTATCAAGAGGAAAAGGCTTGAATCTCTCTCACATTGAAATCTCTCATGTTCCTTCCAAAAGACACAAGAATGAGGAAGCGCGAGTGAACGATAGCACGTGCGAGTCTTTCGTCGGAGGGCATGGAGTGACAATCTGCTTCCTGCTTACTTGCTTCTTTGACTTCTTTCAGTCTTTATCTGACACTCGTGAAATAAGGCTATTGCAACTTGTCTCACGATGCTGTGACATCTGTTATTAGACTTTTCAGAGGGTTGTCTTTGGTGATTTATTTGCAGGTTTTGAAAATGAATTTAACATCACAGGATTAGAAAGCATGGGATTTATTATATCCATCATCGGAGCACTGAGTGACACTAAGCTGTCTTTCAAGAGTCCAAATGATACTCTCAAATTTAATGACATCTTAAGCCCTGCCAACATATAATTAAAAACGTTGACACAGAGAAATAGGGATGGGAAAATGTTTCCCCAAGACTTCACAAGTAAAGTTCAAGCCACCATCGGTTGGCGCACACTGTTCATTAGACACATGGAAGTATTGCGGCGCAGTACCAGGTTATCTATTATTCACCACGAGTGCTCCGAGATGTCTGTATTTCATCTGCGCTCTCATAAGTAGATATTCCATCTCCTTCTGCCGCCTCCACTCTGTTTTCAGAGTCAAGAGCAACGGCTAATAGATCCCTGTGCTGGGATTTAATCATTAATTGGCAGGCTGGAACTGTATGAATTCTACAAGGACTTATTTTGAAGGGCACAAACTGACTGATTAAAGCAGGAGACAAAGGCTGGCACCACTTTTTCTTTGTTTTATCATTGATTTCAACAAGATTTCAACTATTTGATTTACACCCGAGTTTGCACAATTTAAGGGAAACAGATTCAAAATGATGAAGTTTTCTTTTAAATTGTGATAATTATTTTCAAAATGATGCTCATAGTGTGAACCTGTCAGAATAAATTGTATTGTCCACAAGCAAAAATAATTTTGAGTTGTCAGGTAATAATGTCAAATAATAACTGATTCTATTGTGGAAAATGGAATACTTTGTTGCAATTAACATTATTTAAGACGATATAGCGATGGGTTTGAAGTTATGTAAGCTTATGTTGATGTAGACTTTAAAAGAACACAGTCAAGACATTGTTATTTTGTGGAAGATAGATATCAAGAGACGTTTCTTTAAAAGATGATAGCTCAAATATTGATTTGTATAGTAAAAAATGCAGAATTAAATGTTTGGTTTTATTTGTAGAATTGCCGCTTAATACTACATATCCCCGAAAATGTGTCTTGTAAATGTTTAATAGGAAAACACGTAGGCGAGTTCAAGCCTTTCATATCAAAGAATCCAGGTTCAAGGTACACTTGGCTGGTTTTTAAAAAGATGAATTAAAAAAGAAAAAAGAAAGAAAGAGGACACAGGGCGGCACATTGAGGAAATAAAAAAAAAATGAATTGGATTGGAAATAAATATTATTCTCAGGTTCCATCATAGACCCAGACCCCATTCTTCAACCAGTGTGAAGATGAAGCACATGCAGCTCTGTGATCTCAGCATCGGAAATCAAACATTTAACCCTAAAAATGAAACAGTGTATGTTCAGATTAGAATCCTTCTCTTCCTCTTTAATACAGTACATTTGAGGTACAGGACAGGACACAATTATATCTGTTGGTATCTGATTGACAATATGTATTAAAAAAATGCTTGGGCTTCAGGTGAATTCATCTCTGATTCCATAACCTAACTTAATATGTAGTATATTGTTAACCATGAAATTGGTGCGACAGCAGTGGACTTTTAATCTAAAACGTCACACCTGTGCCACTAACTTGGTCTCACATTTGTTCCTAGCACTTCACACAGAAGACACTTCAGCTGGACGATCCGACTCTCCTGCACTTTCAGTAGCTGCCACTTTGTATCTGCGAGAAGCAGCCAAGCTGAAGGTTTCCCACTAACTGGAGAGGAGTCGTCGGCCAGGCTTTCCTTGTCACTGGGAGTTAAGGCAGTCACTGACTCTAATGCTTACACTGTTGTTGCAGCATTCCAATTTTTAATCACTGCGTGACTTGTCAGACTTAATGAGGGCAGTTGAAGAATCGCACACCAATAAGGAAGATGAAGTGAAGATAACTTCCTCCTTCAAACATATGCAGAAACAGTAACTCCCGCTGGTATATATACACAAATAAAATATGTTTTTTATACGCTTTGATCTGAGTACTGAACCTCTTCCAATAGTAAACCTCCTCGGGAAAACTTCATTACAATCTATATTGTCTCTGTTAAGTCAGAGTGTGTCAGACGTGTGTTCTGCCGGAGTCTCTGGTCTCCTTAATCCTTTGTGTTCCCGGGTCAAGAGGCAGACGGACTGAGAATGAAGTGGCTCGCTGAAACAGTGAAGGCGAGACTTCCTCCCGCTCTAGGTCCTCAAGCACGCTTTTCTCTTTGTTTGTTTTTATATTCTGCGTCTGACTTTGAGTGTGGGGATCTATAGAGGCGCTAAATATGAGACTTATTATCGCCCGTGCTGCTTTTGGACAGCACCTGTCTGCCTTTATAATTTACTTTCGTTTCTTTTGTGACCAAAATGTATATAATTGTACCTAATGTTAAGAAAAATCGAACCATAAATCAGATCAATCAGTTGTAAATTTTGTTTTGACATTTATTGTTCTCTCACACAAAAAACGTACTTAAAAAAAACTAAAACTTTTCTCTTTCTTTTTCCCTCGTCAGACCTTCCTATTCTTTCCACCCCCTAAAATCTTACGCCATATATATTGAGTTTTTTTCATTCTGTCTAACTGCTAACTTTTTTCTTTTTTAATGTCATCTTTTACAACCATTGTGCAGTTCTGTTTTATAACATATACATGCTTTTGATAAAAATGGACTTTAGTGTGATCCAATATCTCTTTTAAATTCAAACATACACGCAGATATCCCCAAGTACGGTGTGATCATAAACAATTATGGTCAATTACTGACCACATAATAGGTTAGAGATTAAAATGGCTAACGCCTGCAATAAAACCGGCAACTTTATGTGGCACACCAGGGGTGAAAGGTCGCCTTAGGGCGCCAGTGTGTTGCTGTCTCTTTTATTAATAAACAACATTCATTAAAGGAGAACCTAGGAGGACCTTTTAACTGAATATTAGCTTGTCTCTTCCTGCCTTTGTGTGCTGAGAAGAACCCTGGTGATTCCTGACACGGCTCCAAAAGCTTTGCGGGAATACCTCTCAGAAGATGCCCCTTCAGCTCAATTCCTCCGAACATTTCCGAAAGCTTTTCATTCGTATCCCCTGGAAACCGCTCCACATTCTTTAAACTCCCTCTCTCCCAAAAAAAAAGGAGGAGGAGGAGGAGGAGGAAGATGTTTTGTTATGCCCTTTGATCAGAGGTTTATCTTAAAAACAGATGGCTGACCACTTTACTGTTAACAGCAACACACTGTTACTCGACAGAAGAGCCTATGATGGTGGAATCACATCTCCGGAATCCATAAATGTTGAAGCATAAAGAAAAAAAAAATAGGTCTTTCGCTATCAAAGCTTTAATTCTTTAAGATTATTTGATTCACTTCCTTCCCCCACTTGATATCTTCAGCCACATGCTCCTCTCGCTGTTTTCAAGAGTTTCTCCTGACAAAGGATAATCTACTAATATGATTACTGCTCAATCACCACTGTATAAATCTTAGCCATCACACACACACACACACACACACAAGCCCAAATTCACAGGCTGAATTTTGAAGAGCTTTTATTCATAGCTGACTAGAGGATGTAATTGTCCCTTAATAATGCAGAAAGCAAAGTGCAAAAGTGATTCCAATGAGGTCTCTTGTTTAATCCTTCAAACCATATTTATCAGAGGAACAGTTTGCAAAGAGGTTACTGTACATCAAACAGCTGTCAGAAGTCCTGAGAGCCTTTCAAGTCACCAGATATGCTCTTTAACGCTCTCCAAAGTGGTTATTTATGTTTTCGAAATTGCATTAGCCTTTGTCGACGCTCTGCTCTTTGCTCTTGCCTTTTTAACTGATTTCAAAGTTCAGACGCTTATGAGCACCAAAAGGCTTCTGCGCTCTTGGTTCGTTTTCAAATGCAACTGAGAATCACATGACTCACGTACTTAAAAAGTAGTAGGAAAGAACCAGTAGTATTTTTTTCCAAAGTGGAAAATCAGAATCAGAAACAGATTTATTGGCCATGATATTATATATATTAACAATAAACATGGATGTTTTTTCACCAGCTGTTTGTGTCTTCTTTGGGGATTTGCAATTTTTGCGCACATGGAATTGAAATAAAAATCACTTAAATAGAACAATATGCAAAAATCAAACAGAAATAATGCAAGAAGTCAGTGTAATGCAAATACAAATAATATATTGTAGCTGAATAACTTTTTTATCGTACATATTTGTTTAAATCAATATAACCAAATCAATTTATTTCGTTTATTTTCCATTTATTTATTGACGATTATTGATCATATTTATTTGTTGTATTTCAAACCGTGCACCAGATAGTGAACCCTGAGCAGGGGTCCCCGACCTTTGTTGCCACACAGACCTGATTACTGTTTTTTCACTGAGCGGCCTACGAAAAAAAAACAAAAATAAAAAGGTACAACCTGCAAAACATAAAACATATTTAGGAAAAAAATAATCGATACAACAGAAATAATTTCTTCTTTAATAATCTCACTCCTCAGCTCGCTATCAAATGCCTTGAGGACCACTGCTTTTAAGGAATGGTTCTCTATAATTTCATCTTTTCTCCGATTGTATCCTCCCTCACCCTTTCTCCATCCATCTGTCTACCCCACCGTCAACCCTTCCAGCTGGTCGCAACAGGAGGCTGTCAACACTGAGTCTGGTTCCGCTCGAGGTTTCTGCCTTCTTAAAGGAAGGTTTTTTTTTCCTCACCGATGCCACGCTGTGATTCACTCGTTGTTGAGTTGCCGGGATATGTTTTTCTTTTCTCCAATATAGTCTTAGTAAAACTGTGTCGTGAGATACGTTGTTATGTTAAGACACTAAAATGGAATTGAATAGTTCACTTCTAATTCAAATTTCTACTCTCAGTGACTACTGTTTACACTGGGAGCTTTTGCAATATTTAAAGTGTTTCCTGTTTGTGTAGCATGTTAGCCTTTTAGCTTCTGCTACAAACAAGCCTTGAATATAGACTTGTTTAATTCTTGTTTCTTTTTTTTATACAGACAAGCAGTACGGAGGTATTTTGTGTATTTTTAAGTGTTTTTGGGCCAAAAAAAAACATGAACATACATTTTGACCTAAAGATTTAAATAGGAACAGGCAAGTCTGAAAAATGATTCGGACTATTACATGAGAGTGAATAGAGAATAGTAATTCTTGCTGTTGAGTCTTCAGCGTGTCTACTTTTTTAACGTGACATTATACTCTATAGAAAAAAAGGGTCACCTTGGAAACCTCTTTCTCTCTTTAGGTTCAGAGACTGACACTGCAGTCAGTAACAACAGGTTAGCAACCTCTCATTAGTCGATGAGACGGATGCATTCACGGGGGTCATTTCTACGGGACGAGGGGTTATGATGATGAATGGTAGCAAAACTCTGCCGAGACACCCGCTTTCCCATGTCACCGCGCCGTTACCATGGCGGACATGAGAGCAATTTAATCGTCATCGTATCCACCGGGGGTGTGTTGTCCTCTCGGGTAAGTGGCTTTGCACTGGGAAAGCCGACGGCTGCCATCAAGGTTGTTGTCACAGGCAGCCGAGTCGCCATGTTAAGAGATGAAAGTAGCCGTGAAGGCACGACAGTGAGGACAAGAATTACAGGGGGATCGACGCCCGGATACCGGCTTTCAGAATGTTGCTTACACAAGAACATGCAGGAATATTACCTAATCAGTCAAATCCACCCAAGCTGACACGCCTTGCGAGACATCAGATGATACCCCCGCTGTACCCCTGTGCCCCCATCCGGGGCTCAGCCCTGAGGGAACCCCCAAGAGAGAATCTGTAGTTCGCAGGTTCTCCTTGACAGACATTCCCTGTATTACTGTAATGGTTTTGCATACAGTGCACGATCTATCTAGCGTGAGCATTTTACCCTCAATTAAAAGTGTAGTAGTGAAGCTGCATATTTTGCATTTCATAACAATGTGTGTGTTAAACTGGAGGTGATCTTAATAGGATTTTCTACGCTTGGGAACCAGAGATTAGGAGATTTATTGCAAAGCTTGTGCATTTGAACAGGGGAGTGTTTTAATCTGAACTGGATTAAAAATGGCAGACCTAAATGTAAAAAGGACAAGAAATCAAATGTGCTTTTTTTTTTCATTTAAACGGTGTGAGCTTGCACATTCGGGCTAATATCTGCACTTAAACTTCATATGCAGGATCCATCCTCAGTCACTTGCAACAAAGTATGTACGGATGTATGCGGTGAGTTCATGGTGAAGGTTGTAAAGTTTCCTTAACCTTTTTGTTCGGGTTTAAAAAAAGGTATTTTGGGTTGGTTTGCTGCCTTGAAGATAAAAAACACAAACCAAGTAACATTTACTGACTAATTCTACATTCGGCTGATGCTCTTTATTTGTCAAAGTTGGGCGAAACAATTTAGGTATTTACTCAAAAAGAGAACAAGATAGAACACAAGTGATGAAGGCTTGTTGTGCATGTAGTGAGAGAAGCCTAATCAGAATCTATGAGGCAAAAATCTCAACAACATCCAACTTTATTCGGAATATTTCTCGCCAGGTAAGTGAAACGTTGAGAGCAGTACATGTTCATTAGCCCGCAACAGTAGCAACACAGTTCACAACTAAACATTGTATATTTCTCCTTGAATTCCAGGTAAAAGGTCTGAACTTCATCAAATAATGACTCGGATTAGCTTCCATCTTTGGGAATGACTTGTCAGCAAAGGTAATGCTGCTGCAGTGACTTATTTAATATGTCAATAAAATTTTAACTAGCCTTTTGAACCTATTTCAGACGAGGAGAACTTTATAAAGTAATAACTTCAAAACATCACCATGATGATGGAGGACATGAGGAAGACTTCAGAAACACATGTGAGTGAGTCAAACGTGGTGTGTTTTTCACATTTATTGCCCTTTAAGTTATTACAGCCTGTATTTTGAAAGTAAGGATTATTTTTAATTGCAAACTTAATGTTCTTCCAAGTTTTTTCTAATCTCACTTTTACAAAAACTTTATAATGCAGTAAGTTATAATCATTTCACCTTTGATGGTATTTTGATGATTTAGCTTTTGATTATGAAATATACTGACATTAATGTATCTTTGAATTACTCTATTAAACTTATATGTTTGATTTGATTTACTCAATCTTCTGACCATTTTTTTTTAGTATATCTACTGTTTTCACTAGGAACCATCCATTCCCGGTCAAGATTTGGGGCCATGAATAGAGGCCCCCAGATGTAGCTTTGTAAAGGGCTGACCCTGTAATAGTGCTTATCCATGTCCAAATATACAAGTGTGTGTATATGAGTGTGTGTCTGGTTTTTAAGCTCTATTGTATAGATTTAGAAATAAATAGAAAACTTTTTTTTTTATGAGACACAGAATTCAGACGGATCGCTTTGATAAATCAACTTGTTTTCGTGTGGAATTAGTTGATTGATTTACTTCTTTTTTATTCCTTAAATCCACGTGGAATGAGGTCCTTGGCAGAGGTATGCACTGCCTCAATGCTTTTCTCTTTAAAACATTTTTTAGTGACTCTATTTCTATGAATTCATTCCATGATCTATTTCGGGTGACAGGATGACAGGGACCTCTTCATACTGAGGTGTTCCGAGCATGTCAGAGTTTGCATCAACTCACCCGATTGAGAATCTATTTTTAAGCCTATAGACTAATGTCTACACACACACTCGGCTACACTCACGCACACACATGGAGACAGGAGACACGTGCTTGCAAATGAAATGCTAATGCCTGACCAGAAAACCTGAGGAGATCGCACCAGGATGTGGGCTACCTGCAACTGTTAAATATATAATCCATCTGTAATCAAATTTGACAGTTAATCAAGTGACGCATTTGTGATGCAGACGTGTTGGACAGACATAAGTAACTCCATCAGCGTGTGAATAATAAACCCACTTAATGATGTTTCTATTCAGGTTCCTGCTCACTTTACAAATGATTTAAGGTGTCTGCTGTTTATTTGTTTTCCAGAGGTGCTCCGGATTGTTGCTAGGAGCAATGATTATGACAGGGGTGAAGAGGTGGGGGTCAGAGAATGAGGGAAATCGCATAGGGGGGAAAAGTAATTATTTATAGATTGCATGAATTCATCTGTAATGATATTCACAGGTTTTGCATGACAGCTGCGGAGCTCTTTGAAGATAGTCTCTGCTCTTGATAGGGGACAAAGGGAACTATCATTTCCAGAGTGTGGGGATTCACTACCCAAAAAAAAAAAAGAGGGAGAGGGTGCAAGTGACAGATAAACAAAAACACTTGGGTGTCCTGTTTGAGCTCCACAAAGCCTGAGACATGTGCTTCATGTCCTCATGCTGAGTGAGTGGACCCTGTCAGGAGAGAGGCAATTGTTCCTCCTACATCTGCATCTGAGTGTAAATATGTTTGTTTACGTCTCCGCCTGTGTGCTGCAACAATGGAGGGGAAACACAACAGAGTCCTGATTATAGAGAGAAAGGCATATCTGGTCATAATAAGATAAATCAAACAGCTTTAAGATCGCTGATTGCCAAGCATGAAACACTCCCCACGTGTACAATCACGTGAGACAACTACAATGTTTATGAAGGCAGCAGACATGAGCGATGTGCGTAAATGTAGACTGCAATACGACTCAAAGGGTCAAAATCAAACCATTTCATCAGCTGACTGGTTTACCTTCACATAGGTTTGTTTCTGATTGTATGGCTGGAGAATTGTTCAACATTTGCTGTAAATAAGTGTTTTTTTTTCACTTTTTACATGAATGGTTGTATTGTGTTATTGACCAAACATCGATGATAAAAGCTATAGCAGTTAAAAAGGTAGTAAGAAAGAAATAATGTGGATGATTCAACATCATACTGCGCATGACATACATCATGTACGCATTTAGAATAAGTTAAGATTATTTTCTAACGGCATCCGTTTACAGCGTACACTTTGTATCATGAACAGTTTTTAGTTCCATAGTTCTTTTGATCTGCAATCGACGGTATTAATTGTAATTAAACAATTTCTACTGCTTATCCATCAGTTTCATGTGTATTTAAAATAACGTTCAACTGTATTCAAAAACATCAACACATTTTCTAATGATAAAGCTTAATTTTTGTTTAAATATTAAATAAGAGAATATTTACTTCATACTTTGTCATTTCTTTAAATATTACTAATATTATAGAATTTTGTTATTGGCATTAGTTTAATCAATATCCGACAATTTACGGGTTTTGGCTCTTTACCTGACCAAAACTAACTGGCTCAGGTCCTTTCAATAATCTTTACAAACAGTTTATTTTTGTGTGTTCCACCTAACACATCTCTTAAAGCTGCTTTGTATAAGCTTGGATTAAAGCATCATGTTTAGTTCCTAACCTTGATTAAACCAACCGTGACCAGTTAACACTGAGCAGTTCTCTGGATCACAAACCAACATTTAGGAATTTGTCAAGCGAGATTGTGGTTCGTGTGAAAGCAGAAGCCGTTGTCTGATGCTCGGCAGAGGATCCACTTGAATGAATGAACTGAACTTGCAAGATTCAGCCTCAAAAATCCATGCTACACGGAATCCTTGGTCAGTCACAATGCAATGCTTCACAGGACGGAGTCATTTATTCACAGACAGGTGTGTATGGAAACTCGCCTCCTGCTGAGTGTTGCCATGGCCACCGTGTGAGTGAGATGCCGCCCCCTGCTGTGTTCCTGGGATGGTAAGTGGTGTCATAAGCCACACGTTGCATATAGTTCTGATCACTTAAATTAAAATTTGCATTCATGTTTAAAGTTAATAATTTAGACTCCCGACTTCCTATTATATCACTTTGGAAAACGCACGTACACATTTAACTGCTCACCCCCGACTGTTTCCACACCAGCACAAAGAAATATAATGTCTAATTAATACATGGTTTTGAAGAACTTTCCTCGGCTCTATGACACCCACTAGAGAAACTGAAACAGTGACTTAATTAAAATCATTTCAATGGTTTATAACTTTAGGGTTAGGAAGGAATTCCCTAGATTGAGTTACTTTACCAACTGGTTTCCACAATTTTAATAATCTACAAAGAGCAATTAAAAAAAAAGTACCATTATATCAGACAAATATTACCTGCAAAAATGTGTTCCTACCACAGGCATTAATCCATATGAATATTCTCATTTTTATTGTAATCCACAATACATTTGGTTATGTTTTCTTTTATCTTATTTCATTATTTTATGCTCTGATGATCAGTATTAATGGCATTATTTTCATTGTGAAATAAATACAATCTTGTTTTTTTGTAACTGATTATTTTGTATTAAAGCAGCTCTATGCGATTTTTATTCGAGCGACGCCAGTGGACTAAAGTGGTAGTGTTTAGCCCGACGGGAGACTACATTTCCCGTGAGCACTCGCTAAACGTCGCAAAAGTTGCCATGTCCCGGTTTGCAGCAGTTGGATGAATTTTCTGTTTCCAGACTTCCATTGATGAATGAAGGATGGATATCGATGAGGTAATGAATCAGATTGTAGATAATGAAATATGATATGAGTTATGACGGCTTTGTAAATAAAATAACTTTAACTTTGTTTTTGTACCGTAATTCGTCATTCCCCAAGACCTTTTACAGTGAAAATAAAAATCACACAAAACACCTCAAGTCACGGGAAATGAGTCATTCAACTAGTTTTAAGTTGTTGTTAAGGTACCCAAAACTTCCCAGTGCGGCTTTAATGTTTGTTTCTAAGTGGGATTAGACTTTTTTTTTTTGACAGAAATGGCTGTGTACATTTATATTTACAATTGAAATAAAAAATGCTTATTCTCAAAACTTACAGTTTTGATCTGTTCAAATAAAGCTTAACTTTTTCAATAACTCGTCAAACTAACCAAATGTACTGAGCGAGCACCAAGACTGCTGAGTCTGTCTTGTCACAGAAACGAATAACTGGAGAATGTAAACATAAAAACGTGCCTGTTTTACTGCAAACTGTACAACTGAGCATTCAACTCTTGCTCTCTTTGGCATTGACTTAATATCTTGTTGGTTTCATCATCACAAGTAGTGCTTTCAGACACGAATCACAGATAATTACTGACTTCTTCTTCCGGATGGCAGTCCTTGTTTCTGCATGGGTAAGAGGAATGCCACAAAAGGTTGGTCAATTTAATTAAATGTGCGCAAAATTGTCCCCTCCATTCAAGACCGGACACTTAATCACGACCTGGGATGCGCGGCTGCATTTCCACCGTGTCTCTCCTGCTTTCCTGGATCACCGAGGCTTTCAGCCGTTAGTGGCTTTGACTCGGGCTCCTGCATTGTCTCTTGCCTCGGAGGGGAAAAAAGCCATCGGCTCATCTCAGCGTCAAAGTTTAACCTTTCTCAACTTTAATTACACTAAGTAAGTTTGGAGTGTGCGGCGGCGCTGTCTGGCCGACTCATTCCCTGGACTGTGCTGATGGAAAGCCTGCATGTGTGCCGCGGCCCCCGCTGCCTCTGACACACTGACGCTACACAACACTGACGCCGCTGCTGACGCCTGCTTCGGCCGGCTTCCTGACCGTGCAATAATCACACGCATAAGGTCTGACACCGTCCAAAGGAGCTACTTTTACATATCAGACATTTCCTGTTTTTTATTTTTATTTTTATATTAGCCTTAGAATTAAGCTGCTTATGGCAACATCAATATTTAAAATGGTGGCCCTCCTGAAAACCACAAATATAAGTGTACTCGGACAAATTTTATTTTCAGTGCTTTTTATATTATAAAAAGTATATACTACTATGTTATTGGACAGCTTGTGACAAAGTCAATTTTTGGTGGATTCCACTTCTCCAATCAATATTTGGAATTCAACTTGAATTGATTTTTCTAACCAAGGCCATGACTAAGTAATCCTGCCGTGGTGTCGTGACATACCTTAAAACAATACAAGATGTTGAGAAGCCATTATGACGAATGATTCAACTGTGCTAGCATTACCTGCACACATCAGGTGAGTCATTAAAGCAACTTGTTTCCGAGATATTGAGATACAAGAAGGCGTGACAATCAATGACTTGTATGGCTTTAAAGCGTGGTTAGAAAGAACCTCTGGATGGATGAATCTCATGAAAAGACTCAAATAAACTCAACACAGACATATGAACGATAAGGAGTCTTTCTCTAACGTGCGTGTTTTTCCACTTTTTTTTTTTTTCAGGATAGAGGAGAGAAATCCTTCCAGGCTGTTGCTCCTAACGATCTGGAACGATCTTCATCTCTCTTTTCGCTAGACTCCATCAAGAAACATCTGATTTTCTGGAACTCCTGCGTTGTTCTCAGTATTTTCTTGACCTTTAAAGTATATATTTTATTGAATTTTGTTTTGTTTGTTAAAGCGCTTTGTGACCCTGGTCTGGAAAAGCACTCTATAAATACAAATTACTTTCTTACTTACTTACTTACTTTAGGAGGAAGTAACAAATGAGTAAGAAAAAGCTAAAATAAAAAAATTCAACATCCAGCTCAAGTGTCAGAGGTAACATTCACAGACGAAGCAGCCTTTTATGATAATTGGCCCTATCCGGGATCATCTAATACTGACGGTGAATCGGACTTCTATAGAAAGCCGCAAGAAAAAGGAGTTACTGTGGTAACGACATGGCCTGTCAATCACTCGCAATCACCCTTTTTTTTTCTCTGTTCATTGCTTGATGCGTCAAGATTAGGACCTCCCTAGCGGGGGGTTTGAAAACACTCAGCGGAAATGAAGAGCCATGAGGAAGTTTGGCGGCTGATGTTTGGAAACTTAACCGAATGTTACCCTCTAGTTTTGACTTAACAATCAAGACTTTTCAACATTGCGGCAGTATCAGATTTTTCTACTGCAGAAGCTTATAATTGAGTCTAAGTTTCTATCGGGATTTTGCATTTCTGAACGCAAATATTCTAAATCGAACGGCTGTGTTGAAAAAATGGCCATTCAGATGGTAATTCATCCTCAAATATTAGTGCTAGGGGAAGTCAACCTAAATGCAAATAAGGCAGCCATAGTGATGGAAATCATGATAATAACAACATCTCTTTTTTGCCTAAAGAAACTTCAATTGTGCGACATACCTTATATGTAACTTAATCAAGATAATTCAAAGTTCCAGACGCAATGAAATTGGTTTTATAAAAAGTGTTATTTGTAAAGAGAAGACTAAAATAAAATGTTTTGTTTACTTTAAAACAATAACGGGTGTGGGGTAAAATATATTCTATATCCAAACAATTTGCAGATTCTTAAATCAAATATCTAATAGTTTCCACCAACGTACTTTTTCATCAAAGATATAGTGAATTCAAATTAGTGCTTTAAGATATTACTCTGGTTTTCGCTCATAACAAAAACATCCAGAGTTTAATTGTGTGTATGGAATGAGTGGTGATCAGTCTATATGCGCCTAGTGGTGGATCGTCTTTACATGGTGTCCCCCAAAATCTCAGTCCATGTAGCATAAGAAGTACATAAACAAATAATACATGATATGACATGGTTTTACGATTCAAACTGTCACTTATCATTGCAGTACATTTTGTTGACAAAAATGTAAAATAGGAAACACAATTGTAGTTAGGTTGAATCATATAGTTGTTGTTTCGCAGATGTAATTTAACGGGGTTATACTTCCAAACAGCAGCTTTACACATTGAGGAAGAGAAAAGGGAATTCTCCAGGAGGACTGTGGACTATAGTGCTACATCCTGGATGAGGAGGAGTATAGCCATATAACAGATGAACAGCCTCTAAAGGTCTTAATTCCCCATTAGTTCCTCATTCTCTCCGGCAACAAAGAAAAGGCCTTTTCAGTGTTGTGCTCGCTCACATACCTAAGTCATTGAACAGAGGAGACCTTTCCTAAGAGCAATGCTCTATTGAAGCCATGTTAATTACAATTTTAAACCATTATTTGTTTCAACACCTGGTTAACCTATTCAGACCTGTTTAAACCCTCTTTATTTCCCAGGTGTGATGGGAAGCAGTGAAAGGGTTCTTGTGTGCAGCAAGAACATAATCAACCAGGCACTGCATAGCCGTGAATAGCTGTCGGGATGAGATCAGATGTTACACACTTCAGTCTTCAAGTAAAGGTGGATTATGTCTGAAAAGAGGATTTTGTCAAGGATGTGTCCTCAACTTTTCTCTTTCAGCGGTAAAGCATCCTGAAAAGCACACCGCTCCTTCAGCAGATGTATTAGGACTTGAGAACTCAATTGTGACCCTAAAAGCATTTGGCTTTGTTGCACATTTCTGTGCATATATTTGTATTGCAGTTAGAGAGCGGGAGGCCACGCTGCGCCACCACACTGGACAGTGTTTCTAATCAGGTCTTCTCATCACCCGAGATTCTTTTCATTTTCCCTCTCTCTACGACTTTGAAGTCATTTGGAGCAGTAAGAACACGGTTCTTTTCCCGTTATGTAGTCATTAACGCGGCTTTACAGGGAAACTTGACCCCCACAGAGCTTTTGTCACAACGGCCACCTGCGGATTACCTGTCTTAGTGACTTGTTTGGTATGATCCCATTTCAATAGGAAATATCAACAAAGTGACCTAATAGGAAAACATGATGGGGGAAAAGAAGAATATCACACCATCACAAGAGGATTTTTCTTTTCTTGAAGTCACTCGTTCTAATTTCCTACATCCACAATGACCAGAGGCAGTTTGTATACACCTCCTGCTGCTCGCTGTGGATATAATGCAGACTTCAATATAGGGAAGAATGGCCGCCCGAAAGTTCTGATTAAAGAATTAACACCCTCTAATAGCTTTTCAGCGTCTCTCCCTGAATGGATTAAAGCTGCTCTTTGAGACTTTCTTTTGTGCCAAAATAATTAACATTGAGATTTCATTTGAACATGCTAAGACACATTCACATTCGCTCATGATCAATTAGAGAGCAACTTAAGCCGATTTGCCGGTAATTAGACCAACCCCTTTGAAAATGGAATTATTCGTAATCTCGCTTAATTTCATTTCTTTAATTTATGTATTTACATCTTGAGAACAGTGTTGTCAAACTCATGCTATTGTGCGATGTGACCCACAGTATTTAGGTTTCAAGGACCTTTCTTAAAGGTTTATTTCACCTAAACTTCATTCGTTTTCTACTCACGCTCACGTCGACTAAGGGTTGGGATTACTTTCAGAGTAATCCGTTCGTTTTTAGAGTTATAGGCTAAATTGTATGGTCTTTTTAATAAAGCGACTGGCGTACATTGGACAAGCTTCCTCCAAAAAGAAAAATATCCATATACCTCAATACTGGTTTGTGAGCACACAGTCTATCGTCTTCACTGGAAGTGCTCACTATATTTACCCGCCATACTTTCGGAGTACTTCTGGTTTATATTGCTTGAAGTTTGAATTTGGAGTTAACTATTATTTAAAGATGCTGACATTTTTCCTTAGACACGTAAATCTGAGCCTTCATTTCCTTATTATATGTGCTTCCTGGTGAACAGCCTTGCCAATTTTAATCAGATAATTTTCGAAATATAAAAGATAACTTTTAATCGGACGATGCACACTGAAGTGTTATCATGTTAGCCAAAGTAAGAGGTCATTTTGTCATTTTTTGCATGGGCAGGTTGCAACCACATCCCAAAGTTTGCAACATTTAATTTTAAAACAATTATCTATTCAGGGTTAAACAGGTCCCAAAAATGGTGATATTTCCAGGCATCCACCTAGCATTGAGTTTTCATCCTACAGAAAAGATTGGACAATTTAATTTGTTTTTATGATTTTATGTTCTGCAGACCGACACTTTCTGTATTTGTATTAACAAAATAATATTTTGTCAATATGATCATTCTCTATGGTACTGTCTTTTTTGTCACGTCTTTGTCTGACGAAGCTTCTCGTGGCTGCGGGTTATTGCTTTACATAAATCAGCGGCAAAGTATTTTCTTTTTAATGGGGAACTGAAAATGTTTTTATTAATACCAACACATTTTAATCAGTGAACTTACCCTTAAGGAATGTGTCCAAACTACTTCAAGGACATCGTGGTTGGCTGAACCTTGATACACGTTCATAAAAATAGCACCGGTATTCCATTTCTTTTGGCGTCACTGTACGACTCTTCAGTGATAAGTATCAATCAAACAACCTATCGTTGCTGTTTAAATGACCACGGTCACATTGACGATGAACCACTTTTCAGGAAGTGACAGAACTGACAGAGGTTGGGCAAAGACTGTTAGTTTCATGTGTGGGTTTCATTAAATCATAAAGAGCCTTTAAAAATAAAGGTGTGACATCATCAATTGGTGACAATGCGTACTTAAACCTGTTTCAAAGAATGACCCGGATGGCAACAAAACATCCGGTGAGGCGAGTTTATTTTAATTTTTGCAGCAGCTCCAATATTTCTACATGCTTTGTGTCACTGGTGAGAATATCCGGCAGTATTTTCTGTGGTGTTGTCATTTGGCCTCTTGAGGTTGTCGTCTGTGAACTTACATACAGTGATTTAAAACACTCGCCCGGTGTTAATTTACTCACAGCAGCAGGGGTCTCTGGCCAGGCCAATGACCATTACACAGTAGGACAAGGGTGTCCAGCTGACTGTCCTTTAAATGGACAGCAGCAGGCTTCAGGAATTTAACAGCATGGGATTTACCATTTTTTTCCCACAACAAACAACGGTTATGGAAGATTTACGAGCGACCAGAATTGTCGGGGTTTCCCCTGCATTCCGCTCATTCAATTAGAGGTTGCAAATGTCTTGGTTCACGGAGGTGACGAGACAATTGAAATTGTCATCTAATTATTTTAGCCCAGCACTATGTTGAAACCACCCTGGTCTTTGGAAGCCCGGGCCTTGCCTTGGTGATAAGAAGTAAATGGGTTAAAACAGCAGGGGTGAAGCAGAATGTTGCTCTCCTGGAGATGTTCCCCAACATCTTACCATCTTTAAAGTGAATCAAGGACCTGCAGGACTGCAATTAGATTAGATGGGAAGTATATGCAGCGTAGAGTAAATGAAATCACCTGCTTTATATGCAGCTTTATGAGCAGATGAAGAAAGGTCAGACAGGAAGTACAGAGATGTCCTCTAATGTTCCTTCTTCTTCAAGTGGGGGAGAAGGGAAAGACAGCCAGGGGCCAAGAAGTACATGGACTTTGTCTTAAATGTGCAAATGAAGGTTTCTCTAAAAAACTAGCGCACTGTAAATATCCCCGCAGTCGGGTTTGTGCGAGAATTAGCTGTGAGTAATGATTTGTACTAAGCAGTCCTGCTGCAGGGCTGCTCCCTCGCTGCCGGACCCTCCCATGCTCCCCCGTTGACATTGCCTACCCAAATTAGTCCTGATGTTCCTACTCTGTCAGTCTCCACCCCAGGGGGCACCAAGATAGCCCACTCGGCCAGCCCCCTAGTCTTCTCTGGGTCCAAGCCAGCTGAACCGTGTAAGTTCCTGCCATTGCAAACATGCTGACCCCGAGTGGGATTGACAGATCACAGACCGTGGACACTGCAGTCACCAGTCAGGTGGCAACAGTCGAGAGGAGAGCTGCGGTTGTTAGCGCAGCAGTCAACAAGTCATTTGCAAATGAACCAAACAAATGAAATGAACCGTCAATCTTTGGAAATACTTATTGATTTTAAAACATAGAAATGCTGCCAGTAATAACTAGTGCCTTACTAGTGCTGAATAAGCGAGTTCAAATACCTGGTAATATAAATTTCTTTAAGCGTTATTGATGGATGAAAAAGCATTTTGTTCATATAAAAAAGGGGTTAAGGTATTTTATCATGTGAACACAATATCGTTAAATAAAAAGTCAAGAACTGCTTCTTTATCTGAGAAGTCAAAATGAATAAAATAGTAGAATCTCACTAATTGAATTGAAATTGTTTTTAAAAAGTTATTTCATCAATACACATAGATTCATACATGAAAGATGTCAATGAGTTTCATTAATGTCACAAAACAAATCGATCACAACAATTTAAATTAAAAAAATAATCCGGAAGAAGAATCTCAGACACAAGTTAAATACATCGTTTAGAAATGTCCATTCCTTCCTGACATGTGCCTTCCTAAAACATCCTGGTCTCCTGAATTACAATGTGATTTCACAGCAGTAATTCAAAAATATCTATTTGTTTTGTCTTGCTTTGTTGTAAGTAGTTTGGGTCTGTTACTTGTCATTCTGTGTTTATCTTTAAAAATGTTCCATTAAAATGAGAAGAAGATCATTAAAACACAATAATGTGCATTCATTCATTGCATGTTTTGTTTTCATAAACAACCCAAACATTTCCAGCTGTTTTTATAATTGTTTTACAATTGTTGATATTATCTAATCATTTCGGGGGGAAAACTTAACTTTAAACTGAACTATTAAAACAGAGAAAACCATCTGAATATGTTTGGGTGGAAGACAGAATGGAAACACAGGTGTAATTATAAAGGAAGGCTGATGTTTTAACTATCAAACAGCTGCAAACATGGCTCCACTGTTCAGGTTTAATGAAGCCTACTCCTGTTCTCTCGGTGATGGCTTAAAAAAAAAAAGGCTTGGCCGCCACATGGGTCCCCGAGCGCCCATTAGAGAGCCAGGGGGGTCCCTAAGTGTCACCCATGAAATCAAAATGTTAGGGTGTGAAAAACAGGGGAGGGACCGGTAGTAATTCTCATTATTGTTGATCATCCTTTCTGTAGACTTCGTGTCAGACTGCCTTTACAGGCCAGAAGCAACATGGCTGCCCCCGCTGTCACTTTTAGGAACGCGCAGACGTGAGCAAAATCTTCTTAAGTGAGCGCTTGACCCGAAATTAATTACTACAAGATCTGACCAATTCCCCTCTCTGTCACTATTTAGAGCTTGAGGAAGATGAATAATTGTATTGTAATACATTCAAATTGTTATTTTAAAGGTCGAGAGCAATTTGTCAGCAAAGGAGGAACTGCAGGGCATTCGTTTACACAGTGGTCTTATGGGAAAATCCATTCTGGTGTTGTGAGTGGCAGGAAGAGACAGAACTTCTCAATGGCAGATTCTTGACGTCCATAATAGCTTAATGTCTGCTTTTGACAGAGATATCAGGGGAGGAAGGGTGACTCGTGGCCCAGAGGCTTTTGCTGTCACAGCTGATGACAGTAACTTTCTCCATGCAGATTAAATTGGTGTTTACAGATTTGCCCTGGGTGTACATTTTTCCCCCTGCTGGGCTCCACTGGCTGATGATGAGTCGCAGATGAGGCCGACCATCCTCGACACTGATGCTTATGTTTCCATCACACTGAGCTTGGAGTGGCTTACCAGGCAGCTGACACTGTACTGCGCTCTAGGTCTGACTCGGTAAATGGTAATGCAGGAACTGGGAGAGCATTCAGACTGCTAGAGCGTTCTTCTTGTAGTGACGGGTTCACGGGTTTAAATAGATGTATGGGTGCCTCTAATGGTCAAAGTAGGTTTCTCTATTTTAAATACTTGAAGACAGTGTTAAATATATGGATGCTTCCGCAATTTCTAACTCAGACATCGCTGCTTTATTTCCCGTTATGCTTTCTTCATATAGCTGCAGAACTTGAAAGGACCCGAGTCTAAGGACCATTATAGCAGAAGAAGGTCAACTCTGAAACCAAAAGGCCCCACATTAATAGTTAGTAAAGACATACAAGTGTTTTCTCCTGCAGCAGTTGTTACAGCTGGCCGGCAAGAATGTGCTCAAAGTTTAAAGACACACTGGCTTGTTTTCACAGATGCCTCTTCTTTTTGCCGCAGAGCAAACTTCAAAGGCCATTCTGACCCATCAGAGAGAAAAGTTTAGCTTCATGCATGTGAATCACTCAAACTGAGGCACAGACTCTACAATCACAACCACCATAAAAATATCTTTATTATATTAAAATAGTAGTTAAAATGTCATACTTATTTGGGCTCTTCTTGGGGAGCATATTCCACAACTTTTTATTAGACAATTTAAGAACAGATAAAATAAGATACAATTGGGGAAATTTGAGTTTTACAGCCGTTCACAAAAAAGATTAAACATTCTTTAACATTATATTATATGAATACAGTACATATATTAAAATTAATAACAACAACTTAATAAATAAATAAAAAATAATGGAGTCTACTGACTCCTTCAAGAAACATCTTAAGACGTTTTTATTTGTTCAGGCTTTTCCTTGATTTTCTGGAACTCCTGTTGTGTTTTCAGTGTTATCTTGACCTTTAAAGTATATTCTTTATTGAATATTGTTTTGATTGTTTAAGCGCTTTGTGACCCTGGTCTAGAAAAGCGCTTTATAAATACAAATTACTTACTTACTTACTCAGTACAGAAGTGGTGGAGGTAGTAATAAACACTAATAAAACATTGGTATATTATTAAATAACCTGACTGCAGTGTGCAGGAAGGAGCGGTGGAACTGTCCTTCCTGCAGCGTGGATGTGTGATTCCAACACTGAAGGTGCGGTTCAGGTTTGCCATCATTGACGACAGCTTAAGTTTTTAAAGTTGTTAAATTTCCACTTTAATTCCAGAAATGTTTCGTTATTTAGGTTTGTCCCTAATCTACATTTAATACTTAAAGAGTTTTGTGGATCTTTAAATGATAAGAACTCTGAGTTAGTGGATGCTAGCGAATGGTTGGATCAATATAAATCAATTAACTGTTATTTTCTAATTGATATTTGGATTCTGTCCATTCTTCTGGAGACTTCTACGAGACAACTTACTTATTGGTCATTTGGCCAACCCTATAGATCATGACTCTAGTTTGTTTTCGCTTTGCTTAAGTAAGATGCTCGGGCAGATGAACACTAAATATACAGTGTATTAATTTCAAGTTGTAAACAGAACTCAGAGCTCAGGGTTGTTATCGAGTTGTGGCCTCCGGCGCAGGATTGATCCACTTCAGTCCAGCAGCAGGGGGGCAGGAGCTCTGGAGGGGCTCAGCGGGGGCTCAGAATCAATAAGGTTAATAGATGTGGGGGCCACGCAGTCAGAGGTGTGCAGCCTGGCATTTTTGGTTCCAATGAGGAAAGATTCTTGACGATGAGGTGTCTCTTTCGGCCGACACGTTAATGTCAGCGTGATTACCTGAAGCCACAAACACCAGACCTGGGGAGGTGACAGAAGTCGGGAGGCATTAGCCGCGACGAGCGTGACAAGAAGACTCTTCACGTTGGTCACTCCGACTTCTTCATTTGTCGTCCCCCGACAACTAATTGCCGACCCCACCTCCTTTTCCTGCAGGCTATTTTCTTTCTCTCTGATTGTACACCAGTTTCATAATCACTTTAGTAATTTACCCTCATGTGAGGCATTCATTAAGGAATTTTTGTTCAGTCTCTTATTGTCTACAGTCTCTTGTAATTAAGCCTCTTACTAGTTTTACTGGCTGCCACGTGTCTCGCTAGCAACACTATATTAACTTCAACGGAGTCGACTGAAGGTGACAATATTCTAAAGTGTGTTACATCTGTGTTACCATTTCTGTCAAATGTGTCACCAACATCTTCACTGAATTGTATGAAAACCCAACATATAATTCCATCCATGATTCACGACTTGTGTTGGCTCATGACAAAAACTGCATTTTCTGACCAGGATTTGAACCCAAGCCACTCACGTGAGAGCGTCAGGTCATGGCCACCCTCCAGGTATTTGACTTTAAAATGTATAAATATAAGGCTAAACTTTGAATGTCAACTTGTTTAGATAAAATTAAGTGTGTGATTTAACTTAAACATTAAACATTGAAACTAAAAGTCTGTTGGAACTTGATATATTGTTTGTATTCGACAACTTTTAACATTTAAACCTGTTTCAAAATTTTCCCCTAAATGTTTTTTAAAGTGAACCAACTTTCAACAAAAATATCCACTGAACATAAAAATGCTCTGAAACAGAGCAGCGCAGCAGCGGTTAGAAGCCATACCAGTCAATGACAAATGTGTTATACATTTTTTGTTTTCAAACCAATCCTCAAATTCTATTAAACATTTTTTGGGGTTGTCAGTCAATACAGTTACAAAATACCGTTACAAATCTTAGAAGCGAATGTAATTGAATGTAACTGAGCCTGCGAAACCTGGGTGTTGTATTTGATAAAGACATGTCTCTTGTTCAACACTGCAGAAAACTGACCAGAAACTGTTTCCTTCAACTGAGAAAAATCTCTAAACTTAGGAAAATGTTGTCACAACATGATCTGGAGCATGTAATCCATGCGTTTGTTTCTTCTCGTCTGGACTATTGTAACAGTTTGTTTTCATGTCTTAACAAGAAGGAGCTGTCTCGCCTGCAGTTGATTCAGAACTCTGCAGCGAGAATTCTGACCCGCTCTAGTAGAAGAACTCACATTTCTCCGATCCTTAAAACTCTTCACTGGCTTCCAGTTTCTTTCAGGATCAACTTTAAAATTCTGGTTCTTACTTTCAGAGCTATTCATGGTCAGGCTCCTCCTTACATCACTGATCTGATCCAGCCTTACACCCCAGCTCGGGCTCTGAGGTCTGTGGATCAGAATCTACTTATGGTTCCACGCACACGGCTCAGGACCAGAGGAGAGAAATCTTTTCAGGCTGTTGCTCCTAAGCTTTGGAACAATCTTCCTCTCTCTTTGCGCTTGATGGAGTCTACTGACTCCTTTAAGAAACATCTTAAGACGTTTCTATTTGTTCAGGCTTTTCCTTGAATTTCTCGAACTCCTGTGTTGTTCTCGGTGTTGTCTTGATCTTTGAAGTATGTACTGTTTTGAGTATTGTTTTGATTGTTAAAGCGCTTTGTGACCCTGGTCTCGAAAAGCGCTATATAAATAAATATTACTTACTTACTTACTTACTTAATTGGTGTTAACGATATCTATTTTGAAAAATCTCATCTTCCCCTTTGTGCTGTATTTTCTGTTCATTCATTGCAGAGGCAGCCGTCACAGCTAAGAAGCCCAACGGAGCTCTTCCTGCTCTAATATGTGTTCCCACGAGAACCAAGAGACGTAATCTCTCTCGTATGTCCTGAGACAGCCCCCAGGCCTCGTCCCAGTTAGACATGCAGAGAAACACTCAACCCAGGAGACATCTGGAGACGAGAGGCTCCCAGCCAAGTTTCCCGAGACACCTCGACTGGCTGAAGACCAAGCTCTACCACTGTCTCTAGAAATTGTCCAAACATCGCTTCAAACTTAATCCCACAAGAGACTAAAATGTGGGTCACTGGCCAAAATTAACAAGTTAATTTGATCAAAAAATGTATCATAATAGTAGCATCTGTCCATTTCTAAGGGATATTTGAGATTCATTTGTTATGATTGTTTGATATAAAACAAGTGACATTTATATGTATCTGCTACCAACACAGAATATGTTTAGTAATGCGTTTTTTTCTAATCTCTATCTAAAGCTCTTAACTCTTGTGTTATCTCTGGGTCAAGGTGACCCGGAGGCCCGAAAACAAATGTGTTTGAGGTATCCCTTGTGTTGTCTCAGGGTCAAGGTGACTGACCTCCACCACTGCATGTGTATTTCTGGAAGGCAGGGAGGTCGTTCACACATTTGTTTTCAGGCCAACGGGTCAACTTGACCCAGAAATAACACAAGGGGGAAGGGAAGGGCCTCATAAAATGAGGGTCGGATTAGGGTCCCCAGGTATTGAGTTTGACATTTGTGATCCCATGTATAGAATCAGAACAAAATACAGAGCAATACGGTTGTTGTTCAAGCTCTAATAACTCAACTGTTTAAACAATACTTAACGATATAAACAAGCTTAACTATAGACCATTTCCAAAACAATTTCTCATGTTGGTGCCTCAATACCAGATGGACATGGACGAGCAATATGGAGGTACAGTATATGGAGGTTTTTAGGGCAAATAAAAGGGACCTCTCTGTTCACGGCCGTTGTATGGACATACATTTCTCCCCGTTACTCGAAAAATACACTGATTACTGAGTGAAATTAAATGTTTTTTACCCATTAAATCAAAGGTTTCTTTGTTAACTCATTCTTCTATTTTTCCTTTTTTTCCCCTCAGAACTGTGTTTTAATTTTCTCTTAACGAGACAACAATGTTTTAAGATGTTAATGTGCTGTTGGCTTATTCTCCCTATAATACCTCCAGAAGCGCTCGTGAGTGTGTGCGAGGACGAGAACGCGGCGGCGAGGGCCGGCCAATCGTCACACCTGCAATTAAACATGCACCTGCATCAGTCGAATTAAAGCGTGCACGCAGAAGTCATGCTGGCTCCACTCCCCTCGCCCCCAGAAACAAAACACTGGAGTCATTTGTAATAAAAGAATCAGTTGTCTTCCCTCTCTGCTTTCAAAAGGACCCTTTGCATAGGAAATCAGTTGTCTCTCCCTTCACGGACACCATGCCGGGTTGGCTCCCATGGAAATGAGTTTTGGTATTGTTGTGCAGAGGCAGTCCCCCTCTAATAAATTGAGTAGGATTAGGGGAGAAGAATGTAATAAAGGAAAGTCATTTCATCATGACAGCCATTTTTGGAGGGGGTTGGGAGCGAGCAGCCACAGATTTAGGATAATCAGCTGCCGGTTTATTTCCATAACATGCTTTACAATCTGCTTCTTTGAACTTTGCTGCCACTTAGGGTTCTAGATTTGCAGCGGGAACACCAGGAAAAGAAAGAATTATCATCAAATGTTTAGTGTTGCCGACCTGAGTGACACATAAGAGACATCTAAGTGAGTTATTAAATCGTCGTGGCGTTTGGAGATTATTACACGTTAATCATAACACTGTGAAGTGTGTGTCTGTGTTCTCTTGAAGTACATTAACACCGTGAGGGGACCATGAAAGGACCGGCTAACACAAGAGACGCTCAACTATAAAACCAAAATGAATATGCTCCTTATGAGATTAATAAATTCATTTTAAAATGGTTAATTAAATTGTTCAGTGGACAAAAACAAAGGTAAAAAAAAAGGAATAAGCAGCATGTTGATACACTATAAAATATTTAATTTAATTTGTATAAATCTTCTTTATATTGAAGCTGGTGTGGTGCACCTGCTTTTCTTTTGTATTTTTACAATCTAAACTTAAGATACATAAAGTAAAAAACAAGAGCTATTGAACTCTTTTTTATTTTGTTTGACGTTCTGATGTTTTCACTGCTTGGTTTAAGATATTATCTGTAATGACATTTATTGTTCTCCTATCCTAGATATATTATATTCTTTGTTAAATATAATAATTTTCATTTTTTTTTTATTTTAAATGGAAACTGTAAGCCCTAACTAAAGATTGTTATTTTTTTGGTGAAGTGATAATAATAATTATATTATTAATAAATATTGATAAATAATCAATAAAAAGAATACTTAAAAATATTAAGTATTATTATTATTATTATTATTATTATTAAATACAACATTGTGAGGTGTTAAGACAACCTGAAATAATGCATATATTTCCGTTTATTTACCCTTTAATTTATCAAACTGATAATAATACTACTAATAATAATAATAATTAGCTAGACGTTTAACGATTGATGTCATTCAAAGTTAAGATACATTTTATATTGTTTATGACGACCAGGATACGGGGGAGGGTGTGGAGTGCTTTGTTTTGTTTTACTGTTGTATTCACTTTCATGTTTATTAACTTTTTTGTATTCTGTGTTTGTGTTTGTTTTCTTTTAATTTGGAAAAAAGGAAAGAAAATCAAAGAATGTTGTCTTGTTGTAAAATAAAAATATATATATATATATACACAATAATAATATTAAACTCCTTTAGATAAGTGTATTATATAATTAGGTTTATACTTATATAATTGGGTTCAGTAGGCTTCTCTGTTGACTGCATAATGATGACTAATTGGCCTCAACATTCATAGAAGCGGATTAAATATCTGGCAAATCTCTCCGTTTGTATTGATCCAGAATCCCACCTCCATGCTGCCTCTCCTGGTTGTCTGCGGGTCTCTATATGTGTCCAGACCCTCTTCAGAAACGGTGACCAGCAGCAGGTGAGAGCCAGCCGGGCTTTGAAGTTTGTGCTCCATATTGATCCCGTGCATATTCTAAAAATCAAAGAACACATCAAAGGCATAGCTAAACTCTTAAAGACTCGGCACACACCAAAAAAGGGCACCAATGACAGCGTGAACAAGCAAAGCAGGTGGTGACTGCTGGTCAAAGCAATCAGCCCGTCACGCTGCAGACGCTCGGCTAAATGCTCCAAGGTTTAATGTGGGACAGCAGGACGGCTCCAGGTCTGACAGGAACTTGTCATTCATTAGAGAGGAGGAAAAGATATCATTTTGTGTTAATAATTTGGTCTTTTAAGCTGCATGTGTCTATCTTAAACAAATCAGGTTGAGCCATAAATAAATACGTTCCATGCAGATAAACAGTCACTGCACTGGTTAAGCAAATGTAAGAATAATAAATATCAAAATATGGACAGAGGAGAGGAAGTTGACTACGGTCTGTTTTTCTTTTGAACAATCTGCTTCCATTTTTTTCATGACAAATCATTCCGACCCCGGTGAACATTTTGGAAAAATAATTCCTAGATAACAGTATAAACATTCTAAACATGCTTCAATCAACATTAAACTGCATCATCAAATCAAAGGAGACTCTTTTGTTATTTACAATTATTTTCATTAAATCTTATACTTGGAAAAAAACAATTGGTAGACATAAGTTAAAAGCAAAAAAACAAAAAAAACAAATATGCAGTTGGTGGGAAGAAGTGGGACAAGTTAAGTACCTCTAAAAAGTGGTTTGTGAGTTTTTAATTTAAAACTAATGTGTCTCCTCAATAGATGTTGGACCTCTATTGTATCATCAGTATGTGTCTGTTTTGACAAAACTCTCTTTTCATTGAAATATTTACCTCAGAAAATGTGCTTAAGCGCCGCCCACTGAAAACATTTTGTTATTCTGGAGATTAAATCTTGTTTACCATCACCACTTCCAGTCTGCTCTAATAGGTAAGTGAGTAAGTAAGTCATCTTTATTTGTAAAGCACCATTCGCTTAAACAACAAAACAATACAAAGTTAAAAAATACATGCAATTTAAAAACTTAAAAAGGCCAACACAACACAGTGACAAACATAGCAGCCCCAATATCATTAAAAAAATACTTCACATATATATAAATCTTAAAATGTCAAGCAAGGGACTTGTTGTATAAACAAAGCGGGTTTACTGTTGGCTGGAGGAGTGAAGCCATTATAACATCATAATGGACTCTGCTCTCGAAACTCTGCTCTTGTTCACTGAGATTTCAGATGGAGGATATCTTTATAAAGTAAGTTCAAGACATGGTCATGATGAGGGACTTACTGCATCGTGGAGAGAAAGACTTCAACATTTGAAACATGTGAGAGAGTCAGGAGAGTTGGGTTTTCACACAAGTTGACCTATAGAAAGACAGACATTAGACCAGGAGTTTTGAAAGACGGCCACATCCAAAGACTTGAACATGAGCTGGATTGAAATTTAAACAGTAGCTTGAATTCTACCATGAGTTATCTCGTTCAGAAGCTGACCATATAAAGCATATATATCTTCCTTGAGTTTAAAATGACGTCATCAAGTAAACACAGGGGAAAACATTTTAAGTATAAGAATCGACTCTTCACACCATAAAAAGCTGGTTGAAGTTGAATTCTTTAAATTGTGTGTTTTTGCATTCTCTTATTCAGTGATAAAGTGGATGTGGAAGGCATTATGCCTGTAACGGGCCAGCACATGGCCCTCAAAAAAGGCTATTATATGCGAAGAGCACAAATACATGATACACTTTGGTTTACTTGATGGTCATCGATCAATGCAAATTATTTCTACTGATACCAGGTCAAATTGTTGCTTTAGAAGGAATCAACATGACCCTCAGAGTAAGAATCATCCCACATGATCAGAGGGTGAACCAACACTGGGAACACTGGAGTAGGGAAGTGATGTTTAACAACAAGTACTTCTATTTGAGCCACATAAGAAGACTGAATAAAACTGACAGTGTCACACTTCTGCAAACAAAACACACCAGGCTAATTCAAGAGGCTTTTTGGATGTTCCCTGGCTGTGGACTGAGAGCATCGACTCGTCTTTTGTGACAGCGAGCAGCCCACAGAGCCATCAGCTCAACCTCCAATGACTCTGCACGGGCAGGATTGATGACAGCAAAGCAACTGGAGGATGCTGCAAATGAAGGATTTTTTCTAAAGTCCAGGATAAATCCGCTCTCCTCAAACCTGCAGCTCGCCTCTGATGTATGCCCGTCCTCTGCTCTCCTTGGGTGCACATGGGACTTATTTGAGCCTTTCCGAGAGCAGCGGGGGGGCAGCGCTGCCATACCGGTTCACTGTTGGATTACCCTCATCGCGTGAGTCTGTGGCCTCTCTCCCTTCCCTGACGACACGGGGTAGAGTTCACGAGTGGCTGATTTAACTCATTCACCGCAGTCCTCTGCCACTAGCCACATGCCTGCCAGCCTGGTGAGGCCGACGCAACGCTAAGTGTTCCTGAAACGAGGAGACAAAACGTCTCTTTAAGCCAATTCAGAAAAATTGAATTTTTACTGGGATGATGTGTTGATTCTTGCTCAACGCTCCGCGGGGAGTTGTTTAACTCAGAGCACTCTACTCTGTCTCAACTGTGAATGTTCATCTGGCACTTTTGTCACTTGGAGGATCTCAGATGCACAGCTAGGATTTACGTAAAAATCTTTAAATTAGTGTTTTAAAAATCAAGGGACTGCATTGAAAGAATTATGTCAAATAAACCTCTATAATGACAGCAATAAATCAAATCTATAGTTAATAGCTTTATTTATTTGTTTAAATTAGTTGTCTTTGAGTAAAGAACGCTATATTTTTTAAACAATTATTTAAAACTCATTATAATATGCAGTAGGATGTGGAAATGCATAGATTTGCATCGGTGCATTGATACAAATATGTCAGACGCGGCTAAAACTGCATTCAAGGATACATCAGGTTTAAATTGCGAGTGAATTCACAATCGGCTCCAGCCTTTGAGCATCGGCCCTTCGGATCAATAAAACATCATGCTGGAAATTAAGCGTTGGGGGAAATAAGTATTGTTATTTAATTTCCAATATTTCAATTTATTTTGTACTTATTGTTTTATATATATTTAGTTGAAGTTTTAAAAAGTTTGACCTTTTTTACATTTGAGTGTTCGATTTCCAACATTCTTATTTATCTCATATAATTACATCGTTACAGCTGTCAATAAATTTGAGTGCTCTGCACAAACATACCGTGAAAAGGGGAGTGTTTTGAAATGCATCGTATCATCATGGGATTTCAGTCTATAGCATCGTATCGTGAAGAGGGGAGTGTTCTTTAATTCATCATATCATGTAAAGGAGTGTTTTGAATTGCATCGTATCGTGAAAAGGAGAGTGTTGTGTATCATATCTTATCGTATCGCTGGCAGGGTAGTGAGAGGCGTAACAAATCCTTAGTGATGGAGATCTAAATGTGCAGGAATATTTAGTATTGTGCAATATAATTATAAGATACAGTTATTAAATCAATTGAGCTCTATATACAGTGGTCCCCTCGCTATAATGAGGTTCACCTATCGCGGCCTTGCTGTTTCGCAGATTTTTTGTGTGTAATTTTCCACGCTTTTTTTACAGCATACAGTATGAACGCGCATTTTGTTTGCCGTCCTGATTGTACACCTTTAACCGTTTGGATAGTTTATCTATCTGCGAAAGTTTGAACTTCAAGAGTGTTTAAATAAGATTGAACTGTGAGGAAATGTTAATGCCTGTCTGAGAAAAGTGTATAAAAGTGTGTGGTTAGGGGTTTTTATAGCCTTAAAACATTTTGTCTATTGCGGGTTATTTTTAGAACGTATCCCTCGGATAAAGGAGGGACCACTGTACACATATGGATTAACATGTATCAATTATTAGATACATTGAATACTTTTATGCTTGTTAGGTCTTTTTGTCTCATTGAGTTAAAAGTATTTGTTAGTTTGGAGAAATTTCTACAAATATTATCATGTATAAGAACATTGAGACACATTTGTATTGGCAACAAAACCAACACATTTAAGTAAAATGTAAGCCTATAACTCTAAAAAGAAACGGATTACTCTGAAAATAAACCCAACCTTTGGACATTAGGGTCAGCAGATAATAAGTGAAATTTGAATATTGGGTGAATTATCCCTTTAATGAAGAGTTGCTCTAGTCACAAACAAGGGTTTTTTTTGGAGGGGGTTTCGAACCTTCCTAATTGCTCGTAGATTAGCGTTAGCCAAACTGTGTACACTCACCGTAGCGTCATTTGTGTTGAAATAAAGCTTATCTTGTCCTTTCTCAGGAGCCTCAACAACATTTACACAATGAACCTGCTGACCCTTGAAACTATTTGCTTTAGTCTCTGTGACCATCTTTTCACTGGCTTTGTTGAAAGGATCCTCAAAAGCCTTTAAGAAGCCTACACTGTAAGGACTCTAGTGAAACCATAAGAAAGAAAAAGAAAGAATTAGGGGCCAAAACTTGAGTAAGACTCTCATTTACTTGACAGAATGAGTGGCTGCCCTGCATGGAGTAGAAAGACACTGAGACAGCGCATACCTTTGCCAAGGAGCTCGTTTCACATGCATTATAAAACAGATCTGACATTGCTTATATCTAAATGTTCAAAACAACTTCTATGAGTTAAGCATTATTTTCAAAATGATTGTACTCACCAAATGTCACAAGCCAACAACAACACATTTTTTGTCATGACGGTAACAAGTCCATTTGTTTCAGTTGATTATAAGCTTTTTTTTTTCAAGCTCCCAGTTTTTTGGCGAGTTTCAAATGGAGCTACCCAATAATGGTTATAGATGAGCCTACTTTATATTCTTATCATAAACCTTCACAGTCTCCATTGAAGATGTCATGCATGTTCAGTCAATAATAAAGACACAGAGAATTTACTCATCTACTGTCCAGACATGACTCTGCATAATTTAAACACTGTAGCATCATCATATTATCAGTTATATCTGAATGTCTGCATCATAGAAATATTACTTTTAAGGTGATGTGTATAGTGTTAATAATGTGGTGCTTATTCAGACCTGTGCATTGGCTGCCAGTTTCTTTCAGGATCAGTTTTAATATTTTGGTTCTTACTTTCAGGGCTATCATGGTCAGGTTCTTCCTTCCATCAGTGATCTGATCCAGCCTTACACCCCAGCTCGGGCTCTGAGGTCTGTGGATCAGAATCTACTGATGGTTCCTCCACAGGACCGGAGGAGAGAAATTTTAGGAGTCTAGTGACTCCTTCAAGAAACATCTCAAGATATTTTATTTGTGCAGGCTTTTGATTCTCTGAGCCTCTCTGTGTTGTCTTGATCTTTTAAGCATATATTTTATTGGGGATTGTTTTGATTGTTTAAGCGCTTTGTGACTCTGGTCTGGAAAAGCGCTCTAAAAATATTACTTACTTACTTACTTACTTACTTACAGTCAAATGAATGGAAAATAACAGTGAAAATATTTTGTAAGTAATGTCGTTGAATTCAGGAAAATCATCGCTCTAGTGAAACTAATTCAACGTGTGAAAATGCACACATTGTGAGAGTAAATCTACGTGGCAACAATCCGGGTCAGGCAAAATAGGGTGAGTTTTGTTTAAGCATGCATACAACACTACAACTGTTTTCCGATATTGTAGAAACAACACCCAAGATTGCAGAGGAGAGAAGGTCTGACGAATGGCAATTGAGTGTGATAGACGAATCGCCATGTAATCATTTCAATGGATGGGTTGACTTTATTGAATGGTGTCTATTGAATTGCTCCACATGTGACTAAATGTTATGTTGGCTCATTTCATAAATAGTTTCCAATATAAAGGCGAAGTGAATGCTCCAGGAAAACTTTTCCTTATGAAGCCTTGAAACGCAAAAAACATGTTTGATTATGATAAAGATTAAAAATCATTGGTAAAATCTTCTAAAAAAAACATTTTTCTTCTCACAATCTGTGCACATCAATTACATAAAAAAGGCTAAGGCAATCTAAGTTGTGTGTCTAAGCTGAGTGAAATTGTCAATAGCGAAGATGCCAGAGCCGTGTTTCGCGAAATCAATAAACTTGAAATGAGTTAAATCACAAAACAGATCCTGCTGTCATAGACTTGCCCATAAAATTTGATGTTGTGTTTAAATAGGTGGCAAGAATCAATTTGCAGCAATAAAAGTCAATTACTGAGGAAGAGTTGTAATGAAAATGAATTCAGTCGGTGTGTTTTCCTCTGAGGGGATTCACGAGGAGTTATATAGTGAGGCGCCCGGTCAGAGGACCTGAAGTCGACAGATATGTTCCCAGGGCCTGCAGTCGCATGATGGAGCGCCGTCAGATGCGAGAGTGAACAGACTCAAATGCTAATTTCTCCGGATGATGGATCTGAAGTATGAAATTGTTCGGTGCGGCGCCCTCAGCCTGAGGCTCCGTGTTATTGCTTTATTCTATTAGTCAGTTATTACCAGCGATCACAGTCAACTCAAACCACCTCCCCTCACACAAAGAGCCGATTACATTACATTTATCAGACGCCGTACAAAAGCTGGGAACATTTGACGGCAGCCATGAGAGCGGTTTCTTCCTCAGGCGCCCCTGATCACTGAGGGAGCGGGACCGCCGGCGTACCCGTTCCCCCGAGTCGGGCCTGCACAGCCTCACACTTTTATTCCATGTTTTCATCTTGAGCTCCAAAGTTTACTTCAGTTTTCACAGCAAAAGTGTGAAAATCGCTGTCAACCGCAAGTTTCTTCTGGCACATACATGTGGGAGCTAATCATCCGACTTCTACACTTCTAATTGTGCTACCTCTTCGCCCAGATGTTCATCACTCTGCCCTCCTTCCTCTTCCTCTTATGGGAGCAGCAGCCAGAGGCTATTTAAATCACTATCTGTAGAGTAATTACCATCCAGTTTTATATAATGCCAAGGCAATCATGGGGTGATAACATGCAATTAAGCTGTGTTCTCTGATTTAGACAATCTTGCATCTCTCTAGCCCTGAAGATAAAGTGCCCATCTGAAAATGTCAAAGTCTTCTGGCTTAATCTGATTATTTTCAATTAATATGCACGTCTCACTATCCAGGGAACGCCACGTTTATTGACGTTGATAAAGTGAGCTCAACCCAATACAAAGCCGGGGCGAGACACTGGTGTCTTTGGTTCCCCTAATTTACAGACTCTTATAAACTGCTGTATCTTCAGGCCGTGCTTGGAAAAAATTACTTTTGCAATGCATCAGAGTTATTGTTTAGGTGGGAATCATTTATTCATGATGCTTACAATATCATTCAGATAAATGGTTACATTATTAAGCTAACAGAAGGCTTATGTCATTTTTTTCCAAGTTAATATGACATTTGACAGTATAAAATGTATATATTTGAAAATGGTTGAGGAACCACAGTTAAAAAGTTACTTGCTAGATACATTCTTTAACAGGGATAAATGTTTAAAACATTGAAACAATGAGTAGTTATGGTAACTTCATGGGTTTTCTGACATTAAAACATCATCAGCGTAACTCAATAATTTATCCTTCTATACCTGTGGTACTTTGGGGTTTTGAAAAGACAAATCTGAAGTGAAACCAAATTAAATTAAAAAAAATTACTTCACTATGGTATGTTTCCTTTGATGAAATGAACATAACAGAAGAGGTTATTATGGCCTGAAAAAAACACTTTTTGTTTTTTAAAAAACACTGTTGTTTTTGGTCAAAGGCAGAGCCTGCTTTGGTTTTAGCTTGAAACCTTATGGTAAATGTAGTAAATCAGATTTATTTTTCTCCACACCATCGAGCTGAATTTTGAAGGAGGGAGACACTGTGACACATGATGTGAGTTGATAATGTGAGTATTTTGTAACCTTAAATTGTCACAATCTAAAATTGCAAGCGATAAAAATGTGCATGTGAATGTATAAGTAATACGTGGAAAGAAATGTAGAACAGGGAACAAGTGCAGGGAAATCTGTGATATCTGGAACATTGGGAAAGGCCAGAGCAAAACTAAAAGTGTAACATGACAAAAACGATGAGAATAAAAAAGAATAAAGAGTTGTTGTTCTCTGAAAAGAGCGAGGAAGGGTTGGGCAAGACCATTCAAATCCCTTCTTTTGACAAAAACAATTGTTCCGAATTGAAATGTCTCCATAAACAGGGAGCTTAGGCATCACGTCAGTTTTCGAGTAAAGAGAAATAAGAAGGCAGACGATTGAAGGGACAACAACACTACAGTAAATCCAAGAGAAAGACAATTGTCTGTCGTCCACTATAGTTAAAGATCCACATAATAAGCAATATAAATAATAAAATTCAATTTTGTTAAG
This sequence comes from Callionymus lyra, assembly GCF_982586985.1. Classification (NCBI taxonomy): domain Eukaryota; kingdom Metazoa; phylum Chordata; class Actinopteri; order Syngnathiformes; family Callionymidae; genus Callionymus; species Callionymus lyra. Next base: position 33,435,908 of record NC_141821.1, on the reverse strand, counting down.
GACTTTTTTTACTCAAAAAAATAACCCACGCAACATGCAACTAAAATATTCACACCTTGACGTCCTTTCTGAAACCCTTGAGTTAGATCTATTTTCTATCTATTATCTTTGTCTTCTTTGGCCTGACGCGCTGTTAAACACTCCTGCTGCAGTCTACCTGATACTCTTACTCTACGAGTGGTGTGTTGGTGTAATTGTCTGTCATGTCTATTTTGCGTCTTGTGTATTCCCCACCGAGGACGGAGCGAGCAGGCAGCCATGGATGACAGGTGCCAGAGGGACTTGGTGTTTATGATGTCACCCGGGAGAGGACCTGGGTGTCGAGAGACGGAAGCCTGTCTTACCCAGGATCCCTCTACAGCCTTTCAATCTCAGCCATGAATGCTAGTGTGGATATGAGGGGAGCGAAAACTAATGAACAGCAGATGCCAACTAATACATCTAATTTTTCACAAGATGCTCTAAGCTGTTGTGGGGAGCTGGGCACTCAAATGGGAAGGCGTCGCCGTCACATTTGAACAGATCCTTCCATCCAGCCTGAGGGAGAACAGTGCCCACCGTTTGAAAATTAAAACATCCCCTGTCATTTCCTGCTCCAGTGGTTGCTTTCCCAGGAAGAGAGCAGATATGAATTGTATTTTCACCCCCCTACTAGCTGATTATCGGTGGCCAGCCTTTCAGTGGCCTCCGTGTTTTCATGGTGGTCTGAGAAACAAGCCACCAAAGAGCAGGGTCCAGAGGGGCTCAGATCAGCTGTGTGTAGTATGTGTGTAAGCCATTGTTCTAGCCAAATGCAAAAGGTGAAGCATGGCTAAGTCCTTTCTACTTCCTTCTATGGTTCCTGTGTGGGTGCGCGCAGACGCATCCGTGTATGTCCTTTTACGCCCGCGTGTTTTTATGTGTGTTGCTCTATTAGCGTGACACTGAATGTGGTTGTTGGTGTGTTTAGACCTACCATTTAGTCTTCCCCTTAGCCCATCACTGCATTGTCAGCAGCTCGTTGAGGCCAGAGAAAGGCCCGGTGTAGGACTGGGTGGTTCAGCGGGGAGGGGGGGGGGGGCTTTAATAGACCCATCAGTCAAGTGCTTGTCCAGCCGACCATACCACGGGCAATAGCGTTAACTCCCAGGCACATGGTGTAAGCGCTGAAGAGCAAGACTGTTTGTCAAAGTGCAGCAAATGTGAAGGAAGTTGTTAGTTGTTAGGCCTGTCACACAACGGTGCTCTCTAACCACTGGGACATGGACTTTGGTAGCAACAGGGTGTTACATCACTCCTTATCTGTAAAGGTTAGTTCATATTCCGTGACTAATCTTTTCATTTTTAAACCATGAACATAGTTTTAAATTGGACTGGGAAGTTTCTGATCTCAGAATACCAGGAACACCTTAGACTACATCATGGCACCATCGACCAGAGATGCAATATATTGATTTATAAAAAAAACAGGAAAACATTTAGAAACAAGCAATCAGAAAAACCAACCATGTTGAATTCCGACATTTGTGTGTTTGTCTTTCTGTTACTTCCTATGTGACCTAATACCGTGTGAAGCAAACAAGACAGTAGGCAGCAAAACTGATGACTAGATCATCATTATCAACGTGCTTCACACTCTTTCCCTCACATTTTTAGAAACAGATAATTGGCAACATGTTTACCACAAGACCAACAGGTGCAAATGTAGCAGGAACTAACACGACATGTCTCTGTTGGAATGTATTTCACACACCTTTGTCATTTCTGGTTTATTGACAAATGTTCAGCAGCCTAAATCATTCTATCAAAGTTGAAAACAAACTGTATATTGACACCATTACCTATATATGATAAAGACATAGCAGTCTTTGGTCGTGAATATAATTTGGGGGATGCAACCGCACCCCTTGAGGCTAAGATGGCTAATATGTACAGTGTGATATTGAATTTGGTGTAACTTTAGAAGTGAACTAAGACTAAAAGAATGACTCCTTGACCACAACATGTCAGCTTAAAAATACACTTAATGGTTCATCATTTCAGAAGTGAGTGAGTGAAAAGATGGGCCAAGAGAAACGCTGCATGATAAACCTTACCTCGAGCTAAGAGTGTGGCCATGGAGTCTACATTTGTTTTTTGGATTCTAAGCAGGCAGCCATGTCCCCGGTGAGGAGCTGTAAGGGTGTTCTACATCAGCATAGGTCAAAGGGCACTTGTTCAAAGGCGATCTATCCATGTACACAAAGTGGGTTTTCACAAAGGCAGTAGTCCTCTGTATGGTTAGCACTTTAGCAAGCGTGCACCAAATGATCCTGAATGAAGTGAGTTAAGGGTTCAAGGGTTTACAGTTGATGCCCTTAAGATTGTGTCACAGTACGTCACCCTGGTCTGGAAGTTTGAATGTTGTTTTGTCCAGTTTCTCGTTAAATCAAGTCAGTTTACCTTGAATATATTAGGTAAGAAAACTGAGCTATCAAATACGATTTATACGGTTTATCTCTCTTGGTGTGAGGTCGCATTTTTTCAATTTTTTCTACATCACAAGTCATGACATACAAACACAAAAAGGGTAAAATATATCAAGTTTAGTTGATTCAGTTGACAAGTAGCAGGTTTATGTCCATGATTGTGAATTATCTATTTAAATAGACTCAGTATTACACATTATTTCTATATAATGAATGTTTATAAAATAATAATAATAATAAAATATTGTAATTTAAGTAAGTAAGTAAGGTAATAATACGCTGAAATAACAAAATATGTAAACAAATTTCAGCAGGTGATATTTAAGACTGTGCGATCACTCCTCCTGTGACTTAAGTGTTTCCTTTGTGCTTTATTTGCCTTCAGTTTCATTTTAAATTATTCATCAGTTTCATTTGTGATATGTTCTCTGTTCTAGAAAGGCAAGATTAATAGTAAAGTTCATAATGTGTAAAGACAAGTTGAAATGCTGGAAAATATGATGGCGCTCTTTTCCACAACATTTCTGTGCCTCTACCATTAAAAGAGAAAATAGTCTTATATTCATCTTAGACAATACAATATTAATCACATGTGGATAAAAACACCTAACAAACAATAGTTAATAGTGAATAATACAGATCATTATGCTCCTTGTTTAGATACAAAAGGAAACACTTTTTCGTTATACTATAAAGTACACCAGACAGAAAAAAACAAATTCTTTAAAAACTAAAGTAAACTATTAAAAACTTGTCCTCAACACCGGAAGTAAAAAATATATATCTTGATATACAAAAAAACAGGCAAACATTTAGAAGCATGCAATCAACAAAACCAACCATGTTTAATTCCGACATTTGTGTGTTTGATTTTCTACGGTGTGATCAAACAAGACAGTAGGCAGCAAAACGGATGACTAGATCATCATTATCAATGTGCTTCACACTCTTTCCCTCACTTGCCTGCTTTATAAAGCAGCGCTAATTTTTAGAAAAAGATAATTGGCAACATGTTTACCACAAGGCCCACAAGTCAGGTGCAAATGTAGCAGGAGCTAACACGACTTGTCTCTGTTGTCATTATAATACAACAAAGGCGAATTGGAAAGTATTTCACACACCTTTGTCATTTCTGGTTTATTGACAAATGTTCAGCAGCCTAAATTATTATATCGAATTTGAAAACAAACAAGATATTGATATTGTTTGTCATGTTATATGAAAAGATATAAAATAAAACAGCCAAATCCAGCGCCCTCTATGGGCCAGCCGTTACTGATTGAAAAAGATTCTTTCTCTGCCCTCCTGTTCTTGCACCGAAGCTAGCTAAGAAAGTCGTGAATCTGGAACTCCTTGATAAATAATTTACAGTGAGAAAAACAAAAAATGCTCAGAAAGCTGATAAATACGCTAACACAATTTATTAAGTTTCAAGAAACCCAAATGACCATGTCCATTTACAATCATATTCTTTCTATATAATTGTAAGAATAACACTTCATGCAACGCTTCTTCTTCCAGTCAGTGGTGCCACAGGCTAAAAGACAAGGTTCAGCTGCATCCACTCTGATGTTATCACTAGCTCCTCTTAGCAGAAACAGAAGTGGAAAATATATGTGATCAAAGCTGCTCCGTTATTAGATTTCACACCTCTCCTGAAGGAGACACGAGAAACTGTTATATATAACAAGTGTCATCAATACGTCTGTATTCAAGAGCGCACTTAATGTACAGCCATCTCCGTTTGTTTAGTTGGCTATTACAACAGGCGTCTAATCAGCATTAACAACAAGGGAGGAAAGGCAACGCCATCCTTCAATTGGCCCGGGATTAACTTTGGATTGAGGAAGAATTTTTGGTTGAATGAGATCTGGGCTCGTTGCCAAATGAAGAGAAAATGGTGTTCTCTGTCACTTGACTAGTTTTGACTCTCCCTCTTCATTAGGCGCAAGTACATGTGAGCCATTCCAGATTACATTTTAACAATCCCGGTGTCTTCATCATGCCCTCCGGCGCCCTAAATTGGATGTTGTTTTTTGTGTGTGTTGGAGGGTGTATCGGTAATGAACCTGATCCACCTCCCTATCAGGTGTCTGCTGGGAGCATTTAAGGTCAGGAGTCTGAGGAATTGGATCAGTTGCCATAGAAAAGAAGGTTTCAATCGTGGAGAAGAAATGCTCCATTACAAGAAGCTTCGATATGTCATGACATGACATGATAAAGTCGTAACAACCAATTGAAAATGAGGCAATGCTATAGATATGCTTTATATATATATGTATAATATGTGTTAAATGATCCATCTTCATAAGCTAAAAGATCAAAATTATATAATTTTTTCTAGCTTTTGTTTGTAGTAAATCCACATTGAAATGGTAATAATTGTGTAATAATTAAATAGTACCTTAAAAGCACTGATATATGAATAAATACAGTTGGTAAAAAAACAACAACATACAAGTCATAGAGCGACTCACATCCCCACCTAACAGCGTTCTCAACTCACAAAACAATCAGAAATATTCTTGTTTTCATGAACTATCTCGAGGAAAAAAAAGTGACTGAAGCCAAAAGGTTAGAGCTCCATTTTCCCCTGTCCTCACAGCATCACCATGGCAACAGATATAGAAATCACACCGTCTCCTGAGAAGAAAGAGCCTTGGTGAAACCACACAGTAGCACTTTTGTGGAACATGAGGAAAGCAGCCTTTATTTAGACGAGCCAGTCAAGGATGACCATTCAGGCCTTAGAAGAGACTGTAAAAGAAGCAGACACCATCCTCAAAGAGCCTGTGACTTCAACCCCAAAAAAAGAAATATTGTAGAAATAAATGTTCCTGACTTGTTGTTGAAAAAGACGACAGATAGATACAGTGTCTGCTCGTTTTTATTTTTCTGTTTTCAACATGATCTCCAGTATTGTTCTTCATTTTTTGTTTGTAAAACAAAAAGGAAACAACCCAAACTTTAGCAACCCTAAAACTTGCATATTGAATGAACCGTGACTACACAGTATGCAGCACAACTACATGGATATTTTTTTTGACTGAAATATATACATGATATTTGCCATTTTTTTATATAAAAATCTTCTTTTTTTCCTGAATTGAAATTCAATTAGGTCAGTTCAAAGTATTCCTGAATCCAGAAAATCACCAAAATTATAAATGTTATTGTAATAACATTTCCTGAATATTCCACTGAAAACCATTTTTTAACAGTCAAATTGTTTTCCTAACACCAGCACAATCATAACCTTCTTGACAGAGGTACAAATAAAACTGGCCTTAAACAACCAGTAAATAAAGTCGCTTTATTAAGTTGGAATAAACAGGGACGGCCTTCACTTTGTTTAGACTCTCGATTTGAGACAACTCAATTGTTCAGATTCAAAGCACGTAGTGTTTGATGAATTCAATCTGATAGCTGAAGCCGCTGCTTCCTGTCTGCGTTTAAGAGCATGTGTCTAAATCCAGTCAATAACACAGTCAAAGGGTTCACACTGTTCACTGAACAATACCAATCGATAGCATTAAACACTTCTTTAGGAGCTCCTAAGTGTTTCCCCAGAGCCCCTGTCAGATTCCATGTATCATATCTTTTATCAATAAGACATTTGGAGAGTCTAAATTGTTCATTACATCTCTGAAGCAGAGTTGCTTTATCTCCACAACATTCTGAAGATCTTTGTTACCTGCCGGATCAATAGGTAATATTCTTGCAGGAGTCTGTGTACCTTTCATGCAGCGCTAACTTGTTTCTTCCTGTCTGGGGCAACCGTCCAATCAGCGAATCCCGCAAGAAGCACCCCGGTCCACGAGCGTGATCATTCGCTTCCTGAATACATTCCAATTCCTTCACAGGCGTATAAGCAATTTTTACAGTAGTTAAGCAGAGGTGGAACTGCTTCACATAATCGCGCTTAGACCCGTCTCCACTGTCGGCCCGGTGACAAATCGCGTTAAATCCCGGGCTGAGCTCAAGCACAAAGTGGTATAAGCTTTTTCTGTGGTAATAAACACCCGAGTAAGGACAGCGCAAACACTCCAGTGATCAGTGTTATCCATCCTTTCAGAAAATGAAAACATCCTCCACACAGCAAGTCACAGCTTGTGGTGGTGGATGTTTAATTTGTGTCTATTTTCACTGGACTTACTGTGCCCGTTTGAGAAGTAACTGAGCAATAATTCAGAGATAAAACAGCGTGATCTGACAGTATTATAGAGAGTTGCGCTGGATTTCATCACTCCACGTTGAGGTTGTGGTCTACAGCAATATAAGTGTTGAGGTTGGGCTATAAAGTCAGCAGATGTCAACTGGCCAGTTAACCATCCATCCTCTTTTATCCTCTTTAACCAACTTCAACACTCATTTCATGTCAATTGTGACACCGCCTTAATCCTTAGAGGGGTTTTAATTGTTTAACCTTAAGCTGACCATGACAAAGTCGGCCTTTCAAATGTGCCAACAAACTTTGAGGAACAATGTTGTGGACGGGACAGCATTCAAGTCCAGGCGGCGTGAACAATTACCCAAAACACCAATAAAGAACACACTGCTCACAGTTGTTGCATTGAGACGGGAAAAACACCTTTTTGCTGAAGAGTAGATGCAAGTATTTATGAGAAAATCACAGCTCCGGTAGAACTGTTTTCAAACATGATATTTACCTAGCATTGCATGTCGTGAACACCTCCCAAAAGAACGTCAAGTATTATTCTCAATCATTTGGCAACTTTTCGTTGCACTAATAGAGAAGTCAGTCATAAAGGCAACATTATTTTTAACCTTAAAAAACAAAAACTGTCATCATTCTGTTTCAAACATCCATTTATTTAGATAAATAGATATAGATCAAACGTCATCAACGCTGTGCCCGTAGCGCCTCCAATGACCACTGATGGTGCCCACCGAGCATGTCCCAAAATAACAATGAGCACGATGGAGCTCTTGTCTTATAAAACCTGCTTTGTGTGGTCCCCAAAAATTGAATGTTTTCCGATAAATAAATTACTGTTGTTTTTACTTCTACCAATATTATTTCTATATCTGTGGCAGCCCTTCGTACTGCTTGGTACCCATGAAGTATCCCTCAGTCACGGAAAATCTTGGCGACCCCTGTTATAGATACAGACCGACAGATAAACAATTAAAAAAACGACTTATTTGGCGTAGTTCCTATCCTATAAAACCATCTTTAATAAAGGATTCACAATAGGCTTGAATATAAGGTGTGTTTTACGCCTGAAACTTTCCCTCAACACACAGACTGACTTCTGATGCTTCCCCTCAGAGCCCTCCACCCCTCAACCCTGTCCTGTCTGAGCTTCATCAAAGCAAAAGTAGCTCAAGGATTGCTAATGCTTCAGATGGTGAACTAACCCTAACAACCCAGAGGTTGAGGAATTCTTTGCAGCAGACTAAGGTCATTTTCACCCCCCCCACGCCCACCCCACCCTGCTCTTCCTCCATCCAGCTCCTTCTCTCCCCTAAAATGCTTTTCTCTATTAATCGGAGCTCACGGCTCAAACTGGTCTTCAACTTCCTCCCCAATCCGCGCTAAGCCTGTCATTTCTGGCTATTATTTACTTTAATGGGCTTTGGCTGATCCCTGGCGAAGCCTTGGATCTGAGAATAATGCGGCTGAGGGTAGCGGGCCCAGACGCAGGCGCGGGGCCGCCTGTAGATTAGCTATGGCAGATGGGCTTTACAGGGGCTTCCTGTGAGCAGGAGTGTTGATTGAGAGGGCATAATGAGAGAGGTGGTGTCCTCACAATGGACCCAGCCACCTCGCTGCTCCTCTCGCGTCCAAACAACCCCCCATTCTCCCGATCCCCGGCGCGCCCTCGCTCTCCTCGCCCCTCGCTCCTCCTCGAGGAAGTCGAAGTGCAGAAACAAGCACAAAAGCAACTGTAAATAACCATGAATGTTAATCCAGCATTAATTGGTTCCCTCTCAAACTGGGTGTGCACTCTCACAGGCCGGGCCAATCCGCGGGTCAGTCAAGACATTGAGACACCCCCATTGTCCACCTAACGACCCGCTTCTGTATCCTCAAGATATAGGCTAAGAAAAGTGACCTTTGCTCTCCTGACCACTGACCTCACTTGATTTGTTTTGTTGGGAAAAGAAACTGTAAACTCTGATGAGCGGTGGATGAGATCGCTACAAGAAGAGGCCACCGACTTAACCAGGTTACTGCCTTGTTTTTTTAAAGTTGAAAGTACAATGAACGCACGTTGCATTTTTATATCTCTGTTTTACTAATAGAAGTGTGCTTTTCTCAAATTATTTTTGCTTCAGAATATTGTTTTCTTCATGCCATTTAGTCAAGTCAAATAAAATGTCCCAAATAACGCTTAAACATTGGCTAAATAAATATATAAATTCACAGTATACATTACAGATAATGTTGGGATAAAGCAACATTACTAACATGATGGAGGGGTTCGTTTAAAGAGAAATACAGGATTAAGTATAAAGAGATTTAATAAATTATACTTTACATGTAACTGCTGTCAGAAAAATGTCTTCATGACCAGTTTTTTACATTTACTCTGACTTTATTAGGGCCACTTTGCTTAGGTCTTATTGCAAATTTGGGATTTAGTAATGAAAAAAAGAAAGTGGCATTAAATAGGTGTATGGGTAGGGTAGTTAAGTATGACATAAGAGGACCTTTATTTGGTTTCAATTTTTACTTTATTAGTATATTTCTCAGTGTAAATAAACATAAAACAATAAAATGTATATTCCAAAATTGAAGCATATGATTCATATGGAGATAAGAGATGTTTAAAAAAAGAAGTGATGCATATTTCTTCCACTCTGATGAGGATGACTTCTCATTTAGAAGAGAATGACTTCCTGCATGAGAGCGGAGCAGTGGATGCACCTCGGGCTCGTCCTGTGGTGGTTTTATAAAGGTGATTGTCACGACTCACTCCCTTCGCGGTGTTGACACTGGGGCAAACACTCGCAAATGAAGTGTGGAAAAAAACCCTGCAGTCGTCCTCGGGGGTCAAGTTTGTGTACAAGAGTTAAAATTTTGTTACGTGCAACTTTCTGTGTCTGAGGCTCTGGAAGTTTCCACACAAGGGCCACTACACAATCCACAGACTCCAATTATCCCCTTCCACTGAGCGCCTTAAGCAACTTTCTCTAAACTCCTTTCACTTGCCTCTTGTCAAGCAATGAAAGAAAAACTAACCACCATGTCAAGAGAACTCAGCTGCCTAGCAACCAGGCCACAGTTTACTTCTGATTTGCTTGAGGTTTTGAGTAATGAGGATTGACAATGTTAAGCCAGTCACAAGTGTTGTTTGTCACCTCTGAAACGCAAACAAAAATCTATTGTTTTATAAGTATTGAGCATGATTGATGTTTAGAGACCACAATAGTATCATTCATTTCTCCCTTGTGTTTTTTGCCAGGATGGATGTCATATCTTTTCATGGCGAGTTAAAGGCTTCTGAAGGGGCATGAAAATGTGCAGCTTTTCATCTGGCGGCAGACGGCAGCGCCGCGCATGGATTCCTATAACCGGTGAAGTTTAATGATTCCATTCAGCCGCCGTTCATCTCACCCAGAAATAATTTAATAAGAAACTCTGGCCCGTAGAAGTCTCTGTGTCCTGTCACAATAGTGCGGCCACGAACAAAAGCCTGCCTGAATACAAGAAAGAGAAAGTTCTGAATACCAAATAAAAGCCTTTGATAGGCCGTGACTTTTTGAAGGATCTGTTTACAATGACTGGCTTTGATGCTAGAAAAATGGATTTGGGGGTTAATGCAGTTTCCAGAACATGATTTTTTTTCTTCTAAATTTCTTTAAAACATATATAAAATAAACTAATCAAAAACCTGTGGTGGTTTTATTAGAAACAAATAAATTATTTAAAATACAAATTTAACACAGCATTTGAACAATAGTTTTTACTTAATAAATAAATAATTATATATTTTTTTTAGTTAAATAAATAACAACAACACATTCTCTATCGTCTTCAAATAAATATTTAAAAAATAAAGTAGTATTTTATACTCTGAAAGACTTTCACTTAAATTCTATAAAACATTAAATATTAAATGTAAACAAGTTTGATGTTGAAGAGAATAATATTTACTGTAACAAAACTATTTCATGAATAAGTTTAAAAGAAGAATGTAAGTGTTTTGTTTCTTTATATAAAAGGCAATAACAAAAGTGTTATAACAGAAAAGAAATAGACGTTTCAAAATGTTTTGGTCTGTGACTATAATGTTAGTATAATGTTTAAGCATATATAGAACAATATATGTGCAACTATTTGAAAAAATTAAAAAGGAAAACATACGTAGTAAATCAACTTGCGACATTAAAAAGTTGCTGATTAGGACTTTGACATATTGAATATAATGTGCGGAGAATTACAGATTATAAGTTTTAACCATTGCAGTATTGGTCAATAACATTCCTGGTAAGTTTACAATGTAGTTCTTTCTCCATTCTAGCTATTGTTTAACGGTTTCTATCAGTTCAATGTATCTTTAAAGCACAGTTGAATATGAATGGTTGATTTGAAAATGTACATTTGCCATAAGATGATTTGTTGGTTTTGTCCATCAGAATGAACTTACAAAGGTTATAGTTTTGGGGGACACTGGGTTGAACGCATTTAATAATTAATAAGGAGTGTGTAATATTTGTTCATAATGTTCATGTGAAGAGCAATGATTCAGCCAGTTAGCTCGTAAATTATCTGCATATTAATTCACTCTTTTACAAGTTGATTTAGCTCCATCCGCATATTAAAAAATCCTTCTGCATTATTTTCTGCCTCTGCAGACGCCTCCATTGTGCAGATAAGTGTTTGATTGTCTGATGTGGAAGCTGGTAATTTCTCCAGGAAAATTTTTCAAACGGCTCAATAAGAAAGCCATCCATCACAAAGGAAAATTAGTGTAGAAATAAACGACGGTCTCTGCCTTTTCCCGTCTGCATCCCAGATGAATATTGAGGCCGACAGCGGAGGATCGTCAACAATAACCTCAGTGATATCAAAAGCCGGGGGAGCTGAGCCGTAGAAGCCCACTGAGGTCTAAAGCCGGGGCGACGAGGAGCCCGCGTCCCCAGACCCCCCCTTTTTGAGGCGACACCACTGCAGGTTGCCATCATGACTCCAGCATCAAACCTAGCATGTTTACTTTCTGCCACATATTGCTTAATCTCACCAATGATTTCCTTCCACCGGGTGAAAAACAGCCTCCTCGATAATCTTATCGTACCAGACATAAGAGGAAAGACGACTTTTCTAATTGAGGACAGGAAAACCCCACTGTTCATTTTATGTGCCTTCCATGGGTCCACATATCAGAGCTGCATTCAGCCTATAAAAGCTATAATCTCTGGCAGGCGTTTAGGTTCTGCTCTATATGCAGGTCCATTGATGTGGACAGTGAAATGTATGTAATATCAATCATGCATGTAATTTCTCTACCCTTTGTCATCTTATCAGACGTCTGCATTAAACACACTCTGATAAAGCGTAAAGAAATGTTTATAAAGCGTCATATGAGCCATGAAATGATGTACGAGCGGAGTTGAGAGAAACCTGATGAAACAACTTGTTAGCACAAACATACATTTTTTAATCGAAAATCTACTTTACATTCTATTCCTCTAGTAACAGCTCACTCACGCCTGCATGGTGAAATGATCCAAAGAGTCAGGTCGAGAAAAAAGAGTGACAGCTGAATTTGATCAGATACTTAAATCTATCATCTTAAAATGGACCTCTATAAAACGATGTTGGACAAAAGACAAAAAGTCATAGGGATGTACGTAAGTTAAAGAGCGTCAACCTGCTGAGACTCAGAGTAGGGCAACTGTTTTCAACAGCTAATATAAAGTGGTGGTTCCTTTAAGACTGATGTTGGCAAAGTGATGCCCGGGGGGTCAAATGGAAGTGAGAGTGAAAAAAACAAGTTTGACAATAACTTTTTTCAATGAAGAACTTTTTTTTCAGCACTTCACGTGTGTTCTTACCCCTCACAATAAATGGAAAGAACCCCATTAATAAAATACCTTTGACTCTTCCTTTTTGCTTGACATCCCCTTGTATGTCTTATTCTATATACTGTGGCCCCAAAGGAAATGTAACTGCCAACCACTGATGTAAGAGTAAAACCCTGTTGGTATGTGGGTTATGTTTTTGTTTTTTCAAATTAGGATAAGAGACTTCTTTTTTATTTCCTCTATAAAGAGGAATTGACGGTGATAAGGGTGATGGATGGAAAAAAAACATCTCAACTTGTGCAATGCTAAGTTAAAATTGAACTTGAAATGTAAAGTGTAATGGTGGCTATCTAAAGATTATGACTAATATTTCAAATAATTGTTCTTACTCACATATTCATTCACCCCCCTCCTCCCCAAAAACCACACCAATAAGCTGTTGTTGATATGAAGAGGATGTTCGCTAGTATTGTTCAAGCCAGGTACAAATGTTCAAACATTTACAGCAAAAGAATGTATGTCTTCTGTATATGTAACATTTCCTTCTGCAGCTCATCTATAATCATCCGCACGAGCGAAATAATCAAAACCCACGCCGCCACAACAAATAGCGTTTGGTGTGAAAAAACATATCTGACGCGTCTCAGGTCCCGTCACTGTCTAAAACGTCTTCCTGCATCTATAACAAATGGCTTTTCTCACCCAAGCCATCTGTCCTTAATGAGTCCATTTTCTCTCCAAGCCATTTCCATACTGTATTGTGCTTTGCCTTACACGAATTTGCATAATTGTTCAAAGATTTTGCACCAAAATAGATATCCATGCTGGGAGTAAGTGCGAGAGGAGGAAGCCAGAAGAAGAAAAAGAAAGACAGCAGAGGGGGGAAGATGTTTGTGAAATAATTTGCGAGGAAAATTCATTTTCCCCTCCTTTAGGCCCTGCAGTAACCTAATCAGGAGTTGCTTTATCTGCTAATCCACATTTAAACTTTAACCTGTAGGGGGGCTCTTTGTGTTAGTTAATGTAAGCATAAAAGCAGAGGCCGGCCGGAATGACTAATCAGACACATCAGACATTGTCAGACTAAACCACATTTCCGAGGGAGATCTGAATGAGCGTGACTTTCCATCAGAGTCGACCAAACTTTAAATGAAACAAGGGACACGTAACAAAAAAAAAAATGATGGAGTGGAATAAATTAGTGTTGAAAAGGCGACTTCTTAATCAGCTCGGCCGTCTGCTTCAGATAGAAGCTGAAAACGTTGGAGACATGGAGATATGTAGCGGCTCAAGTTTGGAGTCAAAGTGAAGGACAGGCTCATAAATAGGAACAAATGCCGGTGATTTAATTAAAAGTAATTTGAGGGAAGTCTTTACAGGCCCACAGGACACACCGCTGCTACCATGATAGATGACAGCCACAACAGATGACATATTAGGCTTTTAATATTTCTCTCTGTAAAGAGATTTGGCGCCTTAATAAGATCGTCCACCAACAATGGCTAATTCATCTCAGTGTATCTATAGCAGGCGTTTTGACTCACCAGCTACACACAAAAAAACGCTGTTAATTCACTTTTCCACAGCCTAAAACACACAGCAGAAGAACTCAAAAACACATCATGAATAAACATGGAGTTATGTGAACAATGCATTATTTACCATGAGTTTTCATCAAAATATTATTGAGTCAGTTGTCTGTCTGTCACTGATGCTACATGTTAAATATTTTGTTGTTTAAACGTCTTTTCGAAAAACAATGCAAAAATATACATGAATAAATTCATATAGTGTTTAAATCAGTATTGCTGAGCAGCTCAGATAACGTTTCCATGCACTTTAATCGGCCATTAATTCCAAATACTTGTCTTGCATTCAGAGCAGTGAGGGTATATTAAAAAAATAGCTTGTCACTTTCCTCCTTATCTAACCATATAATTTTCCCTCATTTACACTCCAACCTCATTGTGAACCATCGTCCCACAGGAAGGCGGACCATTTTGCGATGCATTTAAGTCCCTCTATACTTTAAAGATCCCCTTGGTAAAATGCATTCTTATTTATTTATTTATTTGTTTTTATATCGTGCAAGAACGATTGTTTGTATCTCTGATCTGTTTTAGGTGTAAATTATTGAAGTTTTTATTTTTTATTTTTTTGAAGTATATATTTTTATTTTATGAGAATAGCTTTTCTTAAATTATACATTTTAAGATTAAAGATTGAATGCTAACACATTTATCTTGTTTATTATTATTTATTTATTGACTTTTCGTTTTTTTTTACTTATACTAAGTCAGATGAATTGAGTCAATGTGTGTTGACGTGTCACGTGTGGGATGCGCCATTATGGGGTTTTTTTACTGTTGGTTTTGAAAAGTAAATGAGTTTAAAAATCATTAATGTGTGCTTGGTTTTATGCTTGGACGGTGTTTGGAACACTTGCACGTGACTTCATAAAAAATCCAGACCCACACAAAGCAGGGAAAAGTGAGACTGTGAGGTGGCTCTGGAGATGATATCATGTTCATGTTAATAACTGTGGCTGCTCCCCTGATACTGTTTATGGATCACACATGCTCCTGAGGTAGCGAGTCAGTCCAGACCTCTGCTGTAAAATTGTCCCGTGGCCTCACTGCCAAAAAAGTGTGCACGCGCACCTTCTGAAGTTTGAACGCATACGAGGCTGGTGTGTCCTCTGCTCTCGGTTTCTCGTCTGCCAGGCTCCCAGAACTCTTTTGTGGGATATATCTCCATCTAGTGGCTCCGCGAGCTGAGCTCAGCATTCATGCCACAACAAACCAGTCTTTAACCAGAGCTGTTGTCTGTGGTCGCTACCATGGATCTTCAACCCCCCCCAGAGAAGACATATACGATAAAACACAAATAAATATACTTTTACTCCATCTGGATATCATACGGATCAAAAAACACTTACTCAAAAGTCTTTGCTTTAACCAGAGGCTCAAAGTCATCAAACAATTCTTTCTTAGGAAACCCCAATAATAAAAGGAGCCATCTCAAGGGACGTGTAATCTTTGCACATCCTCTAAATCTCATAATTAACATAATAAAGTTGTCTCTGTCACATTACCCCACTTTTGCGTCGTTTCAAATGAAGTTGTCCGGTACGTTTTCATTTCGCAGATTACGGCGTGCAACGAAACAATATGGGAGGCCGAGGCTTTGCGACTGTAATCACGCAATTTACCACCACCGTCAGGTTTTCTATGACAGGCCAATTTTCACACTTATTAAGCCTCTGACACACTCCAAATAATCGTATTATCGTCTTTTCTCTTTTTTTGCTGAAATTAGCCCAATTTCGCAGAGACTTTACGCAATGGATGCGTATTCATAACTGGTGATGTCTCTATTGCCACGTGGCTCCAGGCAGGGGGTAGGAAGGCCTTTTGCCGGAAAAACAAATTCACTCACCATCCAGTTCTAGAAGGACGTGACAATCCTATTGGTTTTACTTTCAAAATTGATGAAAAAATGTCCCTTTAAATCAGATTCTACGAATCTAACCAGGGTGGCCCACAAGGCTCAGTTACTACCCCATTCTTAAAGCAGGGAAACATTGAATAACATTTAGCATTGACACTACTGACACCCCCAAACCTGGTCACTTTTCAAACTCATATGCTGACCACACTTCACTATTCAGATATTCAGTAACAATTTTGGTGGAAATTAATCTAACACTATTAAGACCTTGAGTCATAGTACAATCGTTTTCATTGAAATACGTTGTAAAGCTTTCATATTGCAACATATTTTCTAATCTTGAATATGGTTTGATTGGAGAGTTACTTTAATGTCGACATGATGACATGTTGGCAGAAAAGATTGACCTTGTCCGGTCTAAAATGACAAAAAAGCCATTAATGAATCGTGATTTTTCAATTGGATTTAAGTTCATTTGTCGTCTCAAAGAGTTCTCAAAGCATCTGTGTCCATGAAATACTAACTCATTATATCGGTGGCATCAAAAACTTTGTGGGTTCACACCGTAACTCGGCTCGGCATTTTCTCGCGCCTCACACCACAGATGACACAGCACCAAGGTTTTAAATCTCTCTTAGCTCAACGTAACCTGAGTCAGTGATCTCACTGGAGGGTCTGACATCAGTGGCTCTGACCTCGGATACAGAAGCCGCTTCCCCTGAGACCGAAGTGACAAAGACATTTCCTTAACCGTTCCCTTCCTTCAGGTCATCAGTGATTGATCATATTGATTGATCAATTGTATACTCCTTTATAAAATGATTCTTAATTACAAGTTGTCTGTACTATATGTTTATTAATTATTGTTATTTGTACTTATAATTATAAGCTTCATAATGTACTTAAACTGATACTTAAATTACTTTTTTTTTTAACATTTTCTTAATTAATGTTATATAATATCTACAGTATTTATTTTTACTTTTTGTGTCATGGCTTCAGTGTAACCCCACATTCTTCTTGGAAAACCGAACGTACAAGATGGACATTTTATTGTCGGGATCAAAGTAAAACAATAATTGTATTTTATCACAAGATCAAGTCAACATTCTCTCGTTTAATCAACGACGCTCCGTGCTGAGAATGCTGTAGTTGCTGCAGGAGGCCACCGCCACCTTCCCGCTTGTTTTTAAAAGGGCTAACATTTCGCTGCAGTTGGTAAACATTGCCGAAGTAGCGAGCAGAAACCGTGTGGTGTCATAACTCAGCGCCACGAAATGAGGCCACTCACTGAGACCAGAGGAAAGAAGAAACACTGCTGGCCGAAGGAATGCACACACTGCAAACGGGTTCCTTGTCGAGGTACACCACATCCTGATACTTTTATCTTTAACCCCTGACCCCCGCCACATCTGGAAACCTAGTTGAAGCCAAACAACAGAAAGTTTTCTTTTCTCCACGCTCGGAGCCGTTATGGCGAAGTTTCCTCTCACGACGCGGCAGACGTGAGCCGGCTCGGTGCAGAGGATGTTTAATGGCCACACTGGCTATGAACTCTGGGATACTGACCGTTAGAGCGCTACAGCTAGTGAGCATGGGACACAGATGGTGAGAAAACACTATTGTTCCTCTTGGCCGGGTGGCTTCAAGACTTGGAAGCAGATAAACATCCCAGCTGGAGGTGGACGTCTTTGATGTTGGTGGATGATGATCTGGACACCGAGCTGGAGCCAACGCAAACATGCCCAATCGAGACGGGTTTGGAGCAGACGAGTGTTTCTTTCCCCTGTTTTCAATAAGCTTTTTTTAATGGTTGCTCTATTTTTAAAAGGGATTATTATAATGAATTATGTTCAATAGCATATTCTGAATAAACACATATTTAAAAAATTATGTTCTCTGCTTGCTGTTGGCACGACACTTCTCTGGTGTCTGCGACACATCAGTGTGGGTCTTTGTTAGGGTTGAGTGTCTGGAAGTAACACAACAACCACATGACAAGCAATTGTTTAAAAGTTATATCTATTTTTTCACCCATGTGTAGAAACATTGACTATTTCATTGTGTCATCCATTCATCATGTGTGATAAATGCTACAGATGGGTTTTTAATGTATATCTATGTATATATATTTATTTCTAACAGACACTTATGGGGAAATAATAGTTTTTTGTTTATTTTTGCCCATGAAGGGCAACCAATTCACCATTTTAACTACAAAGTAAAACATCCAACAGTGCTGGAAAAAATCTTTTGGAGCCAAAAAATGTGTTACCTTTATTCATTTTGATTTCATTTTTTATAGCTTAGATAAGTTCACTGCTCATTTTTTATGGATCCCACACATATTGGAAAGAGTTTTTCTTGATAATCAAATCAAATAAATTAAAGAGGTTTTCCCTTCAAATTGAACTGTAAAGTTTTTTCTTCTTGTAGCTCATCAAGTTGCTATCCCTCAGAATGGACAACATCATCAACATGTTAGTCATATGGAAGTGAAAAATAAATTGACTAAATGTTCTTTTGTTTTGTCATTCTGGTGATTATTTAGTGACCCTAAAAAATATTCAAGTGGTTAAAAAATAATCTATATCAATGAAGAAAAGGGCTTTAATATGAGAGTTAAAATTAAGATTTTTCTTTTATGGCAAGAGTAAAAAATAATTCCCCAAATGTTCAACTTTTCTTCCAGTTTTTGGAAAGTATTTTGTTTTCCACTGCTCACACTTCAAGCATTTACTTTACTGACAGTGAAAGTCAAACTTAAAAGTAAAAAGAAATGTTATTTTAAACGTGATCATACACAGCACCCCAAGTTAAGCAGCCGAGGACTCTTGCATTAGCAATAGAAACGTCACTTTCAAGAATTATGAATCCTTAATTGTCTTTACGAGCACAAACGGCTCAACATATGGCTGCAGAACGTACAGATTAATTCCCATGTATGCGTTCGCAAATAAAAAAGGTTGACAAAGAACATCCAGTTTATCTAAACGATCCATCTGTCAGCATTACGCCACAGAGCAAGAGTAGTGAAAACAAAATCCGCCAATCTGCCTAAATAAATAAATGTATTTAATGAGATATGAAAATCAATGTCTCCACACTCCACACTTAATTGCAGCTTGTCACCCCAAAGCATTAAGTGATGTACGACACGTGTTTTTTTTATCGTGAGTGAGCATTACATCTTGAATTTCCAGGCACAGCAGTTTCAAATGTACACATATTGTCTCCACTCTCCATGTTTAGCTATCTCAGCGCCGCCAATAAATTATGTATCAATAGAAATGAGATGCAACTCCAAAACAGATGTTTGCATGCCGCAACTTCTCCTTTCAAAAGTTGTAACTAAAGCCATCACTGCGGCTATTCACATCAATATCTTTCAATAAAGTTAGTGTGCTGTAACACTGTGCCGTATTTTTACATCTGTGCCTCTCGCTGAGCGAGGCTGGGAAGGGAGAGCATTTCACACATCTTACTACCCCGTCGTGTCCTGGCGTACAATCTCTGAGAACCGTGTTCGCAACATTTTCCTTTCCACTCCTTCTTGTTTACTCTTGTTTGGTCATCGTGTTTACAGTTATTTGTTGAACTATGTCAGCCATTACGTTTTATTGAGTCAGCTTTTATTTAACAGTTGAATGTCTAAAATTACACGATGAATCATGTTTTAGACACGCGGAGGAAAAGGAAAAAAAAAACAAGCTTTAGTGAGGATTAAATACTGGGAGATCAAACCATCTCTACAGTCGTAACCTTCTAATCATAGACAAAAAATGATGGGGAAATATTTATCATTTCAAAAAGAAAAAAATATACATATAAATTATTGTTAATAAATCATTTGTATTCATATAGAACATATACTTTAAAGCAGGGGTCCCCAAACTTTTTCCTTTGAGGGCCACATAACTGTTTTGGGGTGAGTTAGTGATGGTAAAGTGTGACAGTGGAAAGACCTAATTTCCCAAAGGAGATCTCCTTAATAAAATCTAACATTTATTAAGACTGTTCATGAAATAAACAACAACCAAATAAACCTCTCTGGATTCTTAATAGAAAAAAAGGGTCATGCATATAATTATAGCCCCTAAAACCTTTCAAACCAGACCTTCTCGGAGAGCAACATGTTGGTATGTGTAGAATACAAATTCCCAAAACATACAATCTGGATTTTTATTTAGATACTCTAACAAATAATTAACCCCCTAGAATAGGTGGTCCTATATTCCTACACATTGACATCACTGTTATTATTCCTCATGTTTTCTGTAATGATGGCTTCCGTTTGAACAATCACGAATCATGTAGTAGAACTCCCACGCTGTTGTTTTCACCATTTTGTTCACTACATAACTTTGTCTGAAAGACCAGACCGGAGGGTCATGACTGACCAAGATACTTTACAGCAGTGGGTCGGAGACAGTGCTTGTCGTTTTGCACTTACCAAGAGCCTTCATCTTGTTTTGTAAACAAAAGTACACACAGTGTCTGTCCAAGTCGAAACACAGTATATAAAACTGCAGATACACCTTTTTGACACTTGGGGGCGCTAGAAAAACCCATCAAAACTTCTGCATTAACAAAATGAGAATGAGAAACCTTTACTGCCAGTGTTGTAAACACAACATAGGATTTTCTTTGTGTAGTACAGGATAAAATAATGAAATAAGAAAACACAAAATGCCTTAAGATCAGAGTTGGTCAATAATTGATTCCAGAAAAGTTTGCAGAAGCTCCAGAGTTTGGCTTCAAAAAAAAGAAAAAAAAAGTCCAGACAATACTTCCACAACGCTGCTGCTCCCCCTAGTGTTGGCACTGAGTTCTCCACCGACGAGTCAACAAAGACAAAGTTTGAAGAGCAACAGGCTGGGAGATTGCATCAACCTAATGAGAGCCATTAATAACACAAGAGAGCCAACTGCTTATTATCCTAAATCAAAAGGTTAATAACAAGAGACCTTGACAAGAAATCAACTTTTAGATGTATTTTTCTTCCTTCTTCAAAAGACACAGAAAGACCACATTTAGCCGAGCGTGCCAGCTTGTGGTTTTTGATAAGCTCGAGGCTCACATTCTCGCCGATTACTTTTCGTGTTGTTCCGAGGAAGTGCCTGGCTGCGTAATTAGCCGACATCATCAGACAAGACTTGGTGCCACCAAGGACTTTGTTTTTCTGAAGTTCCTGCGCCCCCAAGCTTTCCCCCTACCACCAAAGATTGTTTGTTCTTCCTGAAATTAGACGCTTTTAATTGCTGTGGAACAATAACAAAACAACCCCCCCCGCCTGCCTTTTCGCCCGCGTGTCTCTCCAAACACACGTTCACGCGCTGGCGTATGAAGAGTCGAAGATCATGTCGAGTAATTATGCTAATGGAGGATCGTTCGAGCGTGGCGATATGTTTATTGAGGGAGTGGATGTGTTTCCTTTTGCTTTGTCAGAAGTGTTGGGTGTGCGGCTCCTCGGCGAGACGGCTTCACCTGAAGGCACGAGGACGCCGCCCTCATCTATCCTGCCTAACCCATTACCCTTGGACAGGGAAGAAGATAAATATTGTTGCAGATGCTTAACTCTCTGCAAATGAGCTTTTCCAGGCCAGATTTATCAAGCCTTGGCGGGGTGTTTAAGGCTCCGAACCCTGGCCCTCGGCATGATCGAATGGCAGCACATGTTTCTGAATCACCCACCACAGTGTTGTTGCCAAAGGGTTATGATGATGTCGGGTTTTTTTCATCTTTAGTTTTTCTGTTGTTAATCTTTGGCTTCTTGGAAAAGCAGAGCCAACAAGAATGATCTTAACACTTGTGTTATCTCAGGGTCAAGGTGACTCTGTGGTTCGAAAACAAATATTATTGTTATACCCTGTTGTGTTGTCTCTGGAGCAACCGCAAGCAACACAAGGGATACTACAAACACTTTTTTTTTTTCGACCCTGGGTCACCTTGACCCTGAGAAAACACAAGGGTTGGGTTTATAAAGCAGATTCACAACCTATTGTCGCATTTCTAGTCACACATCAGCCTTCTGTATGAGATCATTTATATATTTGTAAATGAGAAAACAAGTGTGACCGTGACATTTTTGTTTGCAAACTTGCACAGTAGAAATTTGCAAAAATGTCAAAGTTAGGAAGTAACAACGCATCAGTCAAATGTTGTGTAAATCAATGCAAATTTGAAAAAACTATTTTCTTTATGTTTTGGTTTAATTTTCCCTGATGAAATGTTTTTGTCTAAACTACCAACATTTAACATTTATTTGTAAAACATTGCTGTGACAGTAATTCCCAGCGTTCTCACTCTTCATCAAAAAACCCGCATAAACAATCAATTAATCCCCAATATAATACTGGCAGAACCAACAAAGGCAAAGTGTATTACCATGGAAACACAAATCAAAGTTATTTAATTTTATTAATAATAATAAAATAACTTTTATTTAAGTTTTTATTCATTTGGTCTTTATCCCTGTTGTCTCAACTGTTGGGTCAAGGTATAAATACTTATGACGTGCTGGAGGTCGTTCATTTTGACCCAGAGACAACACAAAGGATGCCAAAAACACATTTGTTTTCAGGCCAGTGGGTCACCTTGACCCTGGGATAACACAATGGTTAAGCAAATGTACTGGTAAGGTACTGATATTGGAAATATCCTATAAAATGTCCACATAAACAAGCATCTTTATTTATTTGTTTTGATTTTATTTGTTTTTTGTTTTTTTTATTATTCTTTATTACATAGTAAGACAAATTAGGTCCCTTTTGTTTCAAATCCCCATTGAAAACAAAAATAAAAATATTAATAAATATAGACACAATATAATTAGAACATTTGTAGTGTTACATAAGACAAAACTTGTGTCTTGATTTCTATTTGTGAAGATGTTGATTCTCTCACCTCCTGTTGTCCTGCAGTAATGGTTTACTCGACACGTCTGGTGCAGAATAATCCTTTTCAAAGTTTGGAAACAAACCAAAGTACTTCACACATCTGTAAATCAGTGACACGTGTTCTACTGCCGCTGATAAAATTGTGGAAATCTCTATGCGCAGGCAGAGTGGAAACTATCCCCTGTGTTTAAGCCTTAAATCATCTCCCATCAGTTATATCCAGATTTTTAAAAGGATCCACAGCAGGGGGCCGATGCTCACACCCAAACATGCCAAAAAGGCATTGATGGGAAAAATTCTTCGGGCCTGCCGTAAAAGTTGTGTATCCGAACCTGTTGCTGCCAAGCAGTGGTCTTAACTGCCCCCGCAGGAGCCCCCCGCTGTGAGGTGCCATATTTATGTTGGCATTATACGCGAAAGAATTAGAGTCATAAAACTCAATGGCCACACAAAGCTCTAAAGGAGCAGTGTTTTTGCGAGGCCGTCTTTATTTATGCAACGACACGCTGGAGTGGAATTGTCTGCTTTTTCTTACGCTCATAACAATATTTTCCTTGTTGCATAAATGTGTCTGCGTAAGATTTATAACTTGGAAACATTTCTTTACCCTCGTCATCATCATTAACTACCGGTTATGTTTAGTTTAAGCATTCTTTTTTTTTTTTGTTTGAATGTGTATTGTTTACTTTTTGGACCGGCGGTAGTAATTCAGCCATTCAACACGACGCAGCAAGTGCAACGTGGCATGTATCCTGCTGCTCTTCACTCTTGCAAGAGCACCACGACGAGCAGAGAAAACATGCCAGAAGCATCTGCTTCGTCTCCGTTTCAACACGAGGAAGGGTATTACTTTCATGTTGTGTACCGATTGAGCAACAATGGCTTGTGTTTCTTTCTCAGGAACAGGGAAGAGATCACTGCTCTCAAGCCACTCTCCAGTGAATGACAAAGTTCAACCGGACCTCGTGTCATATTCTGTTATTTTGTCTGTTTGTTTATTTTTTTTAAATAAATGTGTTGCTCAGCAGTAAATATAGCTCACATTCACACGTGTCGTATCGAATGTCAGCTCCGGATGAAGCTCAGGAGACCCTCAACCAGGTTACGTCCATTTGTTATCCTATTTCCATGGAGATCGCCTGGAGAACTCGCCGGCCCACACGACTTGATCATCGGATACTCGCTGCACCAGAGTCCAGGAATACTGTAACTCTAAACTGAAAAACACTCGCCGCCACAAATCAAGCCCATCGTCTCCGCCTCCAGAGGGAGCTCTCAGGAGCAGCAGCAGCAGCAGCAGCAGCAGCAGGAGGCACTTGTAAAATAAACAGCGGAGTCATTTTGACGACTTTACCTGCCCTACGAGCAGGGTGGGGAGGTACAAACAAGGAGGCAGCTTTACTAAAACATAATAGTGTTTGTAGAGAAATTGCTGCCAATAAAATGTGATTCAATCGTAAATAAGAGCCATTTTGTTCAATAAAAGAATAATTCGACAGCAAGAAACCTTTTTTTTTTTAAAAAAGGTTTTGTTTTTACTTCTTAAGGGGAAAATAAACAACATTTTAATTCTTATTAATTTGCTTTAATCCCTGACCATTGCAGCCTAACACCACACAGTGATGGAAAAAGAGGCGGCCGACAACAATGTGAGAATATTCTCAAGATTGAAGCTGCATGATCTGTTGGAGAAGAAAGTATTTTTCCCCGCGATGAATAAATCTGTGTGCAGTACAGATATTTATCAGGTATAGTGTCACTTTTGAAGATGTCGCGGTGACCTTTGACCCTGGATTTTTCACTCCAAATCAACACTCCCTTCACACAGTCAGAAGCAACAGGGAGCCTGGAGTTTCTGTAAATGAATGATCTGTCAGGAGGATGTTTATATCCCATCTCCCGCTCCTTTATTTAACACTCTCGCATTAAAAAGGGAAGAGCTTTTTAATTAGCTGTGGACTCTCACTATTTTAATCAACTCACAAGCGGAGTCCAGCTGTGAGAGTCTTGACAAGCGAAGACGGGTGAC
This sequence comes from Callionymus lyra, assembly GCF_982586985.1. Taxonomy (NCBI): domain Eukaryota; kingdom Metazoa; phylum Chordata; class Actinopteri; order Syngnathiformes; family Callionymidae; genus Callionymus; species Callionymus lyra. The sequence continues at coordinate 33,411,087 of NC_141821.1, read as the reverse complement.
GTTACACATTTCTTCACCGTAAAAAAAAAAAAAAAGGAAGAAAGGAAAAATTAAACCTCAAGTGGAAAACAGTTTAGGGAGATAGATGAGTTTTGAATTGCGGCGTAACAGCCTGCCTCTTTTTAGCTACAACACTGCTTAAGTCATGTGTAATCGGCTCTTGTGTTTAGATCAGGAATATAAACCACTTTTCATAGCGTTTTGGAATGTTTGGGATCTTATACTTCTGCTCAGAGGTAGAAACATTGCGACCAATGTTAACAGCATCTTATAAACCTGTTGGTTTTTGATCAGGGCTGCAGGATTAAATCACAATTCATTTTGATTGATATTGTTAACCAAGACTATACATGATCTTAGGGAACACATTTATATTTGTGTTGCATCTAAACAAAACTAATTTTTAAAGGCGATACAGGCAAGATTTTTAATTATATTAAATGACAAAAATAACAAAAATAAAATGTATTACAATATAATAACCAAATGAATAAATATGCTGTAATTGTTCATCTTGCTTTATACTTGGTCATTATTTTAGGCAGTTTAATGAACTGTGAAGCATGTGGTGGCCCCCTTGTGGTCGGCTGACTACAGGTTGAACCAGAGCGACATTAGATTGCAACGAATCTGCATTTTAAAATGTAACAATAACAGACCATCAAAATATTTAATGATCAAGGTGAAGTGTGGAGCTCTTCATGATTTAGATTTTTTATATATATACTGTATGTATATTTGTCCTGGTCACACAACTCAAGACTCTCTCTAAACCTAAATTTTGCTTTATGACCAACTGCTGTTCAACTATAAATTATTTTAACTTCAAGTTTAAAAAGGGTGATTCAAAAGAGTGTTTATGACTGTTCATTTCTTCTTGCAGCTTGGTGTGTTTTCCTTTGGACCTGTATCTAATCAAGTCCTTTATTTTCCTTTTTTAGCTGATGTCAAACATTATTTAGGCTTTTTTAACCATTTATCCAGGTAATGTATTTGTTTTTCATAACGCATGCTTAATGTGATAAAAACTTACAGTATTAAAACCCAGATCATGAAAAGTCATTTGATTGTTCTGTCCTTTGTTACAAAAAAGGCCTGTTAATAACAAAAATCTAACGCAGATTTGTGGTCCAGATCTTTGATGTGGCTGCCAGGCCACCAGTGGGAAGCTTTGATTAGAATATTTTTCTTTTCACGAGCCAGCTTTCATTCCATGTCAAGCACAGCAGATTGCATTGACCCGGACAAAGACAATTAAATATATATTTGTATGAATAAAAACAACCTTGGATAAATTAAAAAAGATGTTTCCCAAATAACAAAATGCAATTAGATAAAAAAAAAGACTTGCTATTCACCACATGAGTGGACTCACAGCCTCGGACTTTTTGATCCGTTATTAAACGTCTGAGAGTTGCCTACTGTTCGACTATGATGTGCAATCTGCTCGTCTCTCGAATTGTCATGCAAATACACGAGCTTCAGACATGTGCCCCCCCTCGTACTCTCCGTGGACAACACTCATTAAACTAATTACACGTTGAACCTAAACTGAGTGGAGCGTAATGAGCTATGTGATATTCACAAGGACTTGTGCCATTTGGGGGCTTTCCAATTGGAAATGTGGGATACCATCATGCCACACCTGACAGAAGACCACACAAAGAGTAATAGACAGTTCCCTCCAAACCATCTGAGAGTCTGATCATTTGGGCATCTGGAGCAGAATTAGAAGTTCAGCCAAGATTGAACGCCGTTGTTTGGATCATTTTAAGGACTATTTCCCCGTCATTTAACTGTACCACTATTGATTCTACATATTCATGCACCTAAGAACTTTAAGGACATGTACATAGTTGTTATATATAGTGTTTCTGGCTCCACCTCATGGAGGATAGTATAACTTCGATGTCACTGTCGCCAATTTATTAAGTTTACATTTGTTAACAAATCTATAAAGGCTCTTGTTCTAGCAGTTTCTTGCTTTATTCTCTAGTAGACTCACTCAGTACCTTATTTAAAAACTCTGAACCACTGCTGTAAAACAGTTCGGTAGCCATATGACACTTAAAGACAAAGTTACATAGTGAAGAGTCATTAAAATAACATCTAGAGTTCCACTGCATGAGACATGATTCTTCAAAACTAAAGAAAATGTTAGTTAAATTAGTAACAATGTCAAAATGTTACATATTGTTGCTTTGATGCAAAGAAAGGCATTGCAGAAACTGTTAAACTGGTCCCGATGACTTTTCTACTGGCACACATAGCTTACACAACTAAATGTGTCGCAGACTACAGCAGTTTTCAATATAGTGTAAAAGACATCTCTCTGCTTTTTTTGGCTTCTTTGTTGAGAGTTAAAATCCAGGTTAAGAGCCAAACACACGCCAAGCATCTCATACTAGGGGTTTAGCTAGGAGTGGAAGGATCAAAATCTGTTTATATGTAACAGGATGTTGAGAATTCAAGCATTATTTTGGGAAATTATGAACATAATCCATTGTGTTTTCGTCCACACAGGTCTGGGAAAAAAAATCCTTTTTCAATTCATATTCTTGTACCTAGAACATGCTGCACATGTGTCTAGACTTGATGTGTTGACTGGGCTGACTGAGTTTATACTTTATAGTCTTTAAATCAAAACTAAGAGAATTTGAGACTGACTCAGTTATTTGTAACTGTTTAACTCGTTGTACTTACAGCTTACTATTACTTGTCATCCTGTCATTTTAATTATGGTAAGTCAAGTAAATGTATTTCTGTTCAATATGTAACTTTGACGCCTCTTGGCCAGGACTCCCTTGAAAAATGGGTTTTTAATCTAGGGCATCTAATGTGAAAACCCAACTCTTGTGACACCCTCACTTCAAATGTTCAAGTCTTCCTCTCCAAGGTGCAGTAAGGTGCTCCGTTTTCAAGTTATTTCTTGATAAAGTTCTTTCCTTCGTGAAGTCTCGCAGAATGAGAGATTACGAGAACAGAGCACATTATTACGTAATAATGGCCTCTGCTCCTCCTACAGCAGCGATGAAAGCACTGCTTTTTTCTGTACATGCGTCTATAGGAGGCGCAGACCTCCTTGATTTATGACGCAGCACTGAAAAACCTCGACGTTTGAACAATCACAGCAGAGTAGGCGTGGCTATGGGACTTGAGGAAAACCAAGCGTTTTTCAGTAGGCGGGGCTTATGCGCATTTTCTAATGAAAATATCTTTATTAAAAGAGAGTTTTGTGCAAAAAGACACATACTGATGACTACAAAAGAGGTCCAAGATCTATTTAAGAAAAACTTAAATCAACACATTGCCCTTAAATGGGATTTTTGTATCTGGTCAAGTAGGGACGCTCCTTGGCTTAGAACCATGTTGTCTACTGTCCAAAATAAGTAAGTAAGTTTAATTGTCTCAAGTATGATGCTAAGCATAACATAACATTCACACTGTCATTGCACTGAAACAACAACTGAATTCAATTCAGTTTGCAATTAATTTATTAGGAACAGGTGCACATACAGTAAAAGAAGGTTAGGTCAGACTGGGCAGTGGAGATGGTCATTGCAATAAATAAGACAAAACAAATGTGTTACAAATGTCATAAAAAAAAATGTATACAACATATGTTCCACAAACCTTTCCATTTTCAAGTTTTAATACAATCATTTGTTGCTAAAAGGTTTATTTGTAATTTGAATTGTGGGGTTCTGGAAAGAGAAATAGAGAAAATCTGATGTGACAGACAAGAATTTGGTGTCTTTTATAGATTTATTATTATTATTATTAAGTTAAGATATTATTAAATCTTAATGTGCTCCTAATTCACTTATTTTGGCTAAGAGTAAAAATGCTCGAAAGTATATCTGTGCTGTAAAAAAATCATTGAAATTGCTTTGGCAGAACTCAAGCTCAACTTTACCCAAAAGTCACTTGCCTCACACCGTGTTCATTAATTTGCTGGTTATAATGATCAGTTCAACTGAGTTTATGACATACCCGAAGCTGTAATTCAATGAAGAAAATCGGATTGTCTCTTCATGTCTTCACATGATATGTTAATGTTCAACCTGGGGTTGTTTTGCTCAGTAATTTTTGCTTTCATTTATCAGGTGCAGGGAAAAAAAAAAGTGTGTGTGTAAGTGAGAGAAAGTAATGAGCAGAGCATTTAATTCTTCACGCGCTCCACGCAACCTTCTCAGGAAAGCACGGAGATTTAATTCATAGCCCCTTTTAAACATGGCTAATAAATATTTGCGCCGCTATGTTTATTACATCTCACACTGAGGGTGGGCATCACTTTTCATTTGGCAGGACTGTTTGTTAAAATGTTTAATTTCACTACAAACTTTCCAATCCCCCCCGAGTCTGCTTTTTCCTCCCATGTTTGTTTATCTTTTTCCCCCCTTCTTTTCACTTCACTAAGTTTTCTCCAGACTGGGGGTGATGGTGCATGCTGGAAGTTTTCCATGCATCATAATTGTTTCGCTCATTTACTATGCTAATTGAGTAATTAATTCGGGGAACAGGAGATTAGAAAAGAGCAGAAAAAAAAGACGAAAATAAATAAACAAGTAAAGCGTTGCATGTTACCGCCGGGCCTGACGTTTTACTGTGACATTAGGGATGCAAACCGAGTCATATACTGCGGTGTATTTGCTTGCTTTGCCCAAGGGCAGAGACTTAACACCGCTAACTTCTCACCATGGGACTTGCAAACATTCAGCCACAAATTGCATGTGAGAACCCATCAACTGCACTCCAGTGGCGTGGTCAAACTGAATAGTTATCACTGTGTGTACTTTGGGTGATTTAGCGACTATTTTAACGCTGAGCAAAGTAAAAATGGGGTCATTTCGGTGTCACAGTCGTTTCAACTGTTTCATTTGTTCTTCTTGGTGCCAAGAAATAGGAATAAAGGATGGAAACCCTGGTTTTGTACTCATCTCGGGCGGGGTTTCGTGAAGAAGTCGTGAAGAAATGAAATAAATAACTGAGGCACTGAAAGTACGGCCTGATGTATGAGCACTTATTGACTAGTATTATCAAGATCATTGATCACTTGTAGTTAAAGTACAGCACTGCCTATTGTTTGGGTATCACTAGCAAGAAGAAAACTGACAAATATACTTCTCCATCTATTACAAAGCCTCCACCAAGCTTCTCATTTGCAGCCATATTGTGTTTTTAGCTACATCATTTGATAGCTTTTTTAGCATTTGAAATATTGCTGATGAAACGTGTGACGCGGTTTAACTCAATCTGCTTTGGACAAGGTCTCTGTCTCGTCTTCTCCTTCCCTGAGACACTTCAGTTTTTGTCTGAACAAAACAGAAACAGAAACTACATCTCACAATAGTTAGCATTGAAAGCTGGCATAAAAGCTAATGTACCTGGATTAAATGAATGTCAAAACTAACCAGGAACACACTGTCTCACTCCCTCCTTCCTCTTTTTAGAGAAGACGTTTTGAGTCAGAGAGCACTAAAATACGTTTGAGTTTATCCTCCATGTTGAATATTCCATCTCCACCTACGTCACCGTGTAGTCTGGGTTCTGATTGGCTAAGGGAGTCAATTGAAACTGAAGTTCAGTTTGTCAAACTCCTTTAGCTCCATCTGATCCATGAAGAGCGAACAATTTTCACATAATCTTTGGATTCAGGAGATCATCCAGAGAACATCTTAACTTTACTCACCTGTTCCTTGTATAATTACAAACACTTCCTGAACATTTTACTGAAATGTATTCATGTCCTTATTTTTTTTTTTTATTTCTGAAAGTGAAAAACAAGTTGGCTAACACGGACGGAGCAAAAAACCTCTGTGGTGATAAATCGAAATAAAGTGACAAAAATAAAAACACATGGATAGGTTATAAAAATTAATTTAACAGTGATATCGTCAAAATGTTTAACAACATTAAGTACCTAATGCATATAAAAAAGAAACTCGATGTTTATATGCTTTCACTTCTGCATAACATAATTTAAAAACAGTTACTACTACAAACTCATGAGTCTTCAAGGTAGTTTTTTCTATTCACACACTTCACACGGACATCATTCTAACAGAAAACTGCCTCAAACTAGAGTTGACACATTTTAAATGAGGATAGAAATATAAGAAACAAACAATAAAAGACGACCTGTGTTAAATTGTCATCTTTGTGGTGGAAGAAAAAGTCTGTGTGTAGTGGAGTTCCAAAACCACAAGATGGCACTGATTAATTTTAAATGTTTGGCTGTTTAAAGTGGCAAATAATCTATATCTACACAGAAACATAGAGTAACAATGCAGTTGTTATTTACAGGAACGCCTTTTTTAGATCTATTTAACTTGCTAGATTACATATTGTGCATCAAACATGATGATGTAAAAAAAAGGGAAAACATTAATTCCAAAGAATAATTCTCACAAATAATGTTCGCAGCTGCAACAAGTCTCTCTTTACTTTGATATTCATTTAATTGAACTTTAAAACAACCTTTACATGGAGGGAATACAGAGGAACTGCAGCTAAGTTCAGACTGGTTTGGTCTTTTTTCCACTGTTTTTTTTATGGTTGTTTGTACTGAACATAAACATTTTTTAAATGTCAGCTGCAACCCAGAATGACACTGAAGAATTGAACATCGAAATAAACTTATTTATATATTGTTGGATTGTTAATTTGGGGTAAATGACAAATAAAATATTAGTAGTATTAGTAGTAGTATTTTTAAGTATTAAACCATAAAGAACACTAGACACTGTCACTGTCATTAACCATGTAAACACACATGGTAACTAGGATTTCATGCATTACTATAAAATGAAAAACTGAATAAAACATGTATGTTGTCTGTTAAAGTGTTGATTCAGTGCTTTATGGAAAAGTACAGGCGTTATCACAGGAGTGCCTCAGCCTGTGTCTGGAGCTCACGATCTCACATTTCCCAACGTCTGCACAGAAAAGCTGCTGCTTTCTGGGTAAACACCGTCTCCGTCGTGACGCAGTGTTGCGAGTGACATCAGCACCGTCCGCTTACACTTGGTCATAATGTGCTGGCCTTACATGCCGGTGAGTCAGAGGATGAGTGCACTAATGGAGGTGCAGCTCAGATGTATGTCACACACAGCAGCCCCGTACAACATCCCAGAACAAAAGCTCCTGTATGACGTCGGTGTGATGGTCTTGATTGTTTATTGGATCTGTTGCCACGGCACACTATGGTACACATCAAATAGACGCAGTGGTTTTACAACATGGTGTTAAACTGGTTTATAGTCAAGTAAGCTGTCGAGACTTCCGAAACAAATCCATATTTGAAGAAACTTGCAGGTTAGTGAGCAAAAAGGAGTGAAACCTTACGCAGGTGTCACCCTGGACTGAATCAGATTGATCAAATATTTCAATAAAATTAGAAATGAACCTGCATTAAAAAGTTATGTAGAAAATATGAGACGATATTAGAGAGTTGCTACTAAAATTAGCATGTTTTTTTGTTTGTTTTGACAAAAAGATGATCGAAAAAAGTAAATTAATTTAGAAACGTAAACAAAGAATGAGTAGGAATTGTTGCAAAATAAATCTTCAAGCATTTTGTTTTCTTAATAAGGTGCAGAGTTGACCAATTTTGTTTTAAATTACGGACACAACTGTGTTATTATTACCTGATATACTTGTATATAAAGTAACAATGGAGATAAACAATATACAAAGAAGATGTTGTTTAATATCTGCCACTGACTAAATCTTAATTCAGCTCATTTGATGGCACAGCCGTTGTAATTGCTTTAATCAATAATCTTTTTCAATATTAAAAAAGTTACACTTAATACTGTTCTCTTTTATTTGTTCCACACATTTATGTCCTTTTTATAAAGATTACTTTTTTTATTTTACTGTTGTTATTTAAAGAGTGTCTCAAAATGCAGTTATTTATCTCAAAATAAAGTTGGACAAAGGTTGACCTCAACAGTGAATTGCTTGAAATTAGAATTCAATATTGTTCCGTCCAGGTGGATAATAATCATTTCAACCATATGTTTATTTTACACAGCAACCAAAGCCTACTTTATTTCATATATATTTAATCCTCTACAATGTCATTTGTACCAGATTTAGCACTACTTTCACTGAAACATTTCTGTCAGATGTACGGTACAAGAGCGTGACCTCTTCAGAATTGTTAGCATGTGTCTCCAAAGATCCTGCAGGTCACCAACAGGTATTCTGAGCAGGAAACATATCGGAAGATGCTTCTCAACTGTCTACAGATAATAGGAGTTTTCAGAGAACGTTCTTGCCCCGGGGTGATCAGCTTATGATCTCTGTAACATGAAACAGATGTACGGAAAAAGTGGAAATGGACAGTGGGAGTGGATTTCGTTTGAGGTTTAGAAGTCGACATTAGTCTCTGGTGAAAATGTTTGAGTTAGTTTAGTTTGAGAAAGACGCTCTTTTTGGGTGTCATCCTGTTGTGGACATTTATTATCACCTATATTTTATGTTCCAATTAAATTGTAAGTAATTAAAGAAGTAAAGGTTATTTCTAAAGCGCCTTTTTAGAACAATACACAATTAAAATATATACTTTAATCTATCTATCTATTGATGAACATGTACTTCTAACCACTACCTCTCCTTTGTTCGCATAATAACTCAAGAATGGATAAACAAATCCAACATCAAATATTTACTGAATATATTAAGTATCAACAAGTAAATGATTCCGTTTTGGTGTTGTTCATAATCACCATAATCACCGTGATTTTCTAGTCATACACAGTCAACTATCAACTGTAAAACCTGATATTAGACTGAGCTATTTCATTGCTAGCAAAAATATAAATGGAATTTATCCACTTGAGACAGTGGAACAGCGATGACTGTGATTTGTAAGAGTGACGTCTGTTCTTGTGCAACACTAGTCCCTACAGTAGTTTATTGAGAACTGGTTCATGCCCACAGGTAGACGGACCAACAATTGTACAGTAGGTGGTGACGCTCCACCACAAAACAATGCGAAAAGGCGATGTCATGAAATTATTCATTTCATTTTACAAAAGGAAAAGAAATGACTGTAAGTGAAAGCAGTTCATCAGAAGCAGTGAGTTATGCTCTGCTGGGAACTCTTAGATGAAATACGTCGACTTTAGAGGGATAAGATATTCCCTGTGGGCACAGGCTACAACACTGCTTCGGGAATTGGTTTGAGTACGCAAACAATGAGGGGCCGCCTACAAAATTCTCCAGATAGTTTCAATCAAACGCATGTGGTATGTGTAGAACAAACAAGTCAAGGAGGTCCCACCCTGCTCCCCACCAACACCTCAAGAACTGACCTTGACATGAAATGAACGAATCAGTCAAGTAATTGATTTATTGCTGTGGAAGTTACTTGAAAACTGTATTACTTATTACTCTCATTTCAAATCACTAGTTATGGATTATTCAAGGAAATTTAAATTAATTTTTCAATTCTTGCAGTGTTTTTAATGTCTATTGATCTGAACTGATTTTAGCCCTGTTCCTAAATAAAACATCAATTAAAATCATTAAAATGTCCACCATCCTAGTGCTATAATAAAGCCTGGGTGAACAATCTTCGTTAGCCATGTTGACCCATTTTTTAACTGAGTTATGACACTAAGGCGAAAGGGTAATGAGTCTGCAATGATGCTGTGGTGATTTGGGGAAAATACAGGAGGATAAGAGTGAATAAAAAAAAAGTATTTGTGTGTACGTGTGTGGATGCACGGGACAGAAACCAGCAGATCCACTTGGGGATGGATGTGCCGCGGTGTCTCATGTTCAAATCTATATAGGCCTTTTAATTCAATGAAAAATGAGAAGTGTGCCGTAACTCTGTTAGAAGTGGGTAATGCAGCCAGGGGAAATGGTGCCGGGGCCACTATCACAGCCTCCCGCACATTCAGTGTAAGAACTAACCTGATTTGGACTCTGCTCGCTCTGTGACCAATATCAGTCTCAACCCAAGCCCATCACAGCTGATCAGATCAGACTTGATGGACTGTGTTTGGAAGATCTCTTACCTGTGATGCCGGATTAGCATGTATCCATTCAAGTATCTTCCTGTACCTGCTCATCAAGAGCAACAGTTTTCCAATAAAGGACACGGGATTGAAAGAGATGAGGACGACGTAAAACAATTATGCTTGGTTAAACAAAATGAAGCAACCTTCTTATTGTAGCTTCAGGCGACCAGTGAAGAAGAGCCATCATCACACAGGGGTGCCTCAGGGGTCCATCTTCGGTGCTGTTGAAGTTGACTGTATGAGTGGAAAACGGTGGATGAGGAAGCCAATACTATATTTGATATGTTGATGTACTTCTGAACCCATCTCGTCATACCCTTATAACCCTATCTTTATCTTAAAAGGGCACTTGAGTCAGCTTAGTTATCCTCTCATCGATCCTACAGAGCTCTTATTGGGCTCAAAATGACCACCATGAACTGTTCTTTCTGGACTGAAAAGACAGAAAAGAGTCTTGCACTAACACGCATCATTTAATTCCAAGTAGGTTTTAACTAAATAACTAGTAAGTAAGTAAGTAAGTAATTTTTATTTGTATAGCGCTTTTCCAGACCAGGGTCACAAAGCGCTTAAACAATCAAAAGAATATTCAATAAAGTATATCAAATTTAATATAATAGTTTAATAACTAGAGCATTGGAGCTCAAATATTAAGTTATAGTCTTTACAGAAATAAAAAACTTTGCATCTTTTATCAACTTTTACGGAATATGTTATGATTGGCCGAAAAATGTTAAAGGGACAAGTTCATAATTAAAACTACCTTACGTAGCCTTAGCATTTTTGATTTTAACTATATTTCACAGTTTTGTATATCTGTAAATCTTTGGGCAGCTGCTACTTTAGCTAGTTTTGAAACAGAAACAATAAAAAATATATATATATTTTAATTAATTTCTAATGAAAAATAGCAGAAATACACCATGTAGATCCATTTAGGCTAAATCAAAATTTCAGTGAAAAGTTGCAGCTTTAGCCTTTCAAAGCCCAGATTTTAAAGTTAGACAACTGGGGGAATTCATCAATAAAAAAATAAGCATTATGGATTTTCTTTTTAGAGAAGAGCTGAAGGGTGAAGTCATGGCTTATATTTTGCTTCACAACCTGCTCTTCTCAGTTAACAATAATGAATGAATGATCTGGTGATCTGAATGAACAAATTAATTACATTTATGTGTTTTGTGTGTAAAAACAAACTATGAAACTTCTTGTGATTAATCAAATATAATCTCACATCATGCTAAATGCTTAATCCAAAACTGATCTATATATTGTTCACAGCAAATATGGATGATTTAGTTCAACAAGACATAAGGCAGTGCTAATTCTCTTGGACTAGGAAAGAGTTTCCATGAGAGACTCAAAGATGGTATGTTTTCTTTAGCATGAAGAGAATTATTTGTTTGTGGTTTGGTTTACGCTGCAGTAAAAGAGGAATCTCTGCTCCCTCCATCATCATTAATGTCGTCGAGAATACATTTCACATAATCAGGGGAAGCAAAAACGTTTCAAGAGATTGAGTGAGAAAGTCCAGATTCACTTTTTCACTGTCACACCTGTCATAATACTTTATAAAGCTAATTGATGGTTACAAAAAAACTCTTTGCAATGATTCATTTCTCATCTCATGAAGGGCTCTTGGAAAACAGATTAACGATCCTGTGCTGCAATATTTTCTGCCAAATGATTTCACAATAACTCGGCCCATCTAATGCAATGATGAATATAAAGGATATACAAGGAAATGTGGATTAATTACTGACTTAAAAGACAATATTGGATAGAAAAGACTGTACTAACAGATGTTTTTTACTGTGCCACAAAACAATGCTTGAGCAGTTTAAGATGTTTTGAACCTTGTATTCGTATGCAATTCTTCACTGTGCTAAACAATACCATACACAGCACACAAGAACACAAATATGTTACTCATGAGACATCCTACTTTGCTTGCACAAGCAGACTCTGTTGACCTTAAACATGACACAAGTCGCTGCCAAGAAAAACATGTCTCAGTCCTTAGAATAAATTGAGTTTGAAAGTTTGTTGAATCTCAACTGTTTGTATATAGTTATACATTGATCTGAAACGTGATGAATGTCATGAGAATAATGCAGGCGTATGTTCTATTGTTATGAGCAATGATGGGTCGATGTGGTCAAGACCTCCCTCCCCCAGAAACTTCCGGCTTTTCCCGAGCCAAAGATGCAATTCCTCTGTTCTTTGTCCAACATCGAAAAAGAAAAAAACACACAAAGGGTCAAGCAAACCACGACACCTGTTGAAATGGAGCAGCAGCCACTTGAATCTCTTGGCTCTCACTCATTCTAAGATAATATTCTAGCACAGTACAGAGACAATATCAGATATATAACATTGGAATTACAGAGATGTAAAAGAAAAGCCACAAATAAGTGATGGATTAAAGGGGATTCTTTTTTCAGTGTTGATTTAAAAGGTGTTAGGAGGTAAAAATAGAGTTTCATCAATGTTGACTGTTGCCAACAACAGCTGTGTGTCCACTTATCCAGCTCCTCCCGTCTAGTCGGTTTTGGATGATTAATTAGGAAAGTGGGTGGAATTAGTCCATCAGCATGCAGAGGGAGAGGAGGAAAATATTTACAGAGCACCCCGGAAGGGTTTTCATTAGGAGTTGCCTGGCGGCGCGATGCCTCCTCTCAACTCATGGCAACAGAAGAGTGGGAGCTCAGAGTGAAACTCTGGAAAATAATGTGTTCGGATAAGAGATGGTTATGAACTCATCTTATGTAGCAACTTGCCAGATAAAAGAGAATAAATAAAGTGGGCATCAAAGGTTATTTTATACTTTGAGACAAAGCAACTGTGGCTGATTTTATTTATTTTACTTCTTTTTCTTTTTTTACTTTAATTGCTAAGTTAGTCAATACTTTTTATATTTTAAAAACGTTCAGCCCTCTAGTCTTAGCAAAGATTTTGATTGAGGAAGTACATTATGGTGTATGTCTAAATGCACAGGCAAAATGTGTGTGAATATACACTGACTGAAAGCTTTGTTACTTTAGAATGGGGAACACATAAACTATTAATATGCTACTTATTTTAAACTGTATTAATAGGAAATTAACCACTCATTAACCATCTCAAAGTACAAACTCACATCTTGTTTATTCTGACTATATTCTACCCTTAACTTACTTACTTAACTTTGGTGGATACAAGCTTCATTCTATTTACCCCTTATTCAGTGTATGAACCATGAGAGAATTAAGTCACTATTAAAAGTACTTTTAAAGTTAAAAAAAAGGAAAATTACTAGTAAGTAAGTAAGTAAGTAATAGATATAAATAGCGTCTTAATAACTCAAAAACAAGTATTTGTAATTGTAAGTATATGTTCCCTTTTCTAAAGTGCTAGCATATTCATACTTTTTCATACACAATTGTTTTACACAATAACATATACTTAATGTTGAGTAATTAGGTTATAGGTGCTATTAATATTGGTCTATACTTTAATAATAAAAGTAAATTATTGATCTCATTGTACTTACACCTAATAAGGGGTAAATATACAGAAGCTAGTTTTATTTTTAGTATTTTTTCCTGTTTTCAACCAGTAATTAAGGTGTTGGTCAGTGTGAACTCATTAATATCATGTTATTAAGGGTAGTGAGCTAGTACTTTATGATGGATATTAAATGGTTAATGTCCTGTAAATACGGATATAAATAAGTCGCTTAATAATAGTTAATATGTGTTCCTCATCCTAAAGTTTTACAGAAGCTTCCTGTGTTTTTATTTTTTTTCCTCTTTTTTTTCTTGTATCTGAACTCTCCCTCAAATGACCTTTAAACACTAGTGTAGAACATACACACACACATTCATACAAACACATATACGCATCAGCCCTCAACTATCAATAGATAGATGTTGCTGACTCAAAGTGAAGTGCTGTCGCTTGAGATGTATATTAAATTAGGATTATATCCTTGTATGCAAATCATCTAATGTCTCCAACATAGTGTTTTGATTTGCACTCTTTGTAAATCACCTCCAATATGTGACTCAGGCCTCGGCGAAAAAAACAAAACACCTTCTATGCATAATCAAGAATCCAAGGACATTCAGTTGGTAATTTTTCATAAAGCAAATCAATTGATTCAATCAACAAAAAGTTTATTTAAGGTCAAAGTAAAACTTGGATCCAAAATAATTCTTAATCATGATTGTGAAAAATGACCTCCAACATCCAGAAATGTAGCGATTTAACCAATCATATTTAATCCTTTAAAAATCATCCAATAAAACAAGCAAAACTATTTTAGATGTCAAATGCAATGATGAAACTCTCAGGTTCTGAGTCTTGTTTGGAAAGGTCAGTCAAGTAATATGCATCTTGGACATGTTTTCCTTTATCTCGAAAATATGAAACCAAACCTCAAACCACAAATGGAAACAAACCAACTTCATATTCCATAAGTCCCTCCAGAGACAGCTAATCCCAGCCAGAGTGAGTCCAGACAACGTTAACCACTCTGTGCTCTCGAGGGTAAAAACGTCACAGACACAGCGTTGGGAACTCTACAAGCATCAGTATTTTTGGCTAATGTTTCTCACTTTGTTGTATGTTGATTGGCATGAGATACCCTGCTGCTGTGTTATTTCCTCCAGCGCTACTCCTACTCCAAGCCTCTGCAGCTGGACCAGCGGGGGGTAACTGACCTCAGAAACACACTGAACGAGCACCCCAGAGGCCTCCTAGTGCTTCTGTGACTATCAGGGGGAAGTAAATGCATCTCGCTACCAATTATGGTCCCAATCAATAAAAAAAAGCACTATGAAATTTAAAATCAAGCGTTTATTTTTGCTTAAAATGAGCATTAATATCAACGGCTTTCTCAAAAATATCACTGTAGGGTTCATCTGCTGAGTTATTTCAGTCAAATTATATATTTTATTCTCACAGTGTTGCGTTATTGTGCAAGGGAAAGTGGATGTGTTCCCGTGGAAAAGAGCACTTTGAGAGTAATTTGACTGTTTCAAAGAAAGAGCATTAAAATACAAGTGGGTCCACATCATTTGGGAAAAATGTCTCAAACCTCTGACACTGATTTGTTTTTGGCAAAAATGTAAAAGTCCTGGCACAGAAAGTAACGATCAAAATCAGTTTCTTATATGGTAATAAAAGCTTGAGTTGCGGTCAATAAATCATCCTGTTACAGAACTTTCTTCTCTGTTCTGTTTTCCAGTTTCCATTAATTCCTCTTGATTTTATTTGAGCGTTGCGTAAGTGGGCACTCATTAACCTACTTGGCACACTTCTAAGGTCAATATTACTGTCGAAAAGCGCTATATAAATAAATATTACTTACTTACTTACTTACTGTCAATATTGACGTCCCCTCCCTCAGTCCTATCTTCTTTACTTTTAAGTTCATGTGATGCATCCACAACGCCATTGATCACATCCAGCAACAAATCAAGTCTTAGATTCTTGCACTGCAAGTACCTTTGAGTGGCCCCGGACTGGTTTGAAACCTTTTCAAGACGAGAAGACCAAAAACCTAATCCCGATCGGTCTTGTACTGATTATTACTGTCTGAAAAGTTGTTTTTACTGTATTTCTCGAAAGAAGCACGTGGATCTTGACACGTCAAAGTGCATGTTTCAGTCAAGTTTACTCAAACAACAAGCATGTAAACTAGTGAAAATGGGTGAATGTGGACTATCTTGTTTCTAGGGAAACCAGTCCAGGGCTCGTGCTGATTCAGCGTCACGGTCAGATTTATTTTTCAAACTTGTTGTTTGTTTTTACTGTTGGTCATGCTGTTTTATTTTTGTTTGTTTTTTATCTGAGGGTCAGTCCGTGAAGTACTGCCTACACTAACCGGTCTCTGGTGCAAATAAAGGTTGGGGACCCCTGCCCTACATTGTGTATTGATGTCATGACCCCCATTAATACCATGAGTGATGTTTTACGGAAACAACATAGATTTGGAAGAACATGGAAAAACATACCAAAGACACAGACACATTTCTTTAGCTAATATCAAAGCTGGGACTTAACATCCTTTTGATTTTATATTAATCAGAAAATTGGGTCTGAAAAAACAATTAATTTGTTTGATTGGATAAGTTTAACATCAAGAATTATGGTTTAAAATGTATATCAATGAGTGTCAACATGAATAATAATGTTTATATGGAAGCTAAAAAATAACATAAACAAAGCAAACAGAACACATCTATAATTGATCATAACTTACATTTGTACCAAGTAATTCCCATCAAATAATGATATAATTTAATCAAGAATTCCCTCTCGCTATGTAAAATGATCCCAGAACCAGATTCTTGACCTGATTCTACACAAGAGCCTGAGAGCAGGAACCAGTTGATGAATACAATAATGTTTTTGTAATATTCCAGCCAATGGCACTACATTTATGAAAGTTACAGTATTTTATGTATTTTCATACCACAGTTTATTGCCTCCATGTCGCCACAGTGAACACACAACACCCAGGGGATGAATATGTGAGAAACAAAAAGTCTACAGGAAAAGCTTTCCACAGACTTTGTGATTGAGAAAACACGATAGAAATACATACGAGAAAAAACAAAACTTCGACGACAATTTCCTAACATGGGAAAATAATGATCCTCTAAAATATGCAGGTTTGATTTCATGGCTCAGAGTCAAGTAGAGCTTGTGGATTTTTAACATTTAATTGAAAGCAAAAAAAAAAAGATTTCTGTGTGAGAGGAAAATAAATAATGTTCACTGCATTAAATAGTGTTACTGTGACATTTAGGACAGATTCCAAATGAGTAAAAGTTTATTTTATATTAAGATCTACTTACATTTATATACTTTTTTAAATGTAGTTATATAAGAACTGAGATGTGTTGGCGATTTACAATATGCACAATCCATCTTCTTTTTTCCACCTGTCTTTTTTAAATTCAGGACCAAATTAGGGCCTTTCCTTCTTTAGCCCTTCTTTTTTTTGTCTAAATGTCCTTAAGAACCATCTCAGTATGTAATGTGGCTCATTTAATCGCCCACCCCTTGTCTACTGTGAAGGTGTGCGTGGCCTTAAAACGGTCACACTTTTATGTTCAAATGGGACTAACAAAATCTTTTTTATTACACTGAATAATTGAGATGTGTAGCAGGTGACGTTAGAGCTGATGTAAATGAATAAGAATACAAGGCAGCCATAAGTAAGGTGGCTTTCCTAGTTAACTGTAGTGTTATCTCAGGGGCACGTTGACCCAGAGGCCCGAAAACAAATGTGGTTGTGGTATCCCTTGTTTTCGATGGGTCAAGATGAACGACCTCGACCATCGCATATGTATTTCTGGAAGCCAGAAAGTTCGAAGGTGTGTTCCTTTAACCTTAATCTCAAATGTAACAAACAAAATTGTTATTATACAATTTTAATCTCACTGTGTTCAAACAAATTTGAGCATCAGACGTCATTTATCACACACCAGCTACATATATAAGAATACTAACGGCGGTGGATTTAGGGTAATGCTTTTAGTCATCGAGACAAGGACATGACAAAACATTGCCAGCATGGTGCGAGTCACCCACTTCCCGGAGGACGGGGGTGTTTATATGGTCCGCAGGCCCGGGAGATATTGACTCAGCTGAGGACACGACTCCCTGAGGGAGAGCCGGGTTAAGTTCAGGTGAACTATGGACCCTCTTGAACTGATTTAAATACTAATAGAACATATGGATTTGTTGTCATCGGGTCTCCTTGTTGTGACGTATAATTGAAAATGTTTGTTTTTGGTCAGTGTTTCCCAGCCCTCGCACAAGAGTCACGGCTGAGAAAGAAAACTCAATGTTGTTCACACGCTGTTTACTTAAGGAAACCCAGGCAGGGGGCGGGAACAGGTTCCAAACCCCTAACGCATTGGTGGACACACTGACCAGCGCCCCAAGCACACAGTTAAATCTCCATAAACACACAACTTCATATCCTCATGACCCTAAATGGTCGGACGAGGAGCACCTGGACGAGTTTTTAAGAGTGCACGTCTCTAACATTTAACTCAACATGTTTTTATTTTACGATCCGACGCACAGGCACGCACAACCTTACACAGACATACTTTAAATTGCATGTGGCGGTTAGGTGCTCTATTCATCGACGTTTTCCTTTAAGTTCATATCTTATATTCCCTTTCCTTTTAACCCTTATCTCAGGGTCAAGGTGACCCAGAGACAACACAGGGTATAGCCCAAACACATTTGTTTTGGTGGCATTCGGGTCACTTTGACCCTAAGATAACACAAGGGTTGAGTACTTATTTCTCTTTTAATATATTTATAAGGTTAATTTAAGACTGTCAGGCGACCTACAAGACAACCCTCATATTAAAGGTTTTCATGAAAGACTGAAATGGTTTTACAGATTTCTTTATATTTTTCAGTAAAAAAAAAGAAAATTAAGTTCTGTGAATGTTTTATATTAGGATTATATTTCAATAAATACTACAGCTAGTGCTCAAATCTACACCAGTAACTGTTCAATTAAATGGTCTCTTAAATGAGCTGTAAGTTCCAAAATATTGTTTCTGGCTCCCACTTGTGTCAGAACAGCGTAACTGCAATGTCTTAACTCCTTCATACTGAGTCATCACAAATACCATGTTTGTTTGTTTACAAAACAAGATAAAGTTTCATGTTGGTCGCGTTTCCTGCTTCAAAGTCCTGTTAAGATAAAAAAAAACAAATCTCTCAGTATGAAAACACTGTCACGGACCCACAGCTGTAAAACAGTTTGGTGGTCACATGACAGACTCTCCAGACAGGTCATCCAAGCAAGGTTAAGAAGTGAAGAAGATCCTCAAATTGTAGTAAATCAGTTTCTATGAGAATACGAACTAAATTAAGAATATCAAAAAATAAAATAGAGTGGCTTGAAAAATAAAACAAATATTAATGACTTAATGTGAAAGTTTTTTCAAAGGGATCACTTTACTTTGCAACATATTGTCAACTTAGTGTTCTTAAAATTGGACAATGCCAATGTCAAAAGAAAGTTGGAGAGGAAGAAAATAATAAGAAGTTAAGAACCTTTTTTCTTAAAACACCCCCACATTTACTACAGTTAATGAAGGCAAGTTTAAGTGACCATTCAAACAGAATCATCTGTTAACCATTCAGGCTTTCAAAAACAATATGAAGAATCCATCTGATGACACAAACAACTCTGGGATGGAGCCTCCACACATCCTGTCTAGAAGGCAGCATTACCTCCTCCACCATTTCTCTGTAATGCAGCTCCAGCTCCCAAAAGTACCTTAGGGAAGGCGGCATAATGTGCCTCCATGACAGCCCACCGTTTTGTTGAATCCAAATATCAACCTGATAAACCTCACACTGCTGGGAGGAAAGTATAAATGTGTTTTTTATCATTTCAGGATCTAATAAAGTTCTTCAAATATTCATGAGAGGATACAGTAAAAATCAACTGGTCGGCCTCTCTTAGTATCCTGCTCACTATGTTCTCATCACTCTGTGCACAGAGAGTCTAAAAAGCAACCTTGGGGATCTCGGTCCTAAACAATGTCACTCTTAGAGGCCCATTACTGGACCTTCCCACCTCTTTTTCCCCAATCTCCAGGGTTCTTCCTGTTTGTGTAAAAGATTTGTTGTCCCAGACATATCTGTTCGACAGCTCCAATCTACAGCGCTTAGGAAGCTGCGCGGTTTCGCATCTTCGGAGTCGGGCTCCGGGTCAATGATTTCCGTGACGTTTAAACTGGAGTTTCAAAACAGAAGGAAAGGTCAACCCGAGAAACCAGTTTGTTTACGGCTTGCATTGCCAATTAGGAACTGTAAAAGAACAGCGACAGTGACGTCAGAACAACAGGCATGTTGCTCGGGTGAAAGCCATAGTATATGGGTTCAGTATATAGAATACTCACAAGTTTGTTTGAAGTAAGAGGCGTCGTAAATATTTTCGGAACCTTGACTCCACAGATTGCATCCACACAGTCGTCCTCCAGGGTGACACAGCAACAGCTACAGCTATCTGTATGTGACAGGAATTATTGCGTTTTCTAAAGAAGCCAATCTCTTTCCATGGTATCAAAGGGTTCTCTTTACAAATGATTCTTGTTCACGTCACTTAATTTACATTCATCTGTTTTTATTGCTTTCATTGGCTTTTGTGGATAATGAATACAGGACAAACACCAATAATTATTTTAAGTTAAAACCAAAAACAACTTTTAGAAATCTAATTGGAATTCTATGTTATAGTCATTAAACATGTGGGACATTTTTGCTGAAATTCTCTCAGTGGATGACAAATGGAGAACATCATATTCTGTTATTTTTACACCAATTACAAATATTTGACGAAAAGATGTGAATGAACTAATAGTTATGACCTAAAAACCCTATAAAAGGTCGATGCAGTTTTTTAAAAATTGGCAATGACCCTGCCAAATAACTTCCCTAACTGTTCTGACATGGTCACTTATCATCATTATATCACTGATTCCACTAAAAAGCATCTGTGTTATGTAGCCAGAGCTTCAGTAGCAAAAGCTTAATACTCAAGTTTACTGAACTCAGTTTTATCATTTTCGCTAAACTATGACTAGCTATCGTTACTAAATTAATTTATATATAAATTGCGTAACCTTTTGCATCCGGGATCATGTCTACTGTGACCTGTCAAAGAACATCATTTGTAATCCAATAGTTGCTGTTTATAGTGCTGAGGTTTCAGAGTAAAATATGATAATACTCTGCAGTGTTTTATTCTGAAAACCCTTTGCTTTTTATCAATTGACTTCCTGCCTAAACAAGCTGCCTAACCGTGTGACCCTAAGGGCTACCATCAGTTTGTTACATTCTTCTGAAAAAACGTGATATATAATTATGGATGATAAATAAGATTCCTATAATACACATATGTCATTATTCCATGGACAATAAAATGAAAAACAAAAATAATGAGATGGTCATTGTATGAAAAATATTCCTTAACAACCCAGGGGCTACTTCTTTAGTGTCTCCAGGCTACCTTGTTGGTCTGGATCAACCAATTACCCAAATGTCAAAATTGTATGACCATGCGTTGTATTGAAAAGCAGAGTAGCACATCCACCTAAAAAACAAAGAGCTGTAAAAGGAAATGTCATTATAATCTATAATTCTACTAGAATTGTGCATGATGGAAGAATTAAGTGTGGGTTGTTGAATACCCGATCACCGTCCTCAAAATCTGCACTTATTAACTCATATAACGTTTGATGGAGTCTACTGACATCTTAAGACATTTTTATTTGTTCAGGCTTTTCCTTGATTTTCTGAGACTCCTGTGTTGTTCTCGGTGTTATCTTGACCTTTTTGGTATTTATTTTATTATTTTATTATTTGAGTATTGTTTTGATTGTTTAAGCGCTTTGTGACCCTGTTTTGGAAAAGCGCTATACAAATATAAATTACTTACTTACTTACTTACTTACTGTTCTCCAGACTTTTTAACCCAGTTACCTGATTTCTTGACTTTCCTGGTGCTTCAATCAGATATAATGATAATTGTTGGTGACTTTATCATCCATGTGGATATGGTCAATGATCACTTGCCACTACATTCAATTCCATGCTAGAATCAATTGGCCCCTGTCAGTATGTACATAGACTCACTGTTTCTACCATACCTTATATCTTGTACTAGCATAGAGGTTATAAATTGAAAACTTAATTTCCTCTCCTCAGAACTGAACTCTGAAGCTAGATCAAGGATGTCCTTCAACTTGCCATTAAAGTGCTACCTGTTTCAGAATCCTCTCAGTTGACCTGTCTAAATCCTGTTTCCCCTGCTCTACACCGTTCTCTCTTCTCTCCTTCCCCCTCTACTTCTTTTTTTTGTCCCTCTAACTCTTTTCACTCTCTCAGGCTGTCACAGAATAAGGCTGTTTACATTGAGTCTGATTCTGGTCAAGGTTTCTGCCTGTTCAAATGTACCTGGCCCCTGTTGCTCATTGGGATTGTCCTGTATTCTTTTCTGTTATATAGTGGTATTTAAACAGTAATGTGTCTTGGGTTTACTCTGTTATTATTTGACAATTGAATTAAAATTGAATTGGATTCATTTGAGAACACTATGATGGCAGAAGACTGGGAAAGACAGATTAAGATTAAAACCATCATTATTCGAGACTAAGATAACACTAATTACAGAAAAGGTTCTCAAAAGACCCAACACTACTATCAGCCACACATCCATCCACTTGATACGTGCGACAAAGAACAATTAGCACATTATTTTCCCTTGGTTTCACTGAACAAGGCAGTGAAAAATAATTCAGATCAGCACTGTTGTTTTTTTAAGCAACTGCATGTCCTCTTCCTGAGCACACACTGTGTCAGATCCACGTCACAGGAAGAATTACAAAAATAAGTTAGAAAGAAAGTCATTGTGGTGACAAAAGGAAGTGTGACTATAAAGTATAAATACCAACAAAGACTATTTCCAGAACTGTTTGCTCGTACCCAATCAGTGAGGTCACTGGCCTCATGTAAAGCTCATTGTTTTCTAATGCAATGATCTCATTTTTTCACTTCCTTTGTCTTTTTTCTTTGTCCCACTTCAGCTAATTTAATGGCTAAAAAAACAGTTTCCCAACAAAAGGTTCTCTTACTGAGGTAATGTTTTGAAAAGTCTTGAAATGTACTTTTAGAATCCCAAATGAACTCACATTAATGTTTATATACTACATGAGGAAACCAGAGTACCTGCTTACCTAATGCAAAAATATACTTCCCTCAAAATGCTCATATTTGGACAACTTTACAGAAGAACTAGTGTAAAGGCGAAAATAAAGATTAATTCAGTTTGAATGAATGTCACAAATAATAATTTCAAACGTTTAAACAAACCAGATGTTTATTATTTAAAGGTACAACATGAAAGCCCTTTTTCGTCCGATTGATTCAGTGTGTCGGTTCGGAATGTGTTGCATAAGACAACTCTGCAAAAGAGGATCTAAAATTACATGGAGTTAGGAACATAAAGCAGGCAGTATTTGTATCCGTCAGAGGCTGAGGCTTAAAAAGGGAAAATTATTCGGATTTTTTTTTAAACTGTGTGTGAGCCTGATTAAATATCTTGAGATAAAACAAGCAAATTATTTAGTTGTCACAATCACAGTCGTTTTTTTACCGACTGATTCTTCAAGAAACGTGATCATGAACTGAACGCAGATATTGTTCAGACGGACATGATCTTTTTGCTGTGAACAATTCTGACCTTGTCACTTCCGTCAACCTTTCAGTAAGTTCAGCTCTACAGGGGGTGAGGAGCAGTAATAATAAACTTCACTCAGAAGGGAATTCAGAGCTGACATGTCCATGGATGCTCTGTCAAAGGTGAATTACTCTGGGCTGATGGAGCACCAGTGACATTTTGGAGCTAGAAAAAAAAAGACAAAACGAACAATCGAGAACAAAAACAGAAGCAAAAATATAAAAGATTAAGTAACAACAAGAAATAAGCCTCAATAATTATAGTTGTTGGTAGTTAATGTATTAGTACAACAGTATCCATAGTGTTATATAATTATTATTTACTTACAGTGAAACAGATAATTTTTGTAAATATAAGTTTTCATTTTATGGATATACTGTATGACCTGCAGTTTTCACGACAATACATATTGTCTCTGTGTTGTATTGACCTTTTAAGTATTTATTTTATTGGGTATTTTTTGATTGTTTAAGCGCTTTGTGTCCCTGGTCTTGAATCGGCTCTATAAATACTCATTACTTACTTAATTACATATCAGGTGAAAATAAAATTACTTTTTTCTGAACCACCACTTAAATTGGCAAAAAACATCTGATGTAAAATCGATATATAATAAGTTAATTTGGAACAAAAAAGAAAAAACATTCAATTGAACTACAACCGTTTATTACTTTACATCTAGATACTGTATATGTGTGAACTTAGCTGGAAATGGTCAGCAGGAAATTAATTATTGTTCTTACTGTTTTACTATTGTTAAAATTATTTTTTTCTTGGGTGAGTCAGAAATTCTCAATTGCAACAGCAAAGCACATTCTTACAATACATGGTGGAGATCTACGATAGCATCAAGGTCCACAGCAAAGTAAGAGTCTTACATGAACGCCATGAAAAAACATTCTTAATGAATCTAAAGATATTGCAGCACAACCTCTAACTGGGTGGATCTTGATCTAAAGATAGGATTAATAAGGTTATTATCCAGGAAGAGGATCTTGACTTGTTCTTTCGTTCCCAAAAATAATAAACAATAATAGAAGTAAACATGATGATATTTTTAAATGACACCAAATCGAGATGACACTCTGAAATAAAGCACCAAAATCCATATTGTTTTCCAGTCTGGTTGCCAGTCTGGTGCTGTTATGGTACTAAGTATCCTTACCCATCCCTAGTCATAAACTGTGATCATTACAATTGATATCAAATACTTAGGTTTACTCATAAATGCAGTGTTGACATAAAAATGTGCATAACTAAGGGGCTTTGGACAGTAGAGTGGTTAAGCTCATTCTCTATAAACAGCATTATTAGCTCAAGATTTGGCCAACAATAGTTCCACTACATTGACTTCACCATTTTCACATACACAAACACAAGAGCTATTTATTTAAAAATAAACTCTAGACCAAAATCCATTTGAGCAACATTGTTGACCCAATAGAAGACTCCAGAAACGTCAATGTCTCGAAATGTTCCGTGTATGATTAGCATGAAATGGAGAACAGATTTTATTGTCCATTGCATCACTTCCACAGAGGTAGTCCAACACTCTTGGCCTGATCAGTTTGTTTTTGCTTTTCCCTTGAAATTGGATGACCTTCTTGTCAGTAAGTGATCCATTGGCAGGTTACGGTAAGCATCAGTTCTCACAGTATTGTGTGTCTTCGGCAGGTGTTTGTCTTTTTATTCATTGTTAAGCAGTTGTTATCGTCGACGGTCCGCTGTGATCTGTGCTTGATTACCTCAGTCAATAATTCATTCAAGTGAAGCAGACCTCCTAATCTTTTTGATCCGATCTGATCGCTGTGAACATTAGTCACTATCACACCTCTGGGATGTGAGCGATCCAGAAAACATCTTGTCCTCATCCTGGCCCCATCTGACTCAACAGGTGCCAGTGATTTTTGATAGTATTGAGCCTCTACAACCACATTTGTGCGTTTAAAAATGTATTTTTTAATTCTATTTCCATAGTCTTATATGATCCTATTCTCCACCAGCTCATCCTCACACTAAAGTCGTTTCCTGTCTCATTTGTCATTGATCACACACACTGAGTTTCTCATATAACATACACCGATGTTCTGTGAAATTCCTGAACACTGCACATCACACATTCCTCAAGTCAACCTCATTTGTTCTTTCAGGAAGAAATATGGAGTCCTTCTTCAGCGAATGATGAATGCGTGTACAAACAATCACAACCAGAGAGCAATTCAACCTCCAATGTAAAAAAAAAAGTAGATTTCATCACCCCCCAAGATCTTCTCGACTCTCATTATTTAACTTCTCACATCTGTTTTCTGTTTGAGTGTGAAGCAGTGCTGTAATACTATGCCTGCCTCCACTGGGCCCATTTGTTTTGTCCAAGTTCGAGACACTAAGCCTTGATACATCATTTGCCACTCACTTCGCGAGTGCTATCAGGAGTCTGCTATGGATTATTGCTTTAGACAATTTGATACCTCACGCTTGCCGCCACCAGCACAGGATACAAAACAAGATAGCGATCTCCTAATGGAGCTGTCTTATCAGTCACAGTAATTTAAGACATAATCAGGCCTGACGATGATAAGGCAGAGGTGTAAATGTTTCTGTTGCTGCAATTCAAGCTCAGATCCTCCATAAGAAGTCTTCCTTAAGGTCAAACAAGTTAGAAAACATGTTAGAATTTGCTTTTGCTCTCGATCATTGTTTGGTGTGTAAATTGATCATGTTACCATTCTCAGATGACTTCATTCGTCGTGGATAAGTGGACTTCTAGTGGCAAGTTTGAATGGCAGTAAAATATGAGCATTTTTTTAATAATTAAAAATAAAATAAAGCATGTTATTTAATAAAACGTCCAAGTTATATATAAATAATTATATTGAATTCCTTTATAAACTGTTTATCAATCATGTTATGATACCAGAGTATCCTCAGTATCTAGTGAATGCATTCTCAGTCTTTGTACTTGTTGCCATTTGACCTAGTCTGGCCAGTGAGGAATCTCTCAGCCAAAGTGAGACTGGTAAAAGTGATCACTCAAATGACATGGTCACCCATGAGTGCAGAAAAGCCACCAAACAGGACCTCCACTTAGACCTGAGTGTTTGTTTTTCCTTTCTTTCCTCATTTGGCCTAAACGCGGGCGATGGCTCTCTTCACTTTCAGCACGACGGACACTGAAACTGGGGGGATTTACGAGATGACAGCAACGCCGCCTCATCTGTCACTATCCATCTGGTTGACAGTTGCAATAGAGGCTTGGGACCGCGGCGCAGAGGTGAGTATGAGACCTACTTCTTAACAACTGTCAAGGCTTCCTGAAAGATGAGAATAAGGATAAATATCTTTAGCAACAGGCTGCATGTGATGAATGTTTGAGGAGGTTATAAATAGAAACCCCTTTCAGACCAATTACAACGGTGAGAATTGGGAGCATTGTGTCAATAAGTCTGACAGTCGGATCACCAAACACTAGGTCAAGCTGAGCCTATTAACACATTTTTCTCGGACATACATGAAGCCAGTGAGGTGGGGAACGTTCCATGTATTGTAAATGTTAAAATCGTGTGTGACATTTAAAACAGAGTAAAAGACAGTAAGGTGACCATTTCAAGTGGCAGCACATTATAGTCTCTATACAAACATATGGCAAAACTACCGATCAGCACAAGCTTGGCTGACTTTCTCTTACGTTTTCTACTGTGTTGTGCAAGAAAGTTCCGGAACAATACTCCCACCTGAATCTCCATTGAGTTCAATGTAATTGGACCAATAATGTTGACACAAACTTCAAAAAATGTAGATAAATTGTTGTGCAACAATACTCTGGGCTATAACATTTTAAAATTATAAAAAACAAAAAGATAATAATATTCAATGTCTTGTTTGTGTTTCACTCTCTTCTTCACTATTTTTCATGCTAAATACACAATAAACCGCATTCCAGATGTTGAAACAGATATTTCTGCGAACATAAAAATAATATTTCAAAAATGTGTGGCCGCTGGAATCCCTCATAAAAAATACTAATGGAGAAGCTTTCTTCATCTTAAACAGGTCCCCCGAGTCCTCAGTTTTAAAGACAGATTTGCACAATCTTAAACCACTCCATGTCCCAGTTTGATATAGATATACGACTGCCATTACATGGGGATTAAATGCGTGACTGCAATACAACAGGGAACAGACATGAGTTCATCATTTTAAAAGCTGTTTTTCTGTATTTCCACACACATAACAATTCCCATGTAATATAACACACGACATGGGAAAGTTGAATCTCTACCTTTTTTATACATGGAAAATCATCCATTCATCCATCAATCCATCCATCCATCCATCCATGGTGGCTCTAACACAACCTTCAGGGTGATGAAAAGTACTGGATATTTTTGTTTCTTCAAAGCCACAGCAACAGGTCTGTTTACAAACAGCTACTCCAGAAGTGGGAGTTCTGTATCCTACAGGGTCAACATTTCATAATTTCCAAGAAAAAGCTCTTCAATGACGTACAAACAATCAGTCAAGAAAACAATTGACAGATGATTGAAAACTGAATCGGACGGGAAGAGAGGGAGTACCCTCAGGAAGCTATACAATTGAAAGGAAAGCCAGCATTGAGCCCCACGCAGAGTACACCAATACACCCAGATCTGAGTCAAGGACAAGCTATTAATACAGTGTGATGACAGCTCTAATCACAATCACAGTCTGGTCATTCCTATCGTGCTGACCAGAGGACGAGGATGAGAGACGAGTATTAGCTGATGAAGAGTCGTGGTCGAAGAAAAGAGAGCCCCGACTCTATGACGACATACACGTGTCTTCGCTTAAGAAGGACTTAAAATGTTGATAATCAAATCAATCCAGTCAGGAGATAGTTCAAATAGAGGAAAATAGTAAATCATAATTCTGAGCCACTTATTCATCCATTTTGCATTTTAATTAAATTTCAAAGGCTATTTAGAAAGGCTATACAGAAACATATATTGTGTTTTAGTAATATTAGTAGTAGTAGTATTATCTAGTTATCTTTAGTAGGTTCAAGATGTAACACTCAAAACTCTTTCAAGTTAATTTAGTTAATTTAGTTTCCTTGCTGCCTTTATAGCACAAATATAAATATTGACTTTGACGGTAAATTAGATAATATGTGGGTAGGGTTACACAATAACTGCTTAAGTTAGTAAGTAATTTTTATTTATATAGCGCTTTTCCAGACCAGGGTCACAAAGTGTTAAACAATCAAAACAATATTCAATAAAGTATATACTTTAAAGGTCAAGATAAAACTGAGAACACAACAGGAGTTCCAGAAAATCAAGGTAGTGATATGAGCATAATATCCAGACAAGTAAGTACATCTTAATATAATTGCCATATAAACCAATTGATTTTCCTGATTCAAAATATGAACAAAATTATACTCTATTAGACATTCAAAGTAAAGTAAAACTACAATAACATGTGTAATATGTTTTTCCAAAACTACAAAAACACAATCTAAAGAAAAGGCATTTATAAAAATGTACATTAATGAAATATTTTAAATGTGTAACTTGCAATTCTATTTACAAAATAATTTTACAAAGGCGTATTTAGGGAACAAACACAGAAAACAAGTTTTATTTTTTGTCAATTATACTTCTCACAGCTCGCTCTGATACACCCTCTCTCTCTTCCCCTGTCCCTCTCACCTGATATATCATGATTTATTGTTTATACTTTTCTATTGACCATAAAGCAATTTTTACAATTTCTAAAAATAAAATCCTGTTAAATGAATGACATGTTTCGTGTGGATTTGTGTTAGATGACAGAAAATAGGTAGTTTAGTTAAAGGTTGTGAATTAAGTTTAAAGTCTTACATTAAAGGTTAAAGACTTAAAATGAAAGGAAAATGATGAGGGGAGGAAAAAGGGGAGGAGAGGTGCTATTGTGTAAGATTGTTTGTGTGTCTCCAGAGAGAGATGGTCCAGGACAATACGTGGCTGACGGGCTCTAACACCAATAAAATTCATTCATCTTGGCCATGTGTGAGAGGGCGAGCGGAAGAGGGAGAGAGAGAGAGTAGGGGGGTGTCATAGAGTGTTCCTGCTCGTCTCGCTCTACAAGTTAAATCAGAAGCAGCAACTGGCACTTTGTGGTCGTTTCAATCTCTACTGGTCCTGAAAGCATCAGTCGCCTCCAGCTTCAACGCCACAGGTAAGATCTCACATTACCACTCGGGGTAGCTCAATAACTCCTATTACAAAGTTGACTTGAAACCATGACATGCTCTAACAGACTTTTTCACAGGTTTTTACACCTCATGCTTTTTGCTTTTGTTGTACATTGACACACACTGTAACCAGCCACACACTAATGCTAAAGAATATTTGTATTAACAGTAAATGGGAGTTAACTGTTTGAGTCGCTAATGTATGTACAATTTAAATGACAAAATCAATGCAAGCATTAGTTTTTGGTTGTGCTGTATCTGTCAACTTACAGCTGAAAATAAAGAGGCAGAGAGTGCGGCAAACACGTCAGAAAGCAAAGGTCAACCCAGAATTGTGAACTCACAGGAGTTGTGAAGGAGTTTGCTTCACTGTCTATCGCTGTCTCTCGAGGAACGAAGGCAGCAGTTGTGTCTTAACAAAGGTCTAAGTGAAATACAATTATAATCATTTTAATCATTTTTAAGCAAGAACATTTGTATTCATTTCATCAGTTATTTCCTCCCCACTATAACTTTGTTGTATTGATTAATTAATAGAATAATATTGTCTTTAAACTTAAAGAATTGTCTAATGATTCATCACCAGAACAAAAAGCAACTTCAAAACATATCAACGAGTGAAAGACATGATATTTATAGCAAAATATCAGACTTAATTCAACTTAATTGTATTTGTATAATACTAAGTATTGCTTGCGGTTTTGGATCTTGTTTTTTGTCATGTCTAAAGCTTTATTTATTGAAACTAAATGCTCTTTGGTCAACCTACTCATGATTCAAAGGCCTGGAGATCGAAAGGACACTTTCCAGGCTGAGTTTCTGTCGCTGAAGTGAACGAATGACGGGGAAGTGCAGTTTTGTAAACAGAAAAAAAGCAGACACGGTCTCTTACGCTCATGTTTCAATTACCTGTGCTCAGAGGTCAGATCTTCTTCCAGTTCATGGCCACTCATGGAAGCAAAGAAGTTTGTGTGACTTAGTCGGTATCAACACAAATTAATCCAACTTCAACACACACATAAGAGCTTGTATTACTGCGTCTACTACATTCAATCATGTTTCAGGAAAGAAGGAGAATTTGTATAGAAATGTTTAATAATTAAACATATTTATTCACATAATGTTTTAGTTGACCTTATAGTGAATTGTCAGGTAAATGAAGGATTAGTTTTCAAATGTTCTCTTAGAAAATGTGGTTTGTTCCCTAAATCAGTCCTTAAATGTATTATAATTGGAAGATATTGTGTGACCCTGGTCAAACTTGTAGTCTTCTCTTTATCTATCTGTCATTAATTAATAATCATGATCAGAAAGTATCTTTTGATCTGATTTATAGAGACTCACACTAACTTCAGTTAGACATTAGTCATTACCTAAACTGAATAGTTTTGTTTGAGTCAAAGTAAAAAAAAAAGAAGCAGAATGAGTAAATTAAAATAAATTAGCTGGTAAGGATTTCCTTTGATTCTGGCAACTGGAGCTTATCCATGTATTAGAGGTACAGTGAAGAATCTATACTTATTGGTCAGTTGAATAAAGGTACACTTATACTCAAGAAGGAAATAACTGCTGAGGTTTCAAAAGAAAAACATTGTCAAGAAACATGAATTAAGTTTTTAACTCAATTTAAACTTGAAAAAGGTACTGTATTTTATGTTATTATTGGTTGAATTTTGAACAATCTTAAGCTATTAACTGAACAATGCTCTTTACTACCCGACTATGCCCGAAGACTGGAGAGCCTCTGGGTGTCGTCACACCAAACCACTTAACAGCAGTGGGTCAGAGACAGTTTTTTCATAAATACTGAGGCTTTTTGAAGTTAGCGAAACGAAAAATAGACTCAAGCCTGTCTATCATTTTGTTATTAAATGCATATGCGCTAATATGGCAAGTAAGGTTCTCAACATTGCATTACCACTCTTCTGACACTGGGGGGAGGACCGAAACAAAGTTTTCAAACTTGTATGTTGCTGCTTTAAGTTTACAGTACATATTTGCACAGTGGTTTTAATTGTGGACAATAATCGTAGATATATTTTGTGGAGCACATTGTATGTACAGTGATTAGTGGGGAATGTGTTGAGTGTAAATGTCTGGACTACATTCAGTGAAAACTTCTCTTTAATTCAAACATTTTTTCAGAACTTTCAACAAACTTGTCTCACAAAAAAAATCTACTAAAAAGTCAATATCCTTGCTAGAAAATCAAGGAAGTGATTTGCAATCAAATGTTGAAGACATGAAAGCAGAGACCGTGTGTTAATGGTGAGATGAACTAAACATGGTGACGGCTCAGTATAAATCATTAACTCCATCAAGCCAACATTATGTTGTCTCTGTCTGAGGGATGGTGGTGCTTGAAACTGAGCAGCAGAGTGGTCAAACAGACCACTGGCTGCCTGAAATACCTCTGTTGATATGGACCCATTTTTGTTGTTGTTTTAAGTCCAATGAGATTTGCCCAGGGCTTCTAGCTTAACATTTAGCCTTTTAAAGAAATTCCCATGATCTTAGAGAGAAGTATTCTGTCCGACATGGCATAGAATTGGTTATTAGTTAAATGCTTCTGCTGTGTTTTAATGTCCCTCTGGGGCCATCTGCAAGAAATGCCCCTTAACTTCCCCTGCCCCTTGATTCTATCAGTCTCTGCTGCCCTCGCGGTCCATTGTCTACAGAGCCAAGAAGGATGCAGCTTGCTCATTGACCTTGTGAAGTAGGTGTTTACCTTCCTGTGTATGGTCACCCAGGGGTTTATGGCTGTCATTCAGCAATGTGCCATCTCGCTCCAAACAGAAGCCTGCTGGACACTTGCATCCCCAAATCACCTACTTAACAGTATCCGCACCTTTTATGATGGACACACTTTCATATACAGGTGGTCATAATGATCGGCGCATGCTAACACAATACACACGTGTACTCCGTGGAAAAGTACTGATCCAAATTCCAAGCAATTTGATAATTGCTCCACTATTTCCATTTGTGGGCATCAAATACATCAGTTTATCATCCGCATAAAATCGCTGAAATCCAAACCCTCATCATCAAAGTTTACAGTAAAAAGAAACATTATTGGAGAAAAAGTACACATAATCTAGGAGATGATGTGTGGGATGGTAGGCTTACCCTCCAAGATATTTAATCAACTGTTGAGATTGGCAACCACATGGCTTCCTCGCTCAAATATTTCCTACAGCTGCAGTCGATAGGGTTTGTTGCCTTAGACCACGAATGTTTGCTCTAATTCTTTGTGGAAAAAGAGAGCCTTTGCTTTACGATTAAATACGGTCTAGGCTTCAGGGAAGTGCAGTTCGGGCAGACCTCACCTGTCGTCATGACAAGTAAAAAAAAAAAGCAATATATAGCTGTCAATCAGATCATTTTCTGTTACTTCC
Organism: Callionymus lyra; assembly: GCF_982586985.1. Classification (NCBI taxonomy): domain Eukaryota; kingdom Metazoa; phylum Chordata; class Actinopteri; order Syngnathiformes; family Callionymidae; genus Callionymus; species Callionymus lyra. The sequence continues at coordinate 33,378,168 of NC_141821.1, read as the reverse complement.
TGGTCTGACGACGCATGTGACTTTCACCTCAACGGAATGTGTCCAGGCAACATGTGAGGATGCTGCTGATTTGCTCATAAAGAATCAGAATTAAAAGCTTTTGAAAAACACTGAATATTTTAATAAAGATCTAATTTTAAAGCTCTATTTTTGTTTCGACTCTATACTGCAGTTACCTTGGAGTCCATTACTTAGACCAAGAATCGTGCTGAATCATGGGTATTCCATGCAATGCTGTTGGCACCATAAGTAAGAGACGGTGCTTCTTTCAGAATGAGGTCTGAATCGGCAGATCTGTTGTGTGGAGTCCCTCAAGGTTCTGTTCTGGGTCCTTTATTGTTTTTGCTGTACTTGATTCCCCTCGGTAAAATCATTCAGAGATTTCCAGATGTTTCTTATCACATTTTTGCTGATGACATCCAGCTCTACTGCTCTTTTGATCCAACTGAGCCCCAGAGGCTGAACAGCTTAGTCAATTGTTTGCTAGAAATCAAACAATGGCTGAGTGAAAACACTCTACAGCTAAATGTGGACAAAACTGAAACACTGGTGATTGCTCCTGATGATAAGATTCCAGGGTTGAGTCAGTACTTGTGTGACTTAGGTCAGTCTGTCAAACTGAGCCTGAGAAACCTGGGTGTTGTATTTGATAAAGACATGTCTCTTGTTCGACATTGCAGAAAACTGACCAGAAACTGTTTCCTTCAACTGAGAAAAATCTCTAAACTTAGGAAAATGTTGTCGGAACATCTTGTCTGGACTATTGCAACAGTTTGTTTTCATGTCTTAACAAGAAGGATGTGTCTCGCCTGCAGTTGATTCAGAACTCTGCAGCGAGAATTCTGACCCGCTCAAGTAGAAGAACTCACATCTCTCCGGTCCTTAAAACTCTTCACTGGCTTCCAGTTTCTTTCAGGATCAACTTTAAAATTCTGGTTCTTACTTTCAGATCTATTCATGGTCAGGCTCCTCCTTACATCACTGATCTGATCCAGCCTTACACCCCAGCTCGGGCTCTGAGGTCTGTGGATCAGAATCTACTTATGGTTCCTCGCACACGGCTCAGGACCAGAGGAGAGAAATCTTTTCAGGCTGTTGCTCCTAAGCTTTGGAACGATCTTCCTCTCTCTTTGCGCTTGATGGAGTCTACTGACTCCTTTAAGAAACATCTTAAGACGTTTCTATTTGTTCAGGCTTTTCCTTGAATTTCTCGAACTCCTGTGTTGTTCTCAGTATTATCTTGATCTTTAAAGTATGTACTTTTTTGAGTATTGTTTTGATTGTTTAAGCGCTTTGTGACCCTGGTCTCGAAAAGCGCTATATAAATAAATATTACTTACTTACTTACTTACTTCAATTATACTGTCCTACTGTTACTAATAGAGAAGCTCAGAATGTTTAATAAAACCAGCGTTGTGTTCCATGAATTGTAGAATAGCAAAATCCAACTAAATGTATTATCTTCACGTACTGACCTACCCTTTTGACATATTCTTTGGTGTGTTGATAAAATAACCACTCGTCATTTGAATAATTTTGGTTTATATGAATTCATTTGAAAATGATACTCTACAGTAGTTAGTGCCTCACTAACCATAAACCTCATGGTACTTCTCTGGCTTGAAGGGCAACTAATGTGAAAACCCAACTCTCCTGACTCACTCACATGTTTCAAATGTTGAAGTCTTCTCAAAGATGCAGTTAATCTCTCATCATGATCATGTTTTGTTATTGAAGTTATAACTTTATAAAGTTCTCCCCATCTGAAATGTTAGCGAAGAGGTTACAAGGACCGGTTCCATTATCAATCAATCAATCACTATACTTTATTGATCTCCTTAGAGAAATCTTACAAAGATGTAATAACGAGTTTCACTCCTCATCCAGCCAGCTGTAATCCTGCCCGCTTTGTTTGTAAAACAAGTCCCTTGGAGGTGGAGACTTCCGGTATTGATGATATGCAGTGACAAACCTGATGCTTAACAAATCCCAGCAGAGTTGGTGTTATGGTAAACAAAGCTTTTTCAGTGGGCGGGGCTTAAGCACATTTTGTTGAGTAAATATTTCAATAAAACTATAGTTTTGTACAAACAGACACAGACCGATGAGTATAATAGAGGTACAAAATCCATTTAAGAGACACTTAAATCAACATATCATTTGCCCTTTAAACATACTTTATGCCAGCCAGGTAATAAAGAGAAATTCAGCAAGTAAATGATTTCCATCTGTAGAAATACACGGAATAAAATAGTAATCAAATGTTCACATGCAAAAAGAAAATACATTACTATTGTTAACCAAATTGGTAATAACGTAAATAAAATATATGTCATCATCAGTGTCATCTTAAATAGATATACTTTGTAAGAAGAACCCATTGAAAATGAACAACACAGACCTTTAATCAGGGACTTTAAGGAACGTTTTTAAACTTTGTTCATTAAAGGCTACTGATGTGTTTGCATACACAAGTTGCATTTTACAGCGCCATCTAGTGTTGCTGCTAGAGAACAGCTTCCCCTCATCGACCAGTCACGTTCTCCATTAAAGATTGAAACATCACTCAACTTGATAACAACAGTATTTGCTAGTTCTACATGTAATTGCTTAAAAGTTTCAGCGTTTCTACTATAAAAGCCAAATTGCCATCTATATTGCCATGAACTGTGGAGATGAGTTATTTCGGCTTTCAGCGATCGCACACATTGATGGCTTCAAAGCCACGAAACAGACAATTTAATGGAGAGGGAGAATTAGTCCTTTTTTTAATTCCATTTCACATCTCGCATACAAATAAACAAAGGAAAGTTGCCTGGAGCAATTTTTCCGCAGCACGCAGGTTTGATTTTCTCACAGAGCAAAGTTTCCGAGGGATCCCTGCTGTCCTGTTTGTTTAGGTGTGTGCTGATTAGAAGTTCTCATGCTGAGTACGATGTATCTGCACACCACGGGCTCCGAACGTGACATGTCTTCTACAGTGACTGGAGCTTCAACCCGCTCTCTCTCCTACCTCAGTGTTTAATGGCATCATTACCAAACATTGCACTTTTTACTGCAATGTTCATTCACGCAGGTCGTAACAGCTCTGGCATAAATGTTCTCCTTCCGGGTACTTACAGTCCACCCAGATGGACCCGACATCAGCACTGTACTGTTTTACTGTTTCCATTAACCAGGGCTTCGTTTATAGAAGAGTGCAGAATGCAAAACGCCGGATAATGATTTGAGAAGAGCATTTTTGGAATATTGAATAACATCGAACATCTGTTTTTCAAGAGGATCTTATTTTACTGAAATAACAGAGAGCATTAGGATGGCTTTAATGTAGGTCTTTAATGAGCTGGTGTAGGGCGAACACTTTCATGGCCCCTTGTGTGGATTAGCGTTTATGGACCATGCCGATCTAATGACAGCGCTTCTCAAAGACTGACATTTGTTTTTCCTGTGTTTGTTTCCTTTACAGGTCTCACTAAGGCATCCTGCTGTCAGGGTCCAGAAGGAACCAGGATCCGACAGTTGAAAGGCAAGATGCAGAATGGAACGACAGTGGCAGGGGATGGAATCAAACTGGCCTGCGGAATGTCCGGGAACCATGAATTCATCTTCACCCTGGTGCCGATCGTCTACGGCTGTAATTTCATCATCGGCATTGTTGGAAACAGTATGGTGGTTGCAGTTATCTACTGTTACATGAAGCTTAAGACTGTGGCTAACATCTTTGTCCTCAACCTGGCCGTGTCTGACCTTACCTTCCTTATAACGCTGCCCATGTGGGCCACTTTCACAGCCACAGGTTATTATTGGCCATTTGGTGGATTCTTGTGCAAGGCAAGCGCAGGGTTGATCATATTTAACCTCTACACCAGCATTTTCTTCCTCACGGCGCTCAGCATTGACCGCTACCTGGCAATTGTTCACCCAATGCAGTCCCGGCGATTCCGCACGGTTGCGTACGCACGCATTACCTGTGTGGTCATTTGGCTTTTTGCATTTGTCCTAAGTGTGCCAACGGCACTCACCCGGGACGTCCACAACATCGAGAACTCAAACAAAACCGTCTGTGGCATCCTGCACCCAACCAATCAAGGTGCCAGGTTGAAGGAGCTCCTTCTGGCTCTGAGTTTGATGAAAAGCCTTCTGGGTTTCTTGGTTCCGTTCATCATAATCATCACCTGTTACTGCCTGATTGGTCGGGCACTTGTGGGGGCAAGACATATCCAGAAAAGCTCCCGGTCAAGAGACGACGAGGTGTTGCGAATGCTTGCGGCAGCCGTTCTGGCCTTCTTCCTGTGCTGGGTGCCCCATCAGGTGTTCCACTTCATGCAGCTTTTGACACAGCTGACACTGGTTGTGAACTGTGCCATCCTGGAGATCATCGACACGGCCATGCCCTTCACCATCTGCATCGCCTACTTCAACAGCTGCGTCAACCCAATCATATACGGCTTCGTAGGACGCAACTTCCGCAGAAACCTCCTGCGCTTGTTGCGCTGCTCACCGAGCGGCGCCCCGGGGCCTCACCCAAGCATCAGCTCCAAGATGAGCGCCCTTTCGTTCCATGCCTCAGAGGCTTTCAGTCTGACGACCAAAATCAAAAACTCTTCTGAAGTCAAGTGAAAATATTGACGCATGGTTAAGGGTCCAAAGAGGGAGATAGTTATTTAAAAACCCCAACTGAACTAACAAGCACTGAATCATGCAGATGTATTTCTCATGCCATATACTGTTGTATACCTCTACACCAGGCGTCACCAACATAGTACCCACTGACCAGATCCGAGGATGAATGGTTTTGAATTTACCGTCTTATAAAGCATGAGTTTATGTTTCCTATCAGATTTATTTTGGAAAGCTACCTTTAATCCTTAAGAAAAGAGTATCATACTTGGAGATAGACCTTCGGATCACTCAGTGCCCTTGGTAAAAAAAATGTTGGTGACCACTGATCTACACAAGTGTTGTTGAAGGACAGGTTAAGTATGCTATTTTAAAACTTAATAATATGGCAAGAACTGGTGGACCATCTATACCATTTATCCCTCAACTATTAACCCTACTTGAGTTATCAATTTGTTCTAAGAAGCCAATCTCTGTCTATGTTTTTTAAGGGCGATTTCTGATGTAAGCATTAGTACTACACATATTTAGATTCAAACCATTGTGCTAGTGAGAGTAAACACGTTGATGATGACAAAGTCAATACAATCCACATAACTATGGATGCAACAGAAAAGTGGTTGTGAGTCAAACATATGACCAAGCCTTATTGTCTATGTAAAGGTAAATTTGTGTGTACTGTTACACCTTGTACCTTGCATGCTTGTGTGCCGCATTTATAGCAACCAATTTTTATCGGCCAAGATTGTAAATGTGTGTGTCTCTCAAACATCGTGAGGAACCTAAATAATCTTGGCCTGTCCTGTAATTGATGTACAGTGTGCATGCGCTGCAGGATTTCGTTGCAAATGTGCCTTTAGGACATAACGCAGCAATATATCGTCCAGTGTTGACCATTTTATGTGCTCAGCAGCTCTTTCATCATTTGGAACAGTGAACAAATGCACAGCAAAGACGACAAAGCCAGTGAGAAATACATATATCAGGCCTCCCTTGCTTATAGCATTGAAACAACTGGAAACAAAGCGGTGTGCATTTGTTTTGGCCATAAACATTATCTCACGCTGTATGATATTGTCAAGTCCTGTGACACCAAAATATGTTTGTGAAATGAATTTGGAAGGAAAGCTATGTTAAGTCGTGCAACACTCCATTGGAGACTCTCTATTTTCGGTGACACCTGTATTTAAACATGATGATGTATATTTTTTGTTTTTATTTTATTTTTTACGTTTCAGTGTTCAGATTGTGAATATACCATATTATGAATTAAATGTTTGAAAATACAAAGTCTGGGATTTTTATTGTTATCATTCTTGCTTCTTTTACCTTCTGGTTTTTATATCTTTTTTGTCAGCTGCCACTAGTTCTCCAATTCTCAGGTGTATCTCAAGGTCATAGCTTTTTCTATTTTTAATTGTAGTCAAACTTTGAAAGCTATTTACTGATCAGCATCACAAGCATTTTAGACCTTGTCTGTGTAGTTTATGCTTTTCATCTGAGGATTATCTTTAATTAAGCAAAAAGAAAAACAATTCATTGAGGCTAGTTAAAAAAATATTTCAGAGCAACTTGGTTCTGATTAAATGGAATGGACGGCTGTAACAACAGGGCTTTCCACATGTAAAAAAAAAAGTATCCTAATATCTGCGTTGTCAAGAGATGGAGAGAGAATTCTATTTCAGATTGATTTCAGAATGTATTCAATTTGTATGGAAATCATTTACTTATCTCATTTTCCACACATGACTAAAACGCCAAGGCCAAGATTCACATGTGTTTGCTGAGGTATCAATTATTGACATGTACTTCATCACGTGAAAACACCTGATGTGACCTTTTTTTTCCTTTTTTGGGGGGGATTGGGGGGGCTGATTTTGATACGACTCTGACAGACTGTGATTGGACAATGGTGGTGGATCAGGGGTTATAAGTGTGGTGCTAAGTTGAGAGCGATTTCACTGCCAACATGAAGGTTCTTCTGCTTTTGGGATTGGTGGCTGTTGCCTTGGCTGACGTCACTCGCTTTGAGGGGTAAAGTTTGGTTTTGATCAATACTTTTAACACACATAATGATGTCTAACTAAAGGACATTTTGATGATGTACTCATTCTTAATCGCATAACTGCTGTTTCGCCTTGACGCACATGCCAGAAATGGGGTAAAACAACCAAAAAGTCATTAAACAATTTCAATTTTCACCTTTTTAAGCGAGAAAGTCTTCCGTCTCAAGCCTGTGCTCGATGAACATGTGACCATCATCAAGGAGCTGGCTAAAAGCATCGAGGTATAAATTTATTAATCCAGAAACTTGTGACTGGATTATTTATGTTTTATTGCACATATTATTGACCTTTAACACAATTTCATTTACCTTTCAGATAATAAAATTGATTCAAAAAAGTTACAATTTTACTTTGAATCAACAATCTTTATTTTACATTTTTAATTATTTTAGTTAAAATATTTTTGCATGTGTTAAGTATTATCTTTATTTTGTAAACGTAATCATCGTAATTTTGTATTAATACATTTCTGTGAAAGATATTTGTCCAGCTGAGCAATTTCAAATCATTACTTGGCAGCAAATTAGAAGTGCTTTTTTTATTCGTCCTTGATCGGTGAAGACAAATCAGTAGTAGTAGCATAAATCTAATCTAAGTAAATCAGTCAATTAAAAAAGGACTCTATATCTATCAAGTGTAATCTTTAAGATCTAGACTAGATGTTAAAATGTAAACCGTCTGAACCAGTCCGTGTGTTCGATGCTCAAACGTGGGTCTGTGGCGCCCCCTGCAGGTTGACTTCTGGAGGCCCGAGAGTGTTGAGATGGTGACTATCGACATTGATGTGGACATCCATGTCTCTGGCATGTACCTGGACATTGTCAACACCATCCTGCAGCAGAGTGACATGGAGCATGAGTGAGTCGAGAGTGTGTCTCAGAGATGATGATGAAGATGACTCAGGAGTGTGTGATGCTCATGACCAGGGTCCTGATTGAGGATCTTCAGAACTCTATTGACCAGGAGTCCGGGCCTACACCCAGGTCTCACAGCTACACCAACTACAACAGCATGGACAAAGTAAGAGTCCAAATCATGCCAATGATCCATCTTTCTCTTTTTTCTTTTCTCTTTTTATTAACACTCCCTTGCACTTCAGGTCCAGTCCTGGATCAACTCTATCGCCACCTCCAACCCCAATCTGATCAGCAAGCAGACAATCGGAAACACCTACGAGGGTCGCACCATGACTCTTCTGAAGGTGAGGCATGTCTTAAACAATGAACAGACTACATGTAAATATTAGAAGACAATAACCTGAGAAAAGTGCATGACGTTTTTTTTACTAAAACAAATACTATCTGTGCACCAAAGCTTGGAAAGAAGTCTAGCTCTACCAAGCCTGCCATCTTCATGGACTGTGGTATCCACGCCAGAGAATGGATCTCTCCTGCCTTCTGCCAGTGGTTCGTCAAGGAGGTGAGGACCTCCATCATCTAGATCTGCTCTTCACTCATCAACCTACAAACTTGTCCAGGCTCTGGCCACCTACGGCTCCAACGCCGACATGACCAGCCTGCTCGACCAGATGGACGTCTACGTTCTGCCCGTCTTCAACATCGACGGCTACGACTACACCCACAAGAGCGTGAGTAACTCACCGACGTTCCCCTGGCTGTTAATCTTGCGTTTGTTTTCTTTGACATGTTTGTCTTGTCCACTCGGGGACTACAGAACAGGATGTGGAGGAAAACTCGTTCCAGGAGATCTGGATCCAGCTGCATTGGAGCTGATCCCAACAGGAACTGGAACGCCGGCTGGTGCAGTAAGTGTTACCATATGGATTATATCTTAATGTGGCACGACAGGAGAGGCAGGAGTGCAGAGGAACAGCAGCCTACATTCAAACTGGTGACATCTTTTTAATAAGCTATATATTGATGATTCAAAATGTGATATCCTTCAAATTAAATGTTTTTAGAGATTTTTTTATTTGGTTAATATGTTGGTAAAGTATTTGTAGGAGGGGTATTATGGTGGACATGAGAGAAAGTCCTACACCAAAGATATTTGAATTAAAATAGTCATGGATTCAGAAAATGTATAAAAAAATATATATATATGTAAACACAGGTCACATAAGGCCCAGGTCTTTATTAGAGGATAGACATGTGTAACGGAAAAGCTTTACAGTACTATTTAAAGATTTTAATTAAGATTTATTTATTTTTTCTTTAAGTTTCTATGTTTTTTTTAATTATCAGGGTCCCAGGCGACTGTAGCCCTAGGAGGAACCAGAATTCCCAGAGTAGCAAGCACAGGGAGAACATAAAAATTCTCTCAGAACTATCTGATGAAAACTAAGTTTAAAAAATAAATGCGATCTATTGACAAGTTTTAAATGGTTATTTTTAATGCAAAAGATAAGGTTTATTTAGTTCCTTTGAAGATTTAGCAAGGTAGTCATTTCTCAAAGATTACACTTGATATGAGGATATTTTAGAAATATATAAAAATGATTTCTGAAGATTTTAAAAGGCCTTTTAACAACGTTATCATTATTATGTCACATTATGTCCACTGAAAGAACACATCTCCAACCATGTTTCTCTCTCACTTCACTTTCCATAAGAGACTTCATCTTCCTTTTTCCAGGCATGGGCGCCTCCAGCAACCCCTGCAGCGACACCTTCTGTGGATACTCCCCCGAGTCCGAGATCGAGGTCAAGAACGTGGCCGATTTCATCCGCAAGAACAAGTCCACCATCAAGGCCTACCTCACCATCCATTCCTACTCCCAACTGCTGCTCTTCCCTTACTCCTACACCTACCAGCTGGCCGAGCACCACAGCGAACTGGTCAGTAGACTTCCTGGACCGATGCAGCTACTCTGGCGCAGGAACATGTCAGGGAAGAGCCTGTCAAAGTGTGATAGGAAGAGTGAACATTTAGGGATGTTTTTTTGTTTTTTTTATTCATAAAGACGCGTGTAATTCCAGTAGCGGCAGATCCGTGTAGAGAAAGATGGATTTGAAGTCTCAACTTTTAACCCGGGTGCTGGTGCCTCTGAGTAGTGGCATCAATCTGCATCTGTCACAACATTGCGAGGTAATGGGATTCTACATCAGAGACGACTTTGATCATTTGAAGATCAAACACGAGATTGCGGATCATTTTAGAAGTATATGAGAAAATAATGACGACGTGAAATATGACAAAAAACGTATGTGCTCTCAAGTTCCTAAGTGAGAAGTCAGCCTCGTCCCAAAATGACTGTTATCTAAAGGCCACACTTAACTGCTGCAGAATCATTTACTCCCCACCCGTCTGCCTCATTCTCATGGCTCTTTGACTTCTCACCAGGGCGTCCGAGGGTGCTGCGGTTAACACTCACACCCGAGCTCCATCTTTCACACTCGCGCTGAGGCGGATCACGCATTTCTGACTCCTCACTTACAATTAAATCTGTCTTCTGACACTTTGAGCAGAACAAAAGAACTCGGGCTGTCTTGTCATAACTTGTCTACAGGGGCACTTCTCTCTGTCTTTTTATATTTCCTTTTAGAATGAACGTGTTTTCACTCAGATTCTGATATCAACAGAGTGGTGTTAATAACATGATCAGGTGGTGTATTATGGCAGCAAACCAGCACTCACGTGTTTGATTTGACTCAACATACTCAACTGCTGTGTCAGCAAGAGAGCAAATAACAAAATAGCGGTAGATCGATGTTTATATTTTCAAATAAATACAAAAGATCAGTTGGCATAAGCAACACAAACTAGTGCACCTGTGCGTGCATGTCCCTAATAATATGGAATTCAGAAGTCACTTTTTTGTTAAATATTTACATTTTTAGTTGCAAAATATTTGGTCATAAGATCACTGTTACATGAAGGAGTTAAAGAAGTAGATTTAGCAATTTGTAATGTTGTTTTTGTAGCATTTTTTTTTCACTTGCTCTATTCATTGTTTCAAATGATTAATTTATTACTTTTGTATTTATTTGTGGTAAATAGCTTTCCATGTTTTGCTTTTTTGGATCTAAATACCACATAAAGTACAAACAAATCAAATGTGTTTTTCTGTTCACCTTGTTCACCTCTGTTATTTATTCTTTGTATTGTAGATGAAGGTCGCTGAGGGAGCCTCTGCTGCTCTGCGTAGTCTGTACGGAACCCGCTACACCAGTGGACCTGGAGCAACCACCATCTGTAAGAACCATAAAGATAAATTCAGTTTTGCACAGAAGTTGATACAATCTTTGAACGCTAACAGGGAATTACAAAAAGAAGAATGTTCACAAAGAAAGCTTAAAGAAACTTGTTTATGTAGCTTCACAAATAGAAAGTTTGGGCTTTAAAATACAGATGGATACATACATTGAGAGAAAAAAAAATTAACGTTAACTAAAATAAACGTTTTAATGAAGATCTTCAGATGAACAGAAACACCCAAATGAGAAGAGGAGCTGTTGAACTGACAGTCACCCTTGTTAAGAGATTCAAAGCTACAAAGGCTAATGATGCCAGAGACATGAAATCTCTAGCAATCAAAGGGTTTTCTGCACCTCGAGCACTCTTTGAAAATATATTCAGAATGCTGGTCATCACCCTCCTTCCTCTCTGAATTATTCCCTCTCTTGTTACGTGCCGTCAGACCCTGCTGCCGGGGGCTCGGATGACTGGGCCTACGACCTGGGAGTGAAGTATTCCTACACCTTTGAGCTGCGTGACACTGGCCGTTACGGCTTCCTGCTGCCCGCGTCTCAGATCAAGCCCACATGCGAGGAGACCATGCTGGCCGTCAAGTACATCGCCAAGTACGTGCAGAACAACCTCTATTAGAGAGCCCAACTGCCAGGACCCCCACCAACCGAGTTCCTCCGTACCAGCCCCCGGCCCTGCCAACCTCTCAGCCATCTCCTGCCAGTAACCATGGTTACGGCCACCTCCCGCCATGTTTCCTTGCTGTGCTTGACAGAATGTCAAGATGAGTGCAAACAATAAAATCAATGATCCATCTCTAGGTGGCGAATCAATGTTGTATGTGCAGAGATGATGTCTAGTGCAGCTTTGTCATTTGCACTATAGAACAACCATATATCATGTGTTGAAAAATGATGCTTTACAGATCATCACCACGGGAATCGGCAATGATGTAAAAACTGCATTTTTGGGCAAAAGATCCAGCAATTAAATTGAATTCAGTTATATATTTATATTCAGTTTGAAATGCAGAGTTTATTCAAGCAACTTTACATCCTCTTTAACTTTAAACACAAACATTCTCTGATGTGTCGGATTGTTTCCTCTGCCAAGGAGATCATCTGATCATGTGCATTTATCTTAAGGCTACCAAAATAACCGACAGTACGTGCAATCGAGGATATTTAAGATTGAAAAAATATAAATAAAATGTGTGTGTACCAAACTGTACACTGGACTGTGCTCACTTTTTAGGTGTGAGTTTGTCACTAAGCTTGTCAAATAAGACCAGAGCATCTTTCTAAAAAATTATATTAACACAAGTGAATGAAAAAATAAGCAATTGAAATAAATTCAGTGATGTTGTATATTATATTCTATTTTAGCAAATCTGATATACAAAAATGTCAAAATATAAACTAAATATAATTTTAAAAGGAGATATAGTGGTTAATAATTATTAACACATGAAAAACTGATTCATATTCTGATGATGACTACAGGAGTAAAAACAAAAATGTGAAATAAGTTGACTGGAGCTTCCTACTTGAACCCTGGAAATGCTTCTTGCTGGATGGCAGTGATCCAGCAGCCAAGGCTGGGAATGACATGAAGAGCACAGAACTCTCCGTGGTGACATTAACACACTGCCAAGTATCTGCCGAAGTCCAGTAAACAAAGTGAAAACATTACTCAAAGTGAAGTGCAACATTTAAAAAAAAAATCATTGATAAATCCTTCAGCTATTTTCAAGACTTTTCATGTGATGTCTCACAGGGGTCAGGCTGAGGTAAACAAGCCCTTTGACTATATTCTTGTGACCCCCATGATGATCTGTGTAGAACACTTAAAAAGAATTCTGGGAGAGAAAGCTTAAAAGAATGTTTGTAAGTAAGTAAGTAATTTTTATTTGTATAGCGCTTTTCCAGACCAGGGTCACAAAGCGCTTAAACAATCTAAATAATACTCATTAAAGTATATACTTTAAAGATAAAGATAAAATTGATAACTCAACAGGAGTTCCAGAAAATCAAGGAAAAGCCTGAACAAATAAAAACGTCCTACACAATACACCGAAGTTATTTGTTTAGGACCTTTTCCGTTTTTTACTTTGTCCTTTCAGTGAATATTTCTTACCCCTCGAAATATTTTGAGTGAATATTTAGATCATATTTAGAAAAAGTGTATATTTATGTCTGTGTTTTCGGTTTTATGAAAGCTGTTTACATATCTTATTGGCATTGTTAATATTTGCAATGCTTTTGTTTCTTTTGTACATAATTAATTGCCATATATCTGCTAAAACGCATTTGTACTATGTATATTTATAGTCTCCGTTTTAAAGTTTTTTTTAATCACCTTTCAGAAAGATGAATATATGAGTTGGAACATAAATACTGGTGTACAGCCGTCAAATAAAGACAACCATAAATCAACAATTTTGATTGTATTTGGGAGAAAAAAAAGTTCAAATCCAAAATCCACCTCATGCGGATTGTTTGATCAGTTTCACGTTCTACCACCAGAGGGAAACAACGACCACCATGTTAACAGGACGTCATCATGGTCGTCACTTGTTTCGAGCATCAATAAAGCTGTATCTATCTGTCCATCTTCATCATCTATGATTGACAGGACTTTAATGACTAGAAGTGACGGACCGGAAGGTCACCTCCGATTAATTCAATCAATGTATTCTTCCTCTAGATGCACATTATATACAGTCTGAGTAAATATCAGTAGACTTTGGATGAGTGGAGGGTCTGAAAAGTGCGTGAACTCTGTGAACTAGTGCGGGGCAGGTGGGTGTGTGAACGGTCACGTGACCTCGCCCTGCTGTCACGCTTCTATAAATCCACGTCTGTATATTTAGCCAGCCCTTCTCCGCCACACTCGTCCACCGAGTCACGGCTCGTCGGCTCGACTTCTTCCTGAACCACCGTCACCTTCTTCTTCATCATCATCATCATCATCATCGTCGTCATGGCGGGTAAGAAACGTCTCTTTTTACCCTTCGACGGGTCGTCGCTACTGCGCAGCCGCAAAGCAGCTACATACATGCTAAGTGTCGGTGAAGTTCAGCGTGATTTTAATCCACGAGAACCCACGAGGATTCCTGTCGTGGTATAGAGGACTGAGAGTGGAGTTTGATGTTACACAACCGGGGGGTTCGAGTGGGATTTAAATACGACTGTTCTGGCCTGAAACCAACAGGACAGGAGTGATGTTCACGCTCGTTTTATTTATTTAAGATGTATTTATCAGCGTTGAAAAAAGTAAAAGCTATCACACTAACTCATTTGGATTCACTTATGCTGACTGTTCTATTTCTTAAAAGCAAAACCATATTTGTTCAGTTGGATTAACCATGATCAACTTAAAGTATAAATTGCATTTGCATGGTTTGTTCATGATGAAACAAAACATATTATTACATATTTTGTCATTCAATTGTAGTTTCTGCCATTTATTTGGAACATCTTCACCAAAACTGCATGTGTTCTTTACATATGTGTATTTGAACTTTAACATGAGCATGTAAACATGTGTCCACTTTACTCTCATGTTACATGAACAAAACCTCCAGCAGCAAAACACCAATAGAAAATGGGGGTGTCACTAAAATGCTTAAAACTTTTCCTGGCCTGCTGGATTGTTTTTTTTTCAAAAGTCTGGAAGGTATGTGGCAAAATCTGAACATAAACTGTGTTCTGCCAACACTTTCCGGTAGTAGAATAAATGTTTCTATTGTTTATTTATCGTTTTACTGACTTTTCACAGGCAAGTTGTTGTTTGTTGGCTGGTGACACACTTTCCTACCTGCTGTAAAGTGTATGTGGAACAGAACTCACTTGTTTATTCACAGTTCCTTAAATAGGCTGGTAAAATAAAATAAATAAACTGCCAAACTTTGCCACCACAGTGCGCTGACAAACATGACGAGAGCAGCTTTGGAAACATGGCAAACAACATCAGTGTGACAAACACTTGGCCAACCTACTTAACTTGGCTCATAAGAAACATTGCACTTTTAGTTTTGTTCATAAGTGAGGGAAGGATGGAGCATGAGGTCAACACATTGGTTAGTGCGGAGAGTCCTCTCATATGGTGAAGAAAAAGCTTGGTGTGTCACAACTGCTCCTCTGCATCAAAAGTAGCAGGTTGAGATTCATCAGAAATGTTTTTTGCACCAGAAGGAAGTCGCAGGTCAAACCCAGGAAACGAAAGAATGTCGTATTTTTAAGGCTCGCCAGAGATATTTTGTTATTGCCCTTCCATTCTCTGGGAATGGATCTGTGTCCAAGGCTCAGTGAAGACTTAAAAGTGAAGATGAAAACAAACAAACATTGGAAATAATTATAATGATAGTAAAAGTGAAGGTAGAATATTCATAAACAATGCGATTAACTATACAAGCAATACAGTATTTGTCTAGAGAGCAGGACCACAGCTCTGGATGCTCCACAGCCTCTTCCCAGAAGGAATGGGGGCAAAGGGTGCAAAGGCTGTTCTGGAGAACCGTGTGTGCACCTTTCACCACCCTGTAGGAAGCATTATCTCAACCAAGACCAACATCAATCTCCTTAATCTCCCGATGGAGATGAGCAACTGGTGAGCATTCCTGACCAGGCAGGTTGTTTGGGTTCTTTAGTCGGAGGTGAACGAACCAGTTTTGTCAAACGTGAGACTTGCGGTTGCATATCGTGACGATAATAATGCGAAAAATCTCAATCCTTAAAATCGACAGGTGTGTCTTGACAGCTGAGAGCGAGCCATGTGTCCAACAGACCATAATAAACTCCTAAATCGGTGGATGGTTAATCGCGATGACATCTATGATCTACCGTCGCACCTTATGTCTGACAGCTCACGACTCCGATGACATGTGGTTTTGTTTCATTGCTGGCCAGATGAGGCTTTTGTCACGCTCGCCACCAATGACAGTTATGCGAAGGGGGCCCTGGTATTGGGTGAATCCTTGAGAAGCCACCACACGACCAGGAAATTGGTGGTTCTCATTGGTCCACACGTGTCGGAGAAGTTCCGGTAAGAACACGAGGCTCTAGCTTTCTGTGTGTTTATTGCGTGTGGGTCAAGATGTGCGTGTGATTCCACAGGTTAGTGCTGCAGCAGATCTACGATGAGGTGAAGCTGGTGGACGTGCTGGACAGTGGCGACACTGCTCACCTGGCTATGATGAAGAGACCAGAATTGGGGGTCACCTTCACCAAACTGCACTGCTGGACGCTGACGCATTATTCCAAGTGTGTTTTCTTGGACGCGGACACATTGGTGAGCCAAAAAAAGTGGTTTGATCGGAGTTCAGACTTTAATATGCACTGAAGTAAAGCCTGATTTCTTTCCAAGGTGGTGTCAAATGTAGATGAGCTCTTTGACAGAGAAGAACTATCAGCAGCTCCAGATCCTGGCTGGCCCGACTGCTTCAACTCCGGTGTGTTTGTTTTCCATCCCTCAGAGGAGACCTATGAAAAATTGCTGCAGTTCAGTACAGAACAAGGCAGCTTTGATGGTGAGTTCAGAGAGAAACTACTTCACTGCTGCTTTTATAGAAAGCACTTTCAAACTCAATCACTCAAACGCCCAAAATATTTTAAGCACTCTTGGTCAGGGACTGAAAACGTTTTATGTTTACCAAACCTTCAGTAAACAGTTTCTAATTCCATCAAATTCCTTCCCTTCAACCTCATTTTTACTGTCATTTGAAGTCTCTGTATAATTGTTGACATTGATCATCTCCATTCCTTATCTTACCATAATACCTGGCATTTTCGTAGGTCACAAGTCACCATGAACACTTATCATACTTTAATCTCCAATCATCCAGCAGGCCACATAAAACATCTCTCAACAAGTTTAAATGAAGATAATGAATTATCAAAACTGTTTTTTCAAGTCCGTTAGGTGGCATCACATGTCAATGCTGTTCTAGTATTACTTATTTTTCACTTGTGTTCAACCTTTGAGGAATATATTGGTAATTAAATCAATAAACTGTGTGGTAAGTTAGCACTGATTTAGCTTGTTTTAACTGCTGTTATGTTTCATGACTTTGTAAAAGGGGAAAGGTTTGAGGAGGACGTGATTGAAAATGTTAAACACACAGCATGGTTTTAAATAAGGCCTTGAGACACATTATTTTTTAATTTACTCTTGAATCCCTGGGGTAACTCATCCTAGTTTACAGCAAAAAATTTTAACATTTTAAATCAATTTATCTTGCATTGGTTTTGCAGTTGTAAAACAAAAAGATTTGCATTTGTTAAATCAGGATATTTTAGCCATAAGAATCTTAAAAACAGATTTCTATTGTATGCTGTTAAAAGTTGTATTCTTTTTATTTATTTTGCTGCGACTGCTTTTATGGTAGATGTTTAATTAAACTACACTTGATGGTAAGAAGTAGATATTCTTGTCTGTTCACCAGAAGTCGACTGATTCCTACTTGACTTAATTAATGTTTAAACAAGTTTATACTCATAACTACTACTATAGCTTTTTCAACATCCAAGTAAAGTACAAGAAGAATAGAAATCATAATTTTATGAAACAACTTTCCATCGATATCCTTCTATTATTAGTCACTAGATTCAAATGGATATAAGAAGTTTAAGAGGAGAACACATAACACATTATGGGGTGAGCAGTTCACCACAACCCAAGTAAAGGTTGAGGTCAGCGCGGTCTCCAATATTTCTGGCTGTACAAACATTGACTTGTTGGTAACATGCCAAATGGAGCTTGTCTATCTTTCGTTCTTACTAAGGTCTTTATGGACTGTGCTGCCTTCGAACAAGACTCTTCTCACAGACTGTCTAACCCTTGTCTGTAATTCAGCGGGGAAACTAGGGTGGGGCGGGGGATCCATTTGAGTCTAGTTGAAATTCTAAAAGTGATCTTCCTTGGGCGTACTGTATGTGAATTGATGTCACAACAGTCTTTCAGTCTCTCTTATCTGTGAGATTAGTACCATTTCGGAGATAACTTATAGATATCTTATTCGGGGTACAAGTAATGAGTTGGATTTGATGGGTTCCTCAAAGGTTCTGCACAACTTTTACTACAAATGAGAACTTGCTCCAACTCTTAAACAGTCCCAATGGCCACATTAGCAAAATGAAATTAAGTACTTAGTATTTATAGAGTACTTTATAAGACCAGGGTCACAAAGCGCTTAAACAATAAATAAAAAAAAAACAATAAAATAAATACTTAAAAGGTCAAGATAACAGAGTCTCAGAAAATTAAGGAAAAGCCTGCACGAATGAAAGTGTCGTAAGCTGTTTCTATAAGAGCCACTGGGTTTGTTTGGATAATCAAATTATGTTTTAAAAGACTAATGGGTCAATGGATAATAGCCTAGTTTCTTAAAAGTAGTCGCCTTTTTTCTAATTACTTCTTTGCAGACTTTCACAGGTGTGTCTTGTCCGAGTTACTTTGTGGAATTTCTTAGAGTTTCTTAGTCATTAGAGTTGTGTCCATCATTTGTGTTGTGCCGAAGTCAGGTTGAAACACATCCGACAGCCTTATTGGACAACTGTCAGAATTCATTTTTTGACAAGAACCATCAGCTAAATTAAGAGAAATGATTTAATGCCTAGTGCTCATCACCACTCATCCCAAGTTCCATTTGCACAAAACTGCTGTGAGTAAGATTTTGGATTTTGAGCAGTAATTTAATTGTATTATTATTTCCACTTCTAAAGAGTTTTACAAATAATACAGCTCTAGTAACTATTTCTTTAGTATCCTTATTAAATGCACTTAAATTATTCAGAATATTCTCTGAAATGTGGTTCAATGCTGCAATGATGATCAATAACGATTGAGGGTCTTTCTCAGGAGCTTCATGAAACTAGTAATGAAATGTTTGTCTGTTTCCAAGAAGCAAATACAATCCCCATTTGTCATAAAGTCCTAAAAATTGAAACAACAATTTGCCACAAAAACTACTAGTGGACCTTGAGTTCAATAATTTCTAAATGAACCATTATTTTCCGTCTTCTCCACAAAACAGCCATTAGCAGGGAGTCTAAAAATGTGTTTGACAAGGTATTATAATAGTCATGGACAACTGAAAACAAATTTGAAATAAACGACAAGCTCTAGCAGTAGCATGCCTTGTCCTTGTCAGCAGCGCTGAACCTTCCTAACAGTACAGACACTGTTGTGCGACACAAGAAAAGAAACCCCATCGGCACAAACACCAATTAGTTTTTCTCATGGATGCCAACTCTTTTAAGAACCGACGTGGCTGCTGAAAATTGTCGGGAAATGCTTTGCTTGTGCCAACAGGGCCATGACAAAGGCTTTCCAGTTCGGATACATGCACCGCAGTCGAATTTAAAGCAACTTGGGTTCCTGTTTCAACTATGAAGTAATATTTCGAAAGAGACTATGGAGTTTCTATTCCTGCTGGCCATCGGAATTATTTATAGCACACACGCTTTTTTCATGTGCACTGGGCCGCGAGTTGAAGTTGCTTTGACCTTTTGGCATTTCTGCTGTGTTCAAGTCGCAGTGCTCTTACTTAGGAAGTATAGAAACGATGTGGCCAAAACACTCCTTTTATAGAGTCCACTACAGCCTGCAGTCAAGTCAGATTAGGAAAGTAAGATAAACTTTGCGTCATCCCATCAAAGTAAACTGTCCAGGTTATATTGTTTAATCCAATCTGTCTGAAACACGTTTGAATGTATTGTTGATTGACATGTAAATCACAGTTGTTATTGTTGATTTAACGTGAGCCAGTGTCAGTTGTTAACATGTTCCCTGATAACAAATACCAAGTCGGTGATCATGAGGGGCGTGAAAACAGAGACGGTCCTGACAAGGGGGTTTGCCCCTCTGGTGACCTACTATCGAGGTATTCCTGGATGATGACAAAGAGACTAGCTAACATCTTAGACATATCGTAAAGACATCTAACTATTTGGAGAAGAACTGGTTTGAATCAAACCTACCTGCATGTAGGAAAAGTCCTAGCTACAAATTCCACTGGTTACATATTGAAGTCCTTGAGTGAGTCACGCAATGCACATAAGTCATATATACAAACAAAATATGTCTACACAAATTTATCAAATCTTGTGTTGTTTTGTTTGTTTTTTAATATCTTTTTTAGCTTTGCTTCTTTTTTTTTTTGGTGTTCTGAGTAAAACCCAACTTTAATTTAATGACAATATAGATGATAGTATATGACCTTCTAACTGGAGATGGATACATTTCTTGTTTTTATCCTACTTCTTTTCCCTTGTCTGAGTTGACTTATTTACTCATAATTTGCTAAATGTATGAAAACAATACAACAGTCACATAGAGATTTTTCTTTCTGCTGTTGCTTCTGTCATGATATAAAGAGAAAGACTTGCGTAGGCTATAAACACACAATATACAAATGTTATTTTCGCACCATTGCTTCACCTCTGGACCTCCAGAAAACTGATCCTATGCTGTCACTTGTCAGCAGTCTTGCATGTGTCAGACATGTGTATTCAACAGCCTCCGACTGTTGAAATAAGGGGATACAAAAACGTCTTTTATTATAAATGAAGTGATATAGTGACTGTTTCTACTTCAACACTGCCATTCTAAGGTGTTGATAAATGTGTTCACTTGCTCCCTCTAGTGAGCTATCATGCATAAATTAGCGCCGATGTCTGATATGTAGCGTACCTCCTCTTTAAATAACTTTGCCCTCTAATAGGTGGAGACCAGGGAGTCCTGAATGGTTTCTTTAGTAACTGGGCGACATCGGACATATCCAGACGTCTGCCCTTCACCTACAACCTCAGCAGTGTGGCCATCTACACCTACATGCCAGCGTTCTTGAAGTGAGTCTACCAGTGTGACGCACAGCGTCGGGGTGTAACCAGATACACGCATGAATGTGCAGTCACGCGCTGACATGACACCAGGTTACGCAGCGAGGCCAGCGGCAAGATTCTTGCGGCTCTTGAGGAGCATTAGCCAGCAGGCAACAGGTCTGGGTAGGATTTCTAGCCTGAGCTGCCCCAACAGCTGATTGCACATCCCAAAATAGAAGCATGTATTTAGAAGAGCATTCATGTTTTCCAAAGAGCGATTGTGAAGGTGGATTCCCCCTCTGCCCTACCGTCATTGCACAAAAACAAATCTCCAGGACAAGCATTTACTCAAAATGAACAAGTGAAATCTGTCATTTCCTGGATGTCCCCAATAATATTGGAACCAAAATCATTACCACCAGAATGATTCTAAAAATATTCAGTCGTGCTGATCTATTGTGACATTCCGTTGGTGACAATGAAACATATGTGTAAGGGAAAGTGAGTTCTAGCCCCACTTAAATTGTAAATGTTAGTCATTTTCAGCAACAACACTGAGACTTAATTGATTAATCAACAAACTTGAAGGTAAATTCAAAGTTTGAAAAAGCGACTTTTACTTTAAATGTTCTTGTTTTTAAATAAGGCCATGTATTTGCAGTAAAATTCAAATTTATATCTTTATTTTTTATTACTCATTCCTTTTACCTAATGGGACTGTAGTCTATTCCATCTTTATTGGACACCAGCAGGGCAAAGTGCTAGTATAACCAAAGTTCGCTTTTGACCAATTGGAGTCTCCAATAAACATCTAGAAGATGTTGTAATGTGGGGTGAAAATATGGTTAAATTGGTCAAATAAGTTCCAGAGTTTAAGTAAGACTGTGCAGATTTTAAATAGTCAGTTTCCCTTTGATTTTGTACAGGATTTTACTTTCACATGGTCCAAGAAATGTACCTGGTTCAAGGTCTACCATGCAGTCACAGAACAGGAGAAACTAGAAAACAATCTGCTGTCTATGGCATACAATCCAGTGGAAACACAAAAGGATAGTCTGACCCTACCCTCACCTATCCTTTCAGATACGGCCATGACGCAAAGATCGTCCACTTCCTTGGACAGACAAAACCATGGAACTACACCTACGACCCAAAAACCAAGCAAATATCTCGGGGTGCGCCAGAATCAACTGCACATCTCAAATTCTTGGTGGAATGGTGGAAACTGTACTCCAGCAACATAGTGCCAAAGCTGCAGGAGCAGTACGGAGACCAGCCCTTCCAATCCGGCTGTGTTGAGGTGAATATTCTACATGTCTATAAACTCAATCTTATAGTAAAGTGACTTAAATAGTGAGCAGTTCTTACTCTCACCAACCAGTTTCTATTTAGGATAAACGGGCGTACATCAATGGCACAGCCATGAAGTATTGTCAGTTTTCGGGTTGTGTTGTAAAACTTCTAATCTTACTATCACCCTTCCTAATCTTACAGCCATTTATCAACATAGTTGCTTTAAATGTTCTTAGCATTCCTCGAGAGCAGGGGTCTTAAACGTATGCCCCTCTCTCAATGGCGGCTTGTAATATGATATTTTGCAGCCGAGTAAGGGGCTCCATTTTTGTATGTCAGATGCAAAGACCATCAACCATGAAAGTTCATCAACCATACATTAATCCACTATTCATAAAACAAGAATTTAACTCCGGTCCTTAATCGTGGTGGTGACTGTACTATATATATGTCTGCTATTGTTCTAATGTCTACTTATTTGATTGTGTTAAAAGTTCCAGTACAGTGACATGGTAACAGACACAGGTACAGGTACACAGGTATGAGAAGGAGTGTTTTTGTTATCATGATTTCATCCACTGCATCTTGCATTTGCTGAATCACTTCATGCTTTTTGAGAAGTTGAAATGTTAGTGACAAATTTATTTCAGTTCAACTCACCCTTTTAAGTCTGATTCCTGTCTTTAATTGAAGAAAAATCCTATGGTCGTGACTGCAGAGCAATAACAACTTTCTAATGATCCAAGTCTGTTCTCAGCGTTTCAACTTCCAAAACCAAACGAGAAACGTAACAATGTCGCACCCTAGTGTTCATTTGTGTGCATGGCACGTTACTCAATCAACGCAAGTGTTTTCTTGTTGCTGCAGTGGAAGAAAAATAGGAACTACTTAATAATAATAACTGTAAATGAACTCAGAACTCATTGATAAATGTAGAACATTCATGACAGTAAATCTTAACAGAGAAGCCAGAGCTGAAAATAATTCTTGCATGTTTTGAGTAAGAAAAACAAAAACTAACTGGATATGGAGTAAAGTTATTTTACAATGGATCCGTCTAATTCCACGTGTAAACCATGTATTAAACATGCATAACTGTTTGACGCCTGTACACTATTTTCTTGTTCTCATTTCACTCAGAAGGAAAACATCTCTACACAAGCACGACCTCAGGCTGAAGCCTCAACAGAAGACGCGTTGTCCTCTGTGGAACGGAAGCAGAAGTGGGAACAGGGTCAGGCCGACTACATGGGAAGAGACTCGTTCGACAACATCCAGCAGAAGCTCGATAATTTCCTCAAATGAATAAGAGATGGCGTGGCGTTTAAAGAAGGCACTTTGAGTTCAATGGACTGACCCCAACAGTGTTCATGGTGACATTTGGTCACATACCTTTTCTTTCCTTCTCACGTAGAGATGAGTGGAGCCACACCCGCACGACCTTCAGTTTACTCCGGAAACACTGTTGACAAGTAGTTGAAAAAAATAATATGTTCTAAGAGTTTTTTATTCTTGGATATGTATGTATTTTTGTGTTTGAGGAAGCAGAACCTAATGAACAAGCTTTTACAGGCCATTTAATTTGGTCAGTCATAGCCGTGCCTTTACCAACACTGTCCTCCCTCATCTTTCCTGGCTTGTGTTGTTGGGTTGTTGGGTGGATTTATCACACTTTGCTGTATCCCAGAATTTTACATCTGAATAATAAAGACACGATTTGGCATATTAACTGAATCATTTCACACTTTCTGTTGGAGATGTCTAAATACATGGCTGTCCTTTTTCTAATTATTTTTAAGAATATATTTGTTTCAATTTTCACACAAGTAGTCAGACTTGTATCTGGAAATCATAATATGGAATACAAAAGATTATCCCCAACAGGTTATAGTATACCTACAGATTAAAAACCGAACAACTAAATTGTAAGAATCTTAATTTCCAATGGATTATTTTCCAAAGGGAAATCCATTCATCTAAAAAGTGTATTGTATATAAAGATTAAGGGTAATATGATATATACTTTTTTAAAGCTGAGTAAATTCTGGATACATATTAAATACATATTTAAATCAATCTAATATTTACACTTCCGTTGGTTTTGCTTTACAATCACAACTGTTCAGGAAAATTGTAAATATTATTTTAGAGTATTGTTTCTTGTGTTACTGCTACATTTAAACAACATTTGTGTATGTCAATAGCTTATTTAAATGAGTGACTATTTTTAATTTTTTTGTCTACCAAGGTATTAAGATGCAAATCTCACTGATCAAATGTAGTAAATACATTAATAAATGGAAGTGGAAGATTTATGCCTAAAATCATTACGTCTTATCAAATACTTTGCTTTCAGTTGGATGCTTCCAGATGTGGTTTAAGGATCACAGATGAAATCAAAGTTTTAAAAACAGATTCTTTATTATTTGAAATACGCATAATTAGTTTCTACCAAAAAAATACATCCGGACCTTTATTTTTTCTACTTCCTGTTTCCACGAGCGTCACTATAGGTGTGAAATGTTTATCCTCTTTGCACATCCGCTTCGTTTCAAATTATTTAGGAAAAGGATACTTTGAATGAAAGGTGTAAATATATAGATTTTGATTTAAATTTCGAGTGTACGGTTCTTGTTTTGACTTTCATCTAATAATCCTAAATGGAAACTGAAGTTTAGCTCAGCTCAGCTAAAACAGATCCAGTTGTGTTTTCACAAAACCATTAAACATTAAACCAACATGTGCTGTTAAGACTTGTAAATAAAAAGAGTTTCCGTACCTTTAATTCTGGGGGTGATGCTGTAGAAGTGGGGGCGTGTCGTGAACGTCCGCCCGCTTCTCCCCTGGAAAGTAAACACTCCATCAAGATGGCTCCGCCGTCTCGGTTCCGAGTCGCACTCCTGGTGTCGTCTTCCGTGTTCATGACAGCGGTGTTGGGGTTCGGGCTCCCCGCTCTCCTGAACGCTGGGATGAGGGTGCTGGGGTTGCCGGAAACAAGTGTGACGGAGTGTATAGTTGTCCTGTATTTAGTGTTTGTGTTGTACGTCTCGACGCCGCGGCTTCCAAGAGGACAAGTGCAGGTGATGGACGTCGACCGTTATCCTAGTGTAATGCTTGTTGTAAAGGCGCACTGCAGATGTTACTGGAAAGAAGTGTTAGTATCAGTATTTGATGTCTGAGTTATTCATTTCCTTAGCAAAAAGAAGTATTTAAAGGTGTTATAAGAGTGTACTTATTTTATACTTAAATGTAAGTTGTATACTTGAAGTTTAATTTTCAAATTCTATACTTAGTACACTGATGTATACTTATACCTGTATAAGTAAAGAAGTCTACTTGATGAAATGGACTTCAGGTACAGTATTCTACTTTTTGATTTGGGAAGCTGTTTGCTGGTGATCCAGAATTCAATTGTGCAAAGTATTATAGGCGTTACTTAAATGTGTGTATTTAACAATAATACCAAAGTTTGTTTTCTGTCACCCATCACCGTTTAGTCAAAAAAATATTGTTCGTACAAATGACATAATTTATAGATGACGTGCTGTGTCAGAGCCCAGGAAACACAAGCTTGCCTGTTTGCATCCATGATACATAGTAGAGGTGTATCTATGCCTGAGTACTCTTCTGTAAACTTAACCATAGGCTCTGAGTGTATACCAAGGTCTCTGGTCGTATAGAGATGAGTATACTTGAAAGTGTATTCCTGTAAACTTAGTATGGTCCAATTTAGTCTGAAGAAATCTCAAATTGGTATACTTTTAGTACACTACAAATACTTACAGTATTTCTATTCACCTGCAGGTCAGAGGCAAAGCTGTGTTGATCACAGGTTGTGACCGGGGATATGGTCACGAACTGGCCAAACACATGCACAAAGTTGGATTCAAAGTCTTCGCGGGATGCCTGTCAAAGGTGCACAAACACATTTGCTTTCATTACACTGGAAATGTCATCAATAAACCCTGCATTGACTGTCTTTATGTGGCCCTTATTTAGGGCAAGATCATGTAGAAATCAACTATTTTAATTTGTATTGAAAAATATGTTTACAAGTTTAACGTTTATTTTTCCTCTGTTTTTCTAATGTCCTTTAGGCGATTATAACATTTTTTGGGGGGGAATAGTGCTTTCATATTAGATTTTATTCATATGTATTTCATTTTATTTTTGTTTTCGAATAATATTTTCTCTCCTTTATTCTTGCGTGATGGCCCCTAGCAGCAGTCACTGTACATAATGTGGCCCCTGACGAAAAGCTCCACTGCCTTAAATGAAAGCATGTATAAATGTGATGCAGGACCAGGAAGGTGAAGGGGCTAAGAAGCTGGAGGACTTGTGTTCAGATCGGATGAAGGTTGTGCAGCTGGATGTCTGCAGCCAGCAGCAGGTAGACCGGGCGGTGGAATATATCCGGGACAACCTGGACGACTCCGAGAGAGGTGAGCGACACAGTGATCACTTAATAAAAAGAAAACATTGAATGTTCTTGCTGACATCTACAGGGCTGTGGGCGGTCGTAAATAACGCCTCCCTGTCAACATTCGGAGAGGTGGAGTTCACCTCCATGGACTCCTACAAGCAAGTGTCAGAGGTCAACCTTTGGGGGACCATCAGGGTCACCAACGCTGTTTTGCCCCTCATCCGCAGGGCAAAAGGTTTGTATCTCAGCTGATCTGGGTTCTACCAAGAGTTGTGCTGCTAGTGCAGGAGTCACCATGTAGAGATCCTTCTAGGACTGCACCATAGTCACTCTGAGACATAAACTAGTGCATAACTGAATCATAACGATGTTCAAATAGGTCAATAAATGGTTTAAAACTGAAATAAATGGCTACTATTAGTTAAGCTGCTGAAGGATTATCAGCATTGCATTCATTGTTTCCAGTAAGTAGTTCACCAAATACTTATCACATGGATTTATGCAAGGAATGTTTGCCGTAGACGCTAAAGCAGCCTCTCACTTATCCTCATATTCATGTTATTCTAAACACAGAAACACAACAAGTGCGTGACCTGTATATCTATAATGTTGATGGAAAACAAGAA
Organism: Callionymus lyra; assembly: GCF_982586985.1. Lineage (NCBI taxonomy): Eukaryota > Metazoa > Chordata > Actinopteri > Syngnathiformes > Callionymidae > Callionymus > Callionymus lyra. Next base: position 33,351,167 of record NC_141821.1, on the reverse strand, counting down.
TGTAGTTCATTAAGTCATTCAGCTCCTAAACAGCTTTCTGTTTTAATTTGTTTAAATGTAAAACTGTGAACTTCAATTTCTTCTTAAATAATCAACTATATAAGTTTAACAGCGGCATCAGAATATTGAATGGTTGAATTTAATATTTCAAATGTTGACATTTTTTATGATTTCTTATGTTGTTAAGTTAAGTATATGAATGTATTTTTTTTATAAACATTGAATTATTTCCTTTTAAATAATTAAATACAATCGTTTTATATTGAAAGGTTGATAATTCAAGAAACATCTTTTCTATCGTTTCTATTTGTTCAGGCTTTTCCTTGATTTTCTGGAACTCCTGTTGTGTTATCAGTGTTATCTTGACCTTTAAAGTATATACTTTATTGAATATTGTTTTGATTGTTTAAGCGCTTTGTGACCCTGGTCTGGAAAAGCGCTATACAAATAAAAATTACTTACTTATGATATGTTTTTGATTTATTTGAATTGAGAAATTCAAATATTTTCTTTTTTATATATAAATATACAGTATATACTCTAATTCCAATAATAACAACATACATTTTGTAAATTCAATATTGTTTAATTCACATAGAAGATCATGTGACGAAGTCAAATTTTAGTATTAAATAAGTATACCTCTCATTTCCTGAATATACTTGTTTTTGCTAAGGGAATTGATGACTTAGACATAAAATACTGATATTAACAACACTATTAATCTGCAGTGCACCCATACAATAAGCATTACAGTAAGATGTCTGTTATTGAGTGTAATTATAAAAAATAAAAAAATTCAATGCTTAGAAAATAAATACAACATATTAATTGTAGAACTCAACATTTCAACCTGATAAATGTGGAATTCTAACTATTCAATCATTTAAAACATTCATGTAGTTGTGGTTTATATAAAGCTCATGAGTTCCTGGAAAGAAAGTTGTTGAATCTTGTTTCTATGACGACTGCAGGTCGGGTGGTGAACCTCGCCAGCGTGTACGGCAGGATGGGAAACGCCATGCGGTCGTCTTACTGCGTCTCTAAATATGGCGTCCAAGCGTTCTCCGACTGCCTTCGCCACGAGATGAAGCTCTGGGGGGTTCGAGTGTCCCTGGTGGAGCCGGGATACTTCACCGTGAGCCGGGACACCTTGACCAGCACGACCAGCAGACTGTGGAGCGACGCCCCCGCCGGCGTGAAGGAGGACTATGGGACGGCGCACCTGGAGCAGCAGATGGCTGCGATGCGTTCTCAGGGCGGCGGCAGCAGACAGAGCGGCGTGGCATCCGTTCTGGACGACGTCAGCGACGCGCTGGTCTCCAGACACCCCTACACCAGGTACACCCCCTGTGAGCCGCACTGCTGGCTCCGCCTGCAGGTGACCTCTCACCTCCCCGCTGCCGTCAGCGACTTCTTCTACTCGTAGAAAAAACTGCTGAAATTGAAGTGTACATTTACACTTTGTTGTCCTTAACACTTGAAATCAACCTTTACCTTAATGATTGTTTTCTCTCACGCTGTAGCTGATAAGAACAACGATACAGTTTTCCCATCACAGGAAGTCAAACACCTCCTGAGACTCAACATGTTTAAGCAGAATGCAAAGATGATTGACACCTGAAAGTGACGGAGACTATGAGATCTTTCATGCAACAGTTCTACCTAAAGATGCACGTCTGTGTGAAATAAGGTCATTTGATGCCTCAGTGGTCACACACCCTCTTCACACACACTTCCAGGTGAGCGTCAGGTGTAACAGTGTCTCTTCACGGTTTAGAATTTCCACAAGATTAAACCTCATGTTGAGCTTCCTGGCAGTTGAACACGTGTCACATGTGTGACTTTGATACCGTTTTTTTTACTGGTATTTGACCTAAGAAGATGTTTGAAGGACGAGAGTTTTCCCATCTATCCTCTCCATTCGTTGAGCACAAACTCACTTTGTTGTACAGAACTCATGTAAATCAACAGAGCACTGCTATATTTTTAACTTGTTATTATCAGCGTCAGAGTCTTTCAAATAAAACGTGATGAAATCAAATGTCTCTGTGCGATAACTGTGTCTAGTGTAAGTGGCCACCAGGGGGCGCTTCTGTATCATCAGCCCACAAACGGTGATCAGTAGGAAGAGGTTCTCTCCTTCACATGTGCAACCTTTCCGTTTTATAATTCACAAAAATGGTACCTGAATTTACCTGAAAACGAAGGTTTTGCATACAAAACTCAATGAATTTTTTATTAGATGGTTTTTAATTTGTATTTATGAAACTAAGCCTATTTTCTTGCGAGAATAAAATTGTTTTTTGAGTCAACTACATTAATATTTAATTCCTTTTTTTTCTTTAAATAAAGTGAGCTCTTGTGGGCAGGATGCTTTGTTGTACATTTAAAAACACCAATTGATTATGCGATAAAGTTGAAATGTACCAATTCAGTCGTTATTGAAATCCTTTAAAAAAAAAGAAATTACTAACTTTTGTGTTTACATGTTGGAATACATCAGATTCCATATTCAGCAAGTAAAGTTGCTGTTTTTACAATATTTCAATCTCATCTCATCAAAGAAAACATTTACTGACAAAGGAAGTAGATAAAATAACTGTTTTTCTGCTGCTAACTTGACCCTTTTCTCTGAATTTCCCTTCTTTGTGCCTCTTTTTAGGTTAGTTTATTTGAATGTATTGATTTGTTTGAAGGCGTCATAGCTCAGATGGTAGAGTGGTTGCCTGCAGTCCAAAAGGTTGCAGGTTCAATCCCAGCTCCAGACAAGCTTGTGTCGTTGTGTCCCTGAGCAAGACACTTTACCCTGATTGCTCCTGATGGTAGACTTGGCACAGGTGTGCAGCCTACTCCCATCAGTATGTGTGGATGGCTGTCAAAAGCACTACCGAATTTCCCCTCGCGGGTCTAATAAGGGATTCTAAAAAAAAAAAAAAAAAAATCTCATTCGACAACTGTGATGGTGCAACTGATGGTGTCGTTTCCTCTTCCAAGAAGTCATGAAAAAACAACTCACAGGTTCAATTTCATGGTGTTTATTATGACTTTTCAACACTCTAATAAACTCTTCTAAAATATTACACCTGCTGACGACAAGCCTCCCACCCTCCATAGAAACAGTATTAAGAGCATGACATTTAAAATTTCACAGCACTGCCTTTATCATTCCATAACATGGAGCCGCTGACTTCTCGAACAGGAAACAGAAAGTTGGCAAGACACCAGAGAAATGGAATTAAGCAGCACAAAAGCACCAAAAAGAACACGTTGTTTCATTCTACGTATCATCAAGAAATATTCTAGTCTATTCTTTTGACCTTTAAAACTAAAATATTTCTTGATAATACACGCAGATTTCACTGTATAGTCCTGTACTCAGTGGTCAAACTTTTTACATATTTAAACGGCCAAACTGCTAAAGTTAATATGCTGTCATAAATTACAGATGTAGGATTTTTTTTATCTCTTACACGACCGTTCACTGGTTCTTACATAGCACTATGTAAGGTCACTTGATACAAAGCACACATTATCAACTCTGGGCTTCACACATGACAAAAATAGACGGTTCAGCCGAGAATGAGGACACTTCTTCGCTCACTAATCACACTCCACCGACATGCAAAGCTTTACCAAAACGGTGGGAAGATCAGGATAAAAAAAAAAAAAAGCGGACTAAACCTTTGGTTGACTGAAAGCTGTGAAGGCACATTATAATCTCCCAAAATCCTCTCAACTGGGGCATGATGCGTTGGCCTTTTTATCACTTTAACTGGAAGTTCAGGAGGAAAAAAAAAACAGACGGGTCACTCACAAAGTTGGTCAATTTCAAAACCCACAGAATACAATCAGATTTTGTTCAGCATGTGTGGTCAGCTAAAAGTGCAACTTGTGATCCACCCCAGTTTTTTTTGAAGGTTAAACTGAAAGCCAAGTTCCTCGTGGAAGCCGTTGAATCCCTCCAGCTGCAGTATCAGAGTTGGCGTCCATCCATTTCACCGCCCAAAAATGACTGGAAGTGATATTCAAGACCATCACATCCTCCCAAGTCCCCTCCCTTCATCCTTTTGTTTTTAGGGCCTGTTTTTCCATTTACCCTCCGAAGAAGTCCTTCTCTTTACCTCCCTCTCATGATCTGCTTCAACTGGCCACAGCTGGAGAACTCATCACGAGCGATTGTAGTAATCATCCTCATCATCATCATCATCATCATCTCCCTCGGCGAGAGTGGCGGCCTGCCAACGCCACTCCAGGCGCTGCCACGAGTCGCCGACCCAAACCTTACTTTCCATGCATTAATCCATCGATAAGCACACGACTAGGAGAGGATTCTAATGATACACGGAGAAACTTCTCCAGCTCGTCCAGCACATTGTCAACGCCTTCTTCGTCTGCTGCATCCAAGGTTGTACAGACGCATGTAGTTCAGGTCCTAAAGCAACACCTCTATGTGTTTCGGTCCGTTTCAATAATCCCTCTCCTAAACTCACATTCAAAGTCTTTGACCAATCTTCGTGCTCTTTTTTTTGGGAAATGGGAGGAAACCAGAGTGAAAGCGAAAGCACAAAATGGACATGCAAATTCTACACAGCAACAGGTCCAGAGTGCAATTTCGTAATGAGAGGCAAAAAGACAGTCATGACCCTTCATCGAACCAGGAGACGTGACATCATCAAAGCGAGCCCACACTTCCCTTTCAAACGCTGCAGAGAACAAAATGTTGACCTCCTCCTTTCCTCGCCTTCGCCTCCTTCCGGAGAGATACTCTCTCTTAGGCAACGCATCAGCTGTCACGCTTCAGCCATTTTTTACTGGTCAAATGACCTCAAAAGATAAGCAAGAATACACCAACGACTCTTCTTCTGCAAGTGGATCAACTAGGCTTTTCTGAAACCCAAGATGGACACATGAGCCTCTGCCATGTCTGTGAAGTCACTTTAGCTTTTCCGTAATGTCTATATGAAGAAATCATGTCAATGTGTGGTAATAGCTTTAGATGCGTGACCTGCTAACACAACTAAATATTCATGCATGTACTTTAGGAAAATGTTTTGTTTACTTCAGGTAACAAATGAGCATCAAAACATACCTGCTGTTGCCACTAAGTAGCAGAAATTCTATTTCTGCAATATCAATTGGCACTACTTTAAATTAATTTAAATTATTTCTAAATAGAAAATGACCTGCTTTAGATTCTTTAAGGCTCATTTAAGAAACGTATGATATAACATTCGTCTTCAAATGGATTCATCCTGGCAATACAATATTCCTTGTGGTCATGAATTGGAGGTATATTCCAGATATTGCCTCATTTCAATTAGTACTGTGAACCAACTATAGCATTTTAAACACTTAGCAAACAGGATTGAACACTTGTTCTACTGCACGATTTTAATTTTGCTTGATATTTACTGAAATGACTTTTGTCCCACCGGGGTCACAAACATGGCAGAGGCATTGACTCGAGTCCTGCTTCTATTACAGCAGCTTTCATGTTCTTTCTTCCAAAAAAACAGCCAACACGATTCGACCGTCAGGCGCCGTTTACACTCAAGTATCCAGATACTCCTTTGACCCGTCACACGACCTCCGAGGATTAAGATCGATCCAAGTATTCCGCTCCACGCGGACAGCATTGACGCGTTCATTCGCGCTCTCAGTCCATGGACGTTCAAGCACTGCCCGAACATTCCCAGGTCAGGTTGATACAGCAATATGGCCGACAAGCTAAAAGAGTTGGAAGAATCCTCACAAGCACCGGGCGACATCTCGGCCGCCTGATAGAATCAATAAATATGTTTTGGTCACTCAAATGTTTATTCAGGATTAGCAGAGGTCACAGATTAGCGTGTCTGTTGAAAACATCGAGTTGAAAATGTAAAAACATTCTTGCCAACATGTGAAAAAAGCCACACATTAGATTAGAAAAAAAGGTCACATTAAAAAAAGAAGAAATGTAAAAAGATTAGATATCATGAAGGACAGAAAAAAAAAATCTAAATGCTAACAGAAAAAGGTGGAAATAAATGGCGTGAATGGTTTTAAATAAGTGACCAAGAGGTCCACAGTCTCAGGAGTCCTTTGTTTCCGTCGCTCCTCTTGGAATGCTCACACATTTGGGCATTTGAGTCCAGGTGAAGTCCTCAGGCTTTGAACTCGACTGTACGTTCTGCTGTATTTATAGATATTTATATATATTTATATATGGATGCAATCTGGTGAGTGTTAAGAGCGGGATCAGGAGGCGGCCAGAGCCTTGACCAGGTACAGTTTGTCTCCCTGCTCGCTGGTGAAGATGGGAGCCTTTTTGTAGTGTTCCACTAGCTCCTCCATGGAGTTAAACTTGCGTTGTCCGATGCAGTAAAGGTTCTCCTTAAGCTGAACTTTGAAATGCTTGTTCTTGCTCTGGGCCTTCAGCGAGATGGAGAAGTCGTTAGGCTGTGAACACAGAAAATGGAGTTGGTCAAAGTGCTCGAATTTTTTTTACAATGGTAGTTGGAGGATGACTCAGAAGCTCGAGCTCTTACATCCCAAAAAAAAGAGCCAGAATAGTTGATTTAGAATTCTCCTGCACTTTTTTGTGGACGGATCGTGACCATGAAGAATTTGGTTTGACACCACAGGGCCAGTTTTGTGAGGGCAGCCAGACATGTCCATAGCTAGTGTTGACGCCTTATGTTGCCGTTAACGTTTTCAGCCTATTTAAAGATGCAAAGAAGTATTCCAAGAATATCTCTTATTCATCGTTAGTTCAGGATTCCACAGGTTTCTACCTCAAAGCTTAATTGCGTCGGACATAATGCACTGCTCTGGTAAACTATCTGATTCTACCATTTAAGTTAGCATTTGACGCTATGAAATGTTGACTAATTAAAATAAATAATAATTAAATTATTCCCACACAGTGCCCCACGCCTTCATCACACCACACGATTTCCTCTCTTCAGCGGACGATTACATAAGGAATGTGATTTGTTGACAGAGAAGGCATTTCCCGCCAATTAAACAGATTTTAAAGACTGGCTACAAGAAGATGTTCTGAAAGTAACAAAACCTTTTCAGTTGTGGCGACGGCATCTAAATCCAAGAGATTAAAGACTACTGGATGACAAAAGACAAGCCTATTCACAACTGAAATCTGTATTTGTTTGAGAGACATATCGTCAGAAAGTAAGTGTACAGGATAAAGAACGCCTCTAAAATATATTTCCACTAATCTTATGCACCCAATTATAAATGCATCTATAAAAAAGATGTTAAGATGTTGAACCTAGTAGCTGGAAAGCTGTCCCTTTCATATTGATTTGATTATCTTACAATTAAAAATGAGTCATCACAGAACAGTCCACAGTTCGTTGTGCATAGAAACAGGAAGTGAGTATCTAAACCACAAGGTACTGTAATGGTTATGACTCGAGATGGCTGAGAAAAGATCGTCCGCTCTGAGCTATGAAACATTGAAACCTCACACAATGTGAGAGCGGGTTAGTGATGTCAAGTTCACTCACCGATGACTCGCTATCTCGTATGAGGAAGTCTCCCTCCGTGCCTCTCTGGTTCAGCGCCACCTCCGCCTGGTGGCGCGTCACCTTGCCGTAGTACCACTCCTTCCCCGCGAAGCGACCGGTGACCGACGGCGAGATGTAGTCGCAGTCGGGCGTGGGTGGCCCGGCGGGCCCGGCTGTGGGGTTGTTGGAGGTCGAGTCCAGCACACTGACGTAGTTCTTAGGCACCAGGCCAATTTGTCCATCCGCTTTACGGCACTTCCACCACTCGGGGTCGTTCTCCGGCTTCTCCACCACCTCCATGACCTCCCCCCGCTCAAAGTTCAGCTCCTCGTCGTTGACGGAGCTGAAAGGGTAGAGCGCCTGGACCGTGTGCAGCACCCGGTTCCCATTCGTAGTGCTGTTCACCACCGCCGCCAGCTTCTCCGTCAAAGATCCCGGCGTGTCTCCGAACCCGCCGATTCCGCCGGCCCCTGCCGTCCCGTCCAGGTCCTCCGTCACGTAGTTGGACGGGAACCAGCCGGAGCGCCCGCTGTAGCTGCCGCGCCACCAGCCGTCGCTGCACTTCTCCATCACGATCACGCGGGTTCCTTTCACCAGCGACAGCTCGTCCTCGCGCTCCGCCGCGTAGCTGAACTTGACCAGCGCCGGGACGTTCAGGTCGTAGAGGCGCTCGCCATTGTCCGCGTACATGTCCGTGTCCGAGTTTGACGCCGTGTCTCTCAAGCCGCCCTTCCGACTCTTCACCTTCCCGATTCCTGAAAGACGGAGACATGTTGACGTGTTGAAATCAAACGAAAATGAGGAAAACAAGGAGTACATCAATACAATCTTAGGTTAGGTAGGTAGAACTTTATGGATCTCTCAGGAGGTCTCCTTCTGGAAATTGTTTTTTGCCAATTAGACACAGCAATACAGCAATAATTCATAAAAATAAAAATAAGGGAACAAGAGAAATAAAGAACAAGATGATACAATCTAAGTCTTAAGATAAAGAACATAGATCAAAGAAAAAGGATACAAAGATTAACATAGAATAGAATGTTAAGATACATTCACTCCACTCCTGCCCCCGAACTCAGAATTGTACAATTTAATAGCCCGAGGAATTAATGAGTCCTTGAGTCTATAAGTGTTGCATCATAGGAGGAGCATTCGTTCACTCCATCTTCTTCTCTGCTCACTGATGACAGTGTTGAGAGGATGACTGTCATCGTCCATGATGGACAGTAGTTTGTCGAGGGATCTCCTCTCAGCAACTGTCACCAGTGAGTCCACCTTCATTCCAACCACAGAGCCTTTCTGACCAACCTGTCCAACCTGTTGACACTCCTCTTGGACACATTTCCACCCCAACACACCACAGCATAGAACATGACACTGGCCACCACAGACTGGTAGAACATGCAGAGGAGCTTCTCGCAGATGTTAAATGATCGAAGCCTCCTCAGAAAGTACAGTCTACTCTGAACCTTCTTATATACATGGTCTGTGTTGCAGGACCAGTTTACTGTCCAGCCACACACTGAGGTACTTATAGTTGTCAACTATCTCCACCTCGTCAATCTTAAGTCATTTTCATTTTTCTTATTTAAATTGCGGTAAGTTTCAAGTTTTGAAACGAAAAATTAATTCAGCTGGAGTAGTACACAATCAAAAATATTCAACCAAAATCACCAGCAGGCCTTTAAACAGTCCTCAGCAACAATGAACATGACAAGAAAACAAATAGCTATTGATTTTGCTAACTTAACTTTTCATCATGGTGACCAGAAACTACAGTGTAATCTGTGGAATAGAAGTCATTGATTTAAAGTGCTCACACGTTCCAGTAATCGGAGTGATTTAAAGGGACATGCACCACCTGTGCTTCTCTGATAATTACCTTCACTGTTACTTAGCCTGATTAAGTTTCAAATCAAGTTGCCTTCGGAAGGTTAAGTTTGGATTACTAGCCCGTGGTACTGTGTCCCTTCAGAGGGAGTGAATCTCCCCCTCCACATTACAGTCGTCACCACCCTCTCACCCCCAGCCTCTGCATACACGCTCAAATCCAAATGCATTCTTGAGGATTAGACCTGGGTGCTCAGGAAACAAAAAAAAAATGGTCGAGGCCTGCAGAAAAAGACCTTTTTTTCAATTCACTGAGAACAAGAATGGATATCATATGAAGCTAAATGGCTGTAAAGTTAGCAGAAAATAAAGCCAAATGATCTTATCGCATGATGACTGAACCTGCCTTCGTACCTCCACGAGTCGCTTGCGTTTAAATCTGCTCATTTACTAAAGTGTTTCAGCAAAGTGCCACTTTTCCAGTGCAGGTTAAGGGGTGCGACTGACAATTAGCCAGCTGCACAAATGCCGATAAAAGATGTAATTTCTGAACTGTTCTTCACCTTTGACCATCCAAGAAACAGGATTAGCAACCCTTTTTTCAATGACAGATGGAGGTTTAAGGGGCGAGCGAGGCAGCCTGTGGTCATTGTGGTGCTGGACAAGTATTTCCACTTGGAAGCCGGGTGTTCTTGCACGGAACAAAGAGCATACAGAACGGAACTCCAACAATGGTTCCAACAAGTTACTGGTCATATATGTGATTTTCTTGGATACATTTTTTTTTAAGATCAAAAGTTAAATGGTATTTGAATCACAGTTAAAAATGAAAAAACAAGTATATAATTGATTGATTGACTTTATAAGTTGTTTTTTTAATTATTATTTGTTCAGTTTTCCATTGTATGTATTTCTTAAAGATCGATTTTTTTTTTACAACAGATTTTACTTTCAGTGAGTAGGAATGAGGCCTTCAAACGTTAAATACAGTAAAAATGATTTGTTTGTTATAATAGTGTTAATTTACCCATTTTAAATGTGTCTACGATTGGGCTGAAATATTAATTACATTTGCAATATAATAAAAAAAGTGATTATAATATCACAAAGGTTGTGATTTTACAAGCAGCTCCGAGCACGGCTGGAAAGAACAATCGAGAGAGACGTAAAAATGCTTTAACCCGTTGATCACTGACGTCTACAGAAGCTAAAGAAGAACGATATACGACAACTGTGTGGATAAAATGCTACCAGTGTCTCAACAACATGTAGTATCACGGCTCATAACCAAACTCTTTGTACGACTGCAACTCGATTCAACACGTTAGTTAGATTTGACAACACATGAACAATCATGTAATATGATGATGAAAATGTGCTGCTGGCGTGTTTGCATGTGTGTGCTATTCAAAAGTTTGTGACCTTGTACAACCAAACAATTCAAATTGTGTATATTACAATTTATGAATGTGTATGACAGGAGATGCACTTAAATATAATGGAGTAACAAGAGAAACTGTGCAAAAATGTGCAGTAAGAAAAAGGCAGAATGAGTGACCAGTGTTTGCACTTTTCTTTACTCTGCACAGAAGTTTGTGTGATTTATTATTGACTAATAAATATAAATGTTTACATCACACGTTTTTGTAGGTGTTTTTATAGTACTCGTCTGTTTGCAACTGTATTTAAAGTAACTAAATTAACCTTCTTCCTTTATTTAAATGTATGTTTAATTTGCCCTTATCTTAATAATGGCTTAATAACTTTATCTTAACAATCCCAAAGATACAATACATTTTACTATAAAGTGAATTATTTATCGTATTAGAGAAAAAATGCATAAAAAAAGGGGAAATTGAAAAAATAATTGCATATTGAATTGTTGTAACATTATTTAGGAAAATAATCACTATCAGAAAAAACATTTTTTCTTGTAGACTAGGGCTGAACTATAAATGAAAATAATCAAATTAATACTAGAACGGCTTGAATCCAATGGGATTTGAAGTTTTTCTGAATGTCGACACATAAAAAAGGGTAAAAGTTGACACCTCCATCTATTCTAACTTATGTATGTGTGGGATAGGCCAGTATTATTATCAGATCAACAAAAAGAAAAGCGCTATTTAAGTAAAAAGATGATCTAAACAAGACACTGAATCGATGTAAGAGAATGTGGACTCTGGGCAATACTAGCAATTACCCTGAAGGTGTGTTTTTGATCTGTGAACTGTGAAAGGAATCAAAAGTAATCTGTGTAAGATGTTAAAATGTTTTTTTATTTTTTACTTTTCAACTGGAGATGAGACCCTATCACTAGCATTTGTAACCATTTTGAGATGTTGTTTATACCAGGAGTTGAACCCACATAAGCAGAAACACATAATGAACGTGTGTGAAACTAGACTGTCTGACGGCCGGCCCATACAAAACTGATTACATTTTCAAAACCGTCCCTTGCATAATCCACAGTCAGGTTGATGAAATGATATGTGACGGCAGGTTGGAGTCAGCAGGGTGGACAGTGCATGTTGCCCTGGTAATGGAACGTGACTAATGCGCCACCGCACACCCACTTCTATCTGCTACCACCCTGATTGATTGTCCCGAAAAGGTGTCACGACTTGAGACGAGACAAATTTCATGGTAAGGTCAAATTGCTTCCCGGTCAAACCTGTCATTAGTCGCACCACTGTAACTACAGATCGCAGACTGGCTGTTAAGAGATGATGACCGAGTGTAAAGTAAGGTGTTGCTGCGTCTCCTGTTATCCAAGATGCGTCACTTTTTACTGTATCGACACATCGGTCAGAGCGGGAACCTGCTTCTAATTTCACCCTTGTTTGAATTTGTTTTTCTTTCTGTCAACATCATTACTGTCAAGGATTTAAAAGATGATTGTGTTACTACCAAAAAGAGGATTTTTCAAAAGAGAAGTGACGAAAAGTAACCAGTAAATAAACGTTTGCTTATTATTAGACCGATGAGGCAATAGTTAAGTATCATTTCTGGCTTATTTGATCTCGCATTAACCAATTACCAATTTACCAAACTTGAGAAAAATGTTTCTGTTGTAATCTTCTCCCCTGCTGTGAAAACTTCTGCTTTTTATCTGTTCCACAGAAATGAACTTTTCCTCAAAACCCATGAATCATCAGCTTCTACCAGTTGAACTTTTCTGCTGAACTCTGCATTTTGATCTCTCCTGCATCTCAAACAAGTGATGCAGCAAACTAAATTAGATTTTTTTCGACCAGCAAAGCGGTTTTAAATATGCATTGGGATAGATACATGTTGAAATGCAGGCGACACAACCAACGGGCCAGAATGACTTGTTCAAGTAGAAGCAGGGAGGTGTACGGAGACAAAAGTGGACATGTTGGTGCAGGTGGACGCCTCAGGATGTGTCTTCAGTGCACTTAAAAGTGACCTCGTTGGGTGCAAACATAGGTTAAGGGTCATCCTTGAATAAATAAGACCTTTATATGAAAGTGGAGACACTCACTCACTGATTAATAAATGTTATATAATAAAAATACGTTCAAAATAACATCTGAAGATCATCTTCCAAAAGAGATAGTATATTTAGCTCTGGAAAATGGTGAGAAAAAAGATGAAAGATTTGAAGGAACAAGATGGAACAGGACTTTAGGTGCAGTCACAGGGAGGAGTGAACGGCAATGAGTCACTGCTTTTGCAGATGATGTGTTTCTGTTGGCATCATCGGCCTGCGATCTTGACCGTTTACTGCTCCAGTTTGAAGTTGCAGGAATGCAGAACGCCTCTCGAGTCTGAAGTCACCGTTCACTGATATGAGGGTCGTGTTTGCTCTTAAGGGGACAATGGAAGTCAGGCGTGGATGCTGTGCTACGTTTTTCTCTCCCACTGATCTGACGGCATCGTTTGAGCCGAGACTCGTCATAAAGTTTAGTTACAGTTTAAGCCTCAATAAGTGTTTATCTTGCTCCACTGATAGAAGGTTTCATGTTCTTGTAGATACGTGGATGAATGTTTGTTATTCAACAGAGGCTCATCTTTCATTTTGATACAGGATAAACACACAGTTCACCTGATAAGCTGTGAAGAAGAGTAGCCCTCGCTTTCTTTGACATTTTATCAGCCTCTCTTATCTCACTGAACTTTCACACCAGAAAAAGAAAGCTAGAGGGTAGTGGAGTGAAGCTTTAAACAACAACCATTGTCTTCATAGCAAGACCAGCACAGGTAAATGTACAACTTGAGGAAAATACCCTAGTTATTTAAATAATATACTCATAACCAGTGACCAACAGAATCTTCAACACTTGCGTAGCCACTGAATAAACAATAAAACCAGAATAGTGTGATGCAAAATGACATTATATGTTATATACATATACAAATCTATACGTCTTCGCAAGTGCAATCATTTCCCAGGAAGAAAATAGAAATGAGAAAAAAATGAGTAACTTTTTTCCCAATAATACCTTCAGAGTCTGTGTACCAGCCATGCCCATTTAGTCTGCAATCTTTGATATAAATTTTATCTTTACACATTATAAATGCCTTTTTATACAGGATAGTCAAATGAAGAATCAACAAAAATAAACTGCCACATGAAATAATCTTTCTTGTCCGTTTTTTTTTTTTTTTTTTACAATCTATTTTGGTGCTTTCTATTTTAAATTCCTGGATGAGATAACTCTGGGTATGACATCACTGGTCCTCTTGCAGAAAAAGCGTGAACAGATGTAAGACACTGCAAGACATCTGTCATCAACTCAAAGACAGAACGAGCTTTTAACATTATAATCATTATTATACTGTCATTTGCCAAAGACAATCCTTCCTTTGAACCTTATCATATACTAACAAAGTGAAGTTAGCATGAGCATGTATAGATGTGCTTAGCATCCTAAAATCCTTTAACAAACAGGAATAGATTGACCAATCAGGAATGAGGAAGTAGTGAGCTGTGGAAACTTCTCTCTTTCAGAGTCAGATGCTTTTTCCTGTGCATTTCCTGCAGGTAGGATGCAGAGGAAGGAAACGGTGTTGCGTCAAAGCTCACTAAATCATTGTGGACAATTACAAAGACCTGATACCTTTGAGACGTACAAAACTTCACTTTCTGTTTATAGACGAGGTGCGCTCGCAGGAGGGGGGCAAGATTGTTCTGCTCGCAGAGACAGACCGGGAACTGCTTTTGTTTTGTAACTCTGGGCATTGTCTGCCTCAGCCCTCTCGACCCTTCGGCTTCCCTCCATTCCTGCGTTCTTCCTCTGTGGACAACAACACCCCGCGTCAGCTTGTCTGACGCAGCATCACCGGGCTGCAGGAGCATGCAGTGCAGTACTGACCAAATCAAATCATCATTCTTGCACTTACAGCAGAGGAAGATGACGGATTATTGAGGTTGATCACTGGCGTATTAATGAGAATTTCTTAGTTGACATTCCAAAGATTCTCAGGATTATATGTGCACAGATTGTGGGTCTCGATTAGACGCCGACTATAATGACGAACGTGACTTGGCATATTCTTCTGTGGGGATGTGTGGCCTGCCCTCGTAGAGCGACAGCTTCAATCATACTGCCGAGACGACGGAATGATTGCTGCACAGGAAACAAAGCAAAGCTCTTTCAACTTCACCATTTTGGGACATCAAAGCAGGCAGCTGACAAGTCTGACAGAAGAGCTCCATTCGGCTGCTTTTACTGTAAAGGATAAACTTAGTCCCAAGTGATGTGACCGCCTGAAGATTTGATTAAAAATAAACACCCAAAAATCCTCTAAAAACATCCAGGAACGCGACCAATGTTAAAGCCGTCAACCAGCTAAAGAGCTTAATAAAAAAACATGTATCAATGACCTCTTCTGGATCCATTTGAGATACAAACCATGGTGAATTATTGTCATCTCATTTTTGAGCATTCAGCCAACTAAATCTAGATCATCATGTATATATTCATGGCACCATCTGCCAGAGCAGAGCTGTAGCACTTTTGTTACAGTTTTACTCTGGAGTCTTGTCAGTTGCAAACAAGCAGAGCAAGAGAAGACTTTGTCAAAAAGACAGACTTCTGTGTGTAAAAAGAAAATGTTATAACAATAACACAGTGCGTTTCCAACAATGCCAGAGTCCTACTGTGTGAAAAAAATGGTCAGAAACTAAATTTAAAATGGTGATTTTATGCCATTATCAACATAAAGAGTAAATAAACGGCCAACTTAAAAACATGGGCACTATAATTGCTATTTGAAGCACACACTGTGTGAACAAGATCACAGGTTTCAGCTGGTTTAGTCTAATAACATGCTGACAATGGTTACTCTTTAACGCTGACCTGGTCTCACTTCCTGGAGGCCTGATGGAGGCTTGTATGGTTGAGCAATGGCTACTTAACAACAACTTGTAGCAGAAAAGAAAACTATTCACTGAAATGTGTTTGTCAACTTCTAAGTGAAACTTATTGGATTTTTAGTTGGAGGGGAACAATGGGAACAAAGGCATTATGAGACTGAGAGCAAATCCTACAGACAGAACTTGCACAATGATTCAACTTCCTATTTCCTGTTCTATTCCAATGCAAAGGGAGAAATGTGGCTCAAATTAGAGTTTCCGCTCACTGGGGACGCTGAGAAGAGGAAAACAGAGGGAGTAGAAAGAAGAGACTAACAGCTCTCTTTTTACAGGCGGCAGGGTTTGTTAGCTTATCTATGCTTTTACGGTTCTAACTGCATAATTATACAACCTCACAGATACGAGGTGAAGATGACAAAAAGGGTGCAACGTCCAGGCCTTTGTGAAAAGAGTGTCAGTGTGACAGGGAAGTCCACGGAGCAGCCCGGACAAAGACATTCTTCTGATAACCCTGAGAGGTACTGGAGATGGGAGCCGGCGTCCATCAGTTGACACGGACCCTTTCGTCCTCTTTACACAATGAATACAGTGTTTTACACGAGCACCCCACATCCCTTCAACTGTAGCGCATGATTGCCGGGAGGTGTGGGGGGAACCTCCCAGACAGAGCTCGCTCGCCCCGAGGGAGGTTCATAAGAAAGCAGACTTCAGTTTGAAACATTTACATAACAAGGCCTTGAACTCAATCAATTTCCTGAAAACATATGACTAAAGGTGGATTATCTACACACACACACACACACCAGAGAGCTAGTCAGTGGAATAAAGTTGGATAGAGGAAAATGATCAACAATATTTAAGCTTCCGTCCACCGACTCTGAAATGGGGCGGGAAGAGTAAGTGTGTGTGTTTAAAAGAAAGAGAAGAAGGATTGCTGAGGCAATTACAGGCTTCAGCTCAGCAGAAGGCTTTTCAAAGGCACATCCACCCAAAAGCTTGCAGACGCTGCCTCAAAAGCTGTCGCGACAGCCTCTCGACTACATGTGAGCGCAGAACTCAAGCCCGGACTGATCTCAATGTGGCTTCAACAGCCTCCCCGGAAAACAGACAATGCCACAACTGAAGCAAGAGAATGAAAGAACCGCTCCAGCCTCAGGATTTCCAGCCAAAAATGTAAAATAAATTGAAAACTTACGGAAGAAATGTTTGAATAGATTAGCCATGTCCATTTTGGGCTTGCCGACTCTCTCTAAGTGTATTCTTCCCAGCCCCTGTCCTCGTCCCACCGCGGCTGTCGAGTTATTCCATGTGAACTCACTCAGAGAACTGGGCAGATAGCAGAGGAGGGCAGCCCACTCCTTCAACCATGTGGCCTGGATCAGCCAATAGGAGAGGGGAAGAGTGAGGCCTCTAGTTCTGGAAGTACAGAGGCCCCATGGAGAGGGAAAGAAGGAGGCAATGGGAGGGGGAGGCTTAGAAAGAGAATGAAGGACAGAGAAGCTCAAAGAAACGAGATGTAAAGAATCTGAAAAAGCAACTTCAGCATTTTTTTTTTGTTTAATCTAAAATCTATATTCTTTCCGACTATAGTTTATTGACGTGTATAGGCTGCTATGTTCAACTGGTGTACAGGGTCACAGGCAGTTTTTATATAAACAGAAAACTTAACAATATCCCAGGACAGATGAATCCTTACGATCACCATTCCTTCAGAAGATGACACAACTCCACGCCCAGCAACTGGCGTGCTTCAGGGGTCTCTGCTCCCACATTGCATTCTAAGAGTGTGGTCATCAGCTGCCGTCCCCTCCACATCCACAAATGCACAACGTCATTACGCCTCAAGTTCATTAATGGACCGTAATAAAGTTCACAAAAGGTGGAGTACTTACAGGCTCGCCATGACCTCTTAGTAAGTAACGATGCCTTAATACGTTTCAGCTTGTGTTTTTTATTAGTGTTTTTATTGGGTTCCCAAATGACTGAAATGTGGGCGAGGCATTAGGGAGACTTCCCCCCCAAAGAATACTTCATGAGTGGATGTTGCACAAAGCGTGAAAATAACTCGCACCAACACTTGGGCGTGCACAGCTATAGGATTTCTTTTAGTCATTTAATATCTTTGAATGTGTTTTTTTACAAACGCATAATATAAATGAAAAGTAATCCTCCACCGTACTCATTCGGCCACTTTTTGAATAGAAAAAACATTGACATCATAACGTTTGAAAATGTAACCAGGATTTCTAGAAGATATAAAGGACCATATGGAGCCAGCAGGAAGGCGTGGCCATCCAAAAGATAATTTGCACTTTGTGTTGAAGTTAAAGTGGAGACATGCTTCTGGTTAACAGACCTCAGAAAAACCTCAGATCCTCTCCAGACTGTGAAGCCACCAAGTCCACAACTTTTTCATGGAAGGGACCCGTTGGAAAAGATTTGAGATTTAAACATTAACCAACAAACAAAGATATGTTCAAAGAGACATGACTTCAAAATGTGTCAGGTGAGATTACAACTGCATGACTTTAATATTGAAGTTCATATCTTATTACCTACAGAATTGAGCTGAAGAATGGGATTTTAAAAAGTGTAAAAACGCCTAATGATTGGATATCAATTGGATGAATGTATGTATGTTAGAATATACATTTCTTACCAAGTGTGTCTTTGAGGTTCTTGACAATAGATGCTTTCCTTGCACTGTTTTTCCGCTCCACATAGTTCGATGGCACAAAGCCCGTTTTGTTGGTGGCATTTCGAACCCTCCACCAAGACTTTGAGTCATCAAGGAGCCAGAGGCGTTCGTTTTTCTTGATGTCCAGCTCCTGATCCTGCTGGGCCATGTAGTCAAACTTGGCAATGACAATCACCTCTTCCGTCATCTTGAAAAGGTTGAACTGAAAGAGAAAAATAAAGAGCAATGAAAGTTTTTAATGCATCAACAAAAACATGTTTGCATACATTTTCTATAAACACGTGTTAACAGGAATGATTCTAAATCAATGAGTTGTTTCAGGATCAAACACACATTACGATAATATTTTTTGTAACCAACATGCATCATATCTGACACAGTTCTAATTTTGTCTCTTCCGCTGCCTTCATTTGCATCATGTGCTCACTGCTGGTGACACAATCAGGTTAAAAAACTTTAGAAGAAAATGTACCTGTACTGCATCAAAGCTGGAAACGTCAAGAACCCCAACAATCACCTCTGATGGTCTGGAATCAGAAAAGGATACATGTCATTTATAAATAACTTAAATATAAATTGTGTTAAATTGTAAACCTGAGACATGTTTGTTTTCATCTTAGGTTTTATTTTATTGGGTATTGTTTTGATTGTTTAAGCGCTTTGTGACCCTGGTCTAGAAAAGCGCTCTATAAATACTCATTACTTACGTCCATGGAGTCTTCAAAGGACTAGAGGCCTCTTACTTTGGATTATTGTTTTATTACGAGAAAAGTGCATGCAAAATTGAAACCTTATCCCACATGTCCTATATTACTACAACTCTAAGTGGAACATTATCATGAGTTTAAGCCACACTAAATATATTACAAACTTTTTTTTTTAAACAGATTTGGTCTAAATTAAATGAAGTCAGCACAGACGGGAACCTTATCTAATTTTAAGATAGATAACCGAAACACTCATCACAAGTTCAGTTTTGTAAAGGCAGCTGTGTGGTCTCACTATGAAAACTCCCAACAATAAGCACATTGAAAAAGTGGTCTTATGACAGATGCAGCTAATGGGCATGCTGGTTTCAATGGAGCAGATGTTTGGATTCACACTCGACGAGTGAAGTGTGACCAAAGTCGATGTATGGTCTGATGTCATGGGAGTTTTACCTTTCACCTCCTTGACCAAGTGAACAGACCAGACACTGACCTCATTGATCGAAATCACTTGAGGGGGGGGGGGGTCTAGGTTTCGGCCTCAACTGCCCTTCACTAGAACCAAAACCTGATCTTAAGCAAACAAAAACAGCAGAGGGACAAAAACCAATTCTCAAACTAATCACCATGAGGAGCAGAATCAATAAATTGCAAAAGGTCTCTTCATGCAAATAGAGGACATCTGGTGGCAGGATTTGGAATAGATTGACAATGACTAGAAAACAAATCTAGGAAATGCTTTTTTCAAGTAGTATAACCATCATCGGTATACATTTCTTTGTATATACACCCATTACCTCTTTTCCCAATCAACGCAACACACAGTGCATTATCACGTCCCAAGATCCCATCCTTAGCAGCCCGTCCACCCCCACGCATGCACTTCTACGTCTAGGGTTGCGAAGCACTAAGTGCACATTAATGACAGTGCAGATATGAGAGAGGATCTAAAAAGTTGGGCAACAGATGCTGTAAAGTAATCTCATTGCTGCAAACTGAGCCAGGAGTGCTGGTCACAGTAAAACTCCAAACACATGAACGCAAAGTGGTCCCACAATTGTTTTTACAAAAGTGACAAACACATTTCTACCTACCGTTAATATTTGCATACGTAGAGTTGCAGGTTTGTGCAAATGATGAACATTTTAAGTTACATATTTTATAATTAAACTAAATTGGAACAAGGTAAATATGTATTTTCTTCTTCTCAACATCACTTGAAGCCACAAATAAAATGCTTCATTGTGTATTGAACCTACAAAATAATTTAATAATGACCAAGTGGCTAGATGTGGTGGAAATATTTCACTGAGAGTATTATGAATATTGAGTTAGCCAATATATATACACACGCCTTTTCAACATAAATCTTCTGGCTCTTATTGGAATGCTTTTTCAGGCTTTTTCAATGTATCGTAAGTAGGTAAGTAATTACTTAATATACAAATCTCACTTTTAGGTTTAAGAGATTACAGGTTTTATAAGAGGACAAAATAATGTGATCTTATTATTTGATAGGACAAAAAAACTTCTTCCTCATTTTATTTGAATTGTTTGTCATGTATTGACTAGTTTTCTGCTTCATACTTTAAATCCCTATAACACCTCAATCTTTTTTCAAGAATCAAAATGCTTCAACATAATAATAAACATAGTTTAGTTAAAGAGTATTTTCCTTTTTGATTATTTTGTATCTGGATGGTCATTCATTAAGTGAAATGTATTTTGTCCTATGGGAAAAATATCCTCTGATTAATCAACAAACTTTTCTATAGAATACTCAACAATAAAGTATCCGACGGCTGCAGCTCTATGTGAATTAAAAAAATACTGAGATTATTTTCCAAAAGGATCCTGGAGAGAAAATTTACGAGCATATCCAGATATCACAGCTTAGTGTAGTGTTGTACTCTGTATGCCAACCTAACAAGCAATGGTAATGCTATATATAAACAGACAACCACTAATGTACCGTCCTACCTACAGACAGTTAAGAGGCACCAATTTACCTCCATGTATGTTTATAGAGTCCTGGAGGGAACTTTTCTTCTCAGGCACTGGCGAGCATACACAACTCCACATAGAGGTGTCCCGGGTTCACCCTTCACCAAAGGCCAATTTAACAGATTAACACATTAAGTGATTGATATTTATTTATTTATGTATAAAAAAAAATAAAAAAATCGGAGCTTTAATCCTCGGTTATCAATTCATTTTTTACAGGGTACCTTTGACAATCTGATATGACTGGCATTGGTGACATTGTTTCTTTACAAGACAGTCAATTGTTTCGACAGTTGAAGACGGTTAATAGAAAATGTTTTAGAACAGCCCTGTGATGGCTCTTATGGTCCCTGTAGGAAACTATGATAGTGAGGCATCCCTGCATAATGAGCTTCAAAACTATGTCATGTTCAACCTTGAAGTAGTGGCCTAGAAGAGAACACTAACTTATCAACAAAACTCTCATGTTCACTTGAGTGCAAACATATCTGCAGTTAGGGCTCTAACCACAATCTATAAAAGGGTGTCAGTAGCATTGTAATAGATAAAAACCCACAACTACACAGCGCAGTTTTGTAATTGAGACAAGTTCCTTTCCACACTTTCCTAGTCACTATTAAACAGTAACAATACTGTACAAAGGACACCTAGTGGTCCAGTGTGATCCTGCCTATGTCAAGGTTGCTGAAAAACATTT
Organism: Callionymus lyra; assembly: GCF_982586985.1. Taxonomy (NCBI): domain Eukaryota; kingdom Metazoa; phylum Chordata; class Actinopteri; order Syngnathiformes; family Callionymidae; genus Callionymus; species Callionymus lyra. The sequence continues at coordinate 33,329,377 of NC_141821.1, read as the reverse complement.
TAAATGTTGAGCTTAACTGGCATCATAACAACATGATACTGCTTAGGCCAGGTAAGCTGTCAAAACCAGCAACAGACCCCACATCCTATTTGCTGTGGAAGTAAAAGGGCAACTTGTGCTTACCAGGATTGCCGAGGCATTCACGCAGCTACACTATGAGCTCACGGAGTCAGACAGTAACCTAATCCCTGTGACAGCCAGCTAAAATCATAGGGCTCTGCTGTCTTCTGGAATGTACCTTGTATACTCAGTGCTCACTCAGCAGCTGTGGCACTGCAATACTTCCTCCTACTCCACCAAAACCTCAAAATTAACAGAAAAGCAGGTCAAAAAAGGATGTTGACAACGGGAGCCATTTTTGACTCTTGTTTACATGAGTTGCAGAAGCTAACACACAACACATCACAACTCACCACAGCTGTACTAGATCCACTCAAAACTATACAGCAGTAAGGTCATGGGAGCATTGGCAGACCAGCTGTGAGACAGGAAGTTTGGACCCCAGGGTGACCCGATGATGGGAAAGTGATGCAATCTGACAGAGCAGGACCAACAGTTTGGTTCAGATGAGTTCAAATAACAGTTCACATCATTGATATTCACCACCGACTTGGTTGACTTTAGCATAGCTGCAGTACAATGGTTTATACCGCAGTGAATATCATATGCAGTTCATTTGACATACAATATTGATTTATTTTGCCGATTTCTGCGATATTGGATTTTCTTATTAAAAAACTACGTTACTGGAAAAAACAAAACATAACCGTATTATGCAATTATTCTAAAACTGTCACTGTACACATTAAAGTGCAATAATAATAAACATTATTTTTTCTTTCCACGTCTACAACATGTGTTTTTTGTACTTGCATGATTTCTTTCAACAATATTCGTTTTATTTATATGGAACCTAACACGTCTTGGCTGGGAATTTATTTGGATTTGTCTCATTTTTGTTGACACTACCCCAGACTGTATATCGTTTGGTGCAAATCAAAGTCGAAACACATTGCAACCATAAATGTGTGAAGGCAGTTGGTTATTCACCCCTCAGGATCACTGCCGGCCGTTTACAACAACCTAAAATAGAACCAGGCTAATGGCCTTTGAGAATTTCCAGAGATTTACTCTCATAACATGGATCAACAAGCACGAATTTGAAAAATTCCTTCAGGCAAGCATCATGCTCTATGCTTTCTGTGAGAAAATGATCTGGATATCATACCCTTTTACGAACTCGTATTGCCTGCTCGGTCATCTTTATTCACCACTAGTGGTGTCATCATCAACATAGAGCTTTGGCCAGCTGTGTGTGTGTGTGAGAGTTTATGCGTGTGCAGTAGATGGATTCATCACCATACCACTGAAAAAAAAAGAACACCGGCTTCCTGACACAGAATATATTTTTTGGAGATTAAAAGTTCTGAAAAATAAAACGATTTGCTCGCCAAGCTAATCTTTCTTTTGTAAAATTACCGAGAGAGGACATTCTGCATGTTTCCCACCTGTTGCATCATGAATAGTATCACTATCTCTATAATAGATTTCTAAAATACCCAAGACAGCTAAATAATGCAGAAGACTGAGCTTGCTTGAACAGAAAAAACTGAGCAAAAGCGATACTTAAAATATAATCTAAAAATGCTTTTGCTTCGTGTAAAAGTTGACCCTATCATTATATTTTGCAAAGACGGCATAAACTGAACAAGCGAATAATGAAACCTTTGGTTCAGAACCTTCCAAAATCAGGTAAAACTACAGAACACCATCAACATTTGTCTATCCCTAATAACAACATAAACAACTTCAATCCAACCAACACAAGCAAACAAGTGTTCGAGGTAACAATGAAGGACGATAATGTTGAGATATCTTTTAAACATCAACTCATAAGAGTGAAAGTGACTGTGTTGGGGTCGTGATGACATGAATGATTGCTTCGATGAAGGCAGCAACTTAATTTATCTTAAATCAGGTTAACACATCCCTCTGAAGTCTGGAGGGGATTTCCCCATGACTAATCCAACTTTACAAAGCAACAGGATTTAGATCATTTGTAATAGTAGACAGTGAACGTTTATCCTTTTTTACGCTTTGCACAGATCCTTAAAAAGAAGTAATAAAGTACATCAAAAAAAATGGATAGGGTCCAAAATAGTTGAAACAAGGCTTTTGTAGCCGTCAAAACAGCAGATCATTTGTAAACCACAAGATAATCATCCAGTGTCAGGGGTGAAAGGAATACACCGACTTCCTCTTCGCCTGCAACATCCTGACTAATATGAGCCCTAGGGTACAGTCACAATAGGACTAAATAAGCCACTTGGGACAGCAGTCGGGCAGACACGCGAGTTGAAACTTGTGTGCAACCGTATGTTGAGGGAAGGATGAATTCCACGTCCTATGGAAAAGTCAGAGATCAAATGTGTTCACTTAGAAAAATGTACTTGCTAGAACTCCATTCATATAAAGCTACACGATTAAAAATGAAACATTAACTATCAAATACATCAGAAATCTAATGTTGGACTAGTTAACGTGTAAATATGTAAACATAGATGAAATAGAAATGGGTTTATTTGTCATTAACTTAAATAATACGATTTTTGATTAGAATGGTTTTACTTTCAGTTTTATGGGATTTCACATGTATGCCTTGATTTGGAGCAATTATTCATTATATTTATTCACTAAACCATAGTAATAATAGATAAATAAACATCTAATTTATTAGACTTGACATGCCACAATGAATTCTAGTTTTCAGCACATTTAGTTTTGATTTCATATTCTCACATCCTTATTTTGTTCTATGGACTAGCCCATAGAAAACCCCAAAATGAGTTAATGGACCAAGAGTCTTATTTAAGGAAGAAAAAAGCCCAGTTTCAACCACAAAAGCTGTCGTGTTTTATGGAAGTAACAGCTATTACAATTATTACAGTTAGGTAAAATAAAATATTGTGAAATTGGTAAACCAAAGCAGGTAAAAAAAGAGGAAAATAGACTGAAGAAATACACAACTGAAAAGGGGAACGAATGTTGCATCACAATTATTTAGGTTATAACCAATACAGGGAAATTCACACGTTTAGCCACTTTTCTTTTTTTTTAGGTAATCTTTTTGTTTTAATTACCAGATGGTGTTTAACTTCAGGCTGTAGGGACAGATTTTGCTCCCGGGGACGTTGCTAGGAAATGTCGGGGGGTAAAGCTGGAGCAAATAGTAAGAAAGAGGCCATTGCTGCTAGGGTTTAAGATTAGACAGAACTTTATTGATTCCTCTGGGAAATAACTTTGGGGAATTTGAATAGAATTCATTAACATTAAATGTGCCAAAATTATCAAGATTTAATTTGTAAGTCTAAAAGAGTGATTTAGAAACTCAAAAGTTTCTATTTCTGTATATTATGTCATGTCCAAATCGAGGGGTATAGTCCTTCCAATTGTTTTTGTAGGGATGTTCATTTAGTCATGAAACTAAGATAACCCAAAAAAAAAACATTTAAACCAAATTTGCTTGGGCCGTAAGAATCCGTCTCTGGATTATTTTAGTTAGTTATGCTGAAAACAGCTATAGGAATGCAGCATTTGAAATGGATGCTACTTCCTTCAAACCCATGATCAGAGAGTAGGATGGATTTTTGCACTTTGTGAATTTGGTCTGGCAGTGGATAAATCCATAGATTTACACCCTTTTTATTAAAAAAAAAATTAGGTAACAAGTGTTAGAGACTAATATTGACAAACTTTTGTCATTATTGTAAACGTTACAGATATACTTGTATAAGTGAACTGGGTTTCAAATCAAAGTTATTGCAGCAAATGTACAGGTTAAAACATGTTCTATTTTCAAAAGTTTTATATAAATCAAAAGGCAAATCACAATAGAAATGGTTAAAAACATATAATTCAAAGTGGTTAACCAAAAATACAAGATAATTGTCCAAGAGATTGGTTGTAAAGGTGCAAACACAACCACTGTGTCAGGGAGGCATTAACATACAATTAAGTGTCCAAACATTGTGTTATCATTTCTTCTTCTTGAACATAGATTATCCAAATCTTGTATTGCCAGTGTTGTAAACACATAATAGGATTGTTTTGTGGCGTCAGTACAGAATAAAATAACGAAAAAGCTAACACACGTAATAACCAATAAAATATTGAACCAAGGCAGCCATTATGTCGTTCTTGTTTTACCCATGGAAATGTTATAGCACTTTTTGATAATAACTTTGAATGGTAATGGATTCATGTTGTGCCGACTGTAAAATAATATAATTACTATACTATATAATTAAAAATATGATTCCCAAAAAGATTTTCTCAAATAATCCAGCAGCATCAACATGTTCTTATCTTTCAATATGCTACTTAAAGCTTGGTATTTTGCTTAGTTTTGTTTGTGTCAAGTAGAAACAATAAAGAGGTAAAGATAGGGGGTTTAAGTTTATCCGAAAAGCATCTTTACTACATTCTCAAAGCAGGCACAAAGTTCTTCAATTTGATTAGCATATTATATTTTTCTTTTAAAGCATGATAATCAACAACTATGTTGTTTCTTAAAACAAACAAAATTGTAACTTGATCTAAATATTTGCGGAATTTGAAATTTGAGTGTTTTTATTGAATTTGAGTGTATTCTTTATACAGTGTCATGCCACTTATAATCTCTTCAAACCGATACACATCCTAAATTTAATCACGTATGAAGTGGTTATTCATCCCTTCTTGACGACTGTGGTGGTGAGTAATGTTTGAACTGTAGCTCCGACATCTCCTCACACCCACTGCACTCAGTGTGCACAGGCTAAAGTGGCCCTTGGACCGCCGGGGCCAGCTCCCTCCAAGTCAATAACATGTTGGCAAAGAAAAACTTTAGCGAGCAGAAAGGGAATTTGTAACTGGTCATCTGGCGGTCATTTGAATAGTGGACTTGACTCCTGAGGAGTCGGAAGTTATTCAACAACAGTCAGGAATCCAAGGAAATGGCTTCTTTTAAATTTCAACATTTCAATTACTAAAGCATTTTCATGGGTTAAGGTGGCGCCATTAAGGTGGTTGGGTTGTGGCGTGAAAAGTTGTGGGTCCAATCAAATCTTCCAGACGACATTGTGTCCCTGATTTTCACTTTACACTGATTTCTACTGATGGTTAAACTGATATGCTGCGTCGCAGCCTACTCCCATCAGTGTGTGACTGTGTTTGAAAATGGTTGCATTAGCTTTACTTAGTTTAAAGTGTACAAGTAAGAGCCACGTATCATTTACCATTAAAAAAAAGAGCTTGGTGACAGATTTCAAAAATGGGATACAATAAGTGGTGATCAAATACATTTACGGCATCCTAGCAGTAGCTCAAAGGGTAATTTAGGAGCCCCGAATGACCCAATTTGCTTACACCAAATACCATTAATTAAAATGAAATATTAAAATATATTTTCTTTTTACAACAATGTAGATATACAGTACGTGTATTTGTGTCTTCCGGGATATCGGTAGTGGTCACGTTTCACGTTTGATCGTGAAATCTAAAGAATATTTCCCAAGTTTCCACTCAACAAAACTCCCTCGCAAAACATAAGGCGAGTAAAACATTCATTGAAATTCCCATCATATTTTCAAATATAAATATATCTCTGAGTCTGCCAAATATCTTTGACATAGATTTGTACACTAATTTTATGGATATGCCGATCGCCTGGCCGAGTCCGACCAGCCATGTTTACTGAAATTATCTGTCACTTCCAACGCTAACTTCATTAGTTAAATATACATTACAAGTGTGCAGTATGTTTCCATTACTGTATGTTTAAACAATTTAAGGAGTGATTGTTCCATCTGGGCTATTATTTGCCTTTTCTATGCATTTTTTTTCTGATTTAACATTCATTCAATTCATTGATTTTAAATGAGCAAGTTATGTATAACTAATATTAAGGAGGTTGACCAGAAATGAGTGCATTTCACCAGTTTTAATAATCCAAAACTTTCTTAATATTTATCCAAACTGAAACTGAAAACTTGTATCCCTGGAATTGTATTTACAAGACCAGTCGGATAACACTGTAATACATCAAACTTAAGATAAACCAACTTATCTTTGGCATTTAACTCACATTTAACTGTAACTAGACTATGTTTCTTTGATAATCCCATTGGGAGTTGATCGTTACTATCACCAGGTTTACCCCCAATCTCTGCTCCCCCACATGCAAGTGGACTTTCCGTCCCGAACCTAATCCACATCCATTCAACCACAGGAACCACCATCTAAATCCGCTTTTTTAAGTGAACATTTACAAGGTGAGACAAAAGCATCAGTAACGTGGTGCAGTGCAGACACTGAAGCATCTTCAACGAATGCCTGACAGCCTGGACTACTAACCTACGTGTAGGAAACAAGCCCAGGGGTTCCTAAGAGAACCCCGCACAGACCGATCCAAAAGGTTCGGGACACGGAGGCAGCAGTTGCGGGAGCAGAGTGTTGGCCATGTTGGCGACAACTGGTTGAGTGTGTTAATGGTCCCTGCTAGAGCTAACAGCTAGTTAGCGGAGGCTCAGATTTATACCCAGACGTAAGACTGTCTTACCTGCGTGTTGTGGACCAAATCTCGGGGTTTCCTTAATGGTACGTTTAATAAATAATGTCGCCCCGAAACGGTGGCTTGATGGAGACAGTCGTGTCCAGACCACAGTTATTTTTCCACAGCAAAGAGCTAGCCTAGCTGCGAGCCTCAGTGCCCCGCTGGAATACCATCTCTGTATCAAAGCATGTCATTGCTCAGCGGCGCGGCCAGAGGGCCCGCCTTCGCTCTTCTGATTGGTTGTCTAGATATAGACAGGCTGACGGTTGGCTGTTGGATATGCTCGTCACCGCACTGCAGCTGCTGATGTTTTGCATGCATCATGTGTTTTTTTTAGACATTTTTTGGCCGAAGGAACACCCTAATCACTAAAATGGAAACAATGAGTAATAACATAGAATAATAATATGTTTTTTTGCCGAATGTTTTTTACATTCGATCTATTGTTTTATGTTACTCGTGATTAATAGCAACTTATCTGACGTGGATGCCCATTGGTATACAGTAGTAATGTTTTAATTCAGTTTATTAGATCTTTTTTTTTGTTTACCGGTTTATTTAATGCATCCATTTTGACTTTACCAAACTAACTGTGTTAGCTTCCTCACAAATGCAACAAATATAATTAATATTTTTCCATCCATTATTCATTTTAATTTTCTACCACATATTCCAGTTCCAGGGTCATGGTCTGGTGGCGCTTGGGCCTATCCCAGCTACTTGGGGTTGTAGGCAGGCTAGGCCAGTCGTTGTTCATCTAAGATTTACAAACATTTTTTATTTTTTTATATTTCTGTAGTGTAAAGAGCTCATTTTTTTTAGTTATTTATAAAGTTATTTTTCATTCTTCTCAAGGGCATTTTTGCATTTTCTAGTGAAAATAATTAATTAATTTAATATTCGTAAAAAACGTATTATATGATATTCATTCAAAATATGTATCCAGAAAGAATGGAATTTGAATTCACCTAATTGTTGACTCCCACAGTTTTAAATAGTTTGAAATTAAATGTTAAAAAGAAATCTAAAATGTTTTTTTTTTTCCTGTTTTTTTGCGTATCCTTTATTATGTTATATAACAATTCATGCTCTTGAAACTCAATTTACAATTATGAAAATGATATAAAGTATGATGTCATAGTGGCCGTTTATCTAATGTAATTAATGTAAAAGGCCCAGTCAGCTGAAATAGCCACTAATAGATGTAGAGTAGCACAAGATGAAATTCCATTTGTGCTCCCTATGGGAATTGAAGATACTTTCATAAACATGTCAGTGGTGAAGGGAGTCATTTGGTTGGTCGAGCAGTCTGCTGCAGGATGCAATGTGTTTCCTGCTCAAGCAGATTGGCCAAAGCAGCATGTGTTCTCTTTCCCCTGCCACCATTAGGTACAGCCAAGATATATAGATCATCCTAATTTCTTCATTAAATAAAATGTTATATTTCATGAAATGTGATACATTTAGAAGGATGATTCATTGGCTTCCCATTGTAAACACCGGACTAAAGAGGTTAGTTGAGAAATTAATGAATAAATCATGGATTTCCTGGGAAGTGGGCGTGACTAGATTAATTTAATAAATAAACAAAACGAAAAAAACATTATTTTCCCAAACGAGTGCAGTCTTAATAAAATATTAAAATGTAATTACTGAGGAAATGTTACTGCCAAGTATAAATGATGTGGCTTCTACCTGTAGAAATAATGCGAAAATAACTTTTGAATTATTTAAAAAAAGGAACGTTATATATTATTATTTGTTATTAAAAATATAGATTTTATTGAATAAATAGATTTTTTTAGATTATACCATTGAGCTAAAGCTCGTGGTTCTGTCCCAGAATTGCCTTTATCGCCACCTGCTGGTCGGATGGGGAATAAGGTATTCCATTGAACATGTCTGTCCGCTTGCATCCATGCTGCATTACCATAATGTGCTTTCACTCTGACGCTGTTTATTTGCCTCTGGGAAATCCTAGAAAATGGGCTTCTCAGCAGCTTTTCCTGACACGGAGCAGGCAATGTACTCGAGGGAATCATCTAGAGCAGCACAAGAAGATGGCCTCTCACTGTTGGAGACTTTAATCGAATGGAACATGGCAATGCTGTGGGGTGTTGCTCATGCATATGTTGCTGTATAAACAGAATAGATATAGAGATATTATTCAGTTAAGCATATCAAGGATGGCTGGCCTGTAAACAAAAATAGCTGTATAATATGTATTTGTTTAAAAAGAACATGGACAGAGGAATCGTGACATGTCAGCATTAAACATGTGCTCTGAGAAAATAAGTGCTGCTGAAAAATATGAATGTGGGAATTGATCTCTTTGAGCAGGCAAACGAAAAGTGATGGTCATTTCTAAAACAACAACCCTAAAAAAAATGAATCACAAGGTCAGTTTTATTCACTGGGATGTACTTTTTGGACTGTGATTGATCTTTTCTTTAGATCACTGCTGAGAGAGCATGAGATGAAATGTGAGCTTGCGAAAAGATACAAAAACAGGTATTTTATTTTATTTATTTGTATTGTGTATGTTTTCAAATTAGTTCTTTGCTGACATTTACACATGTGACAAATGTGACAGTGCGCACCAGACACACCTCGTCGCTTCAAAAATAAATAAATAAACACACTGCCACTCACAAGACCAGAGTCAGAGCAAAAAAACAGTTCACAAGTTTTCATATGATTATTTTTTTTGTGTGACATTTTGGTGTTTGATACACTCGAACATTGAAGCGGAAGTGGCCGTGCAGCCATTTCATTTACATTTTTTTTTTGATCCACTCACAAATATCAAGACTTTAGTTACACAACTGGCACTCATCGCAACAACACAACAATACAAAATCCATCCGTTAAAGATCCAGACATTTGTTCAAATTGCACAACCAAGCCACAATGTAAACAGACACATAGGCGCCGATGTATGATTCTGCCAGTGGGTTCTTTACCGATGCCTCGTGGTGCACTCGAAGCAGAGGTAAACTCATGGGACTTCCTATATAGCCAAAAAGATCATGCTCCTGCAGTGGTCAATTTCATGTTAACTCTTTCACTCATTACATGATTCAATGTATTTCCTCCAGGTGAACTCGGGGTCCACCAATTTCACTGGTGTTAAATGCTATGTTGCTGACATGTCAGTAGTTGTAGTCAAGACCATTAATGTGACAAAGAATCAAGACTGAGTTGGAAGCAAGATCAGATTAGACCTACACTTCTTATAGTGTACAGATAAAAAGTCTAAATGTTGATCTATATCATTGCCATTTTAAAATCTGGAGTAACTGATGGTAGAGATTTACAAACTCTAAAATAATCTAGATGCTTCGAATCTTACCATTGCATGATTTATAGAGGCTGGAAGTTCCCCGCTGAGTTTACCCTTGTCTCATCACCGTGTGAGTCTCAAATGTTGTTTTTTTAACATGACCTGGACGTGTGCTTGTGTGGCATTCTCTGTGGTTGCTCGGGTCATGGACGACCCAACAGTAAGGGCGCCTATGAACAGATTGACTGGCAGATGCTCATTTGATTGGTGAGTCTAGTATTTCTTGGTAATCTTGTCGAATGGCCCGGCTCACCCTATACAGCTTGACCCCAGTCAGAGTGAAGACGCTGACCATGATGACCAGGCCACCGATGACGTCATAGACGGAGGGGATCATTCTCAGGACGATGAGCTGGAGGATCATGGCCACCACGATCTCCAGGTGCTGCACGGTACTTACTAAGGCTGGGTGGAACTTGTTAAGAGCGTAGTAAACTCCGAGGAACGCTACAGTAGAGCAGATGCAGATCCCGATTAAATAACCCCAGGTTTCCCCATCCAAAGGAATGATTGGCTCCTGCATGATAAACATGGTGGACGCTCCCCAAACTGTGCCTGTCCAGCCGAAAGTAAAGAGTGCTGTCCACATGCTGACACGCTCCTTGATGGCTCGGTAGATGATCATAGAAAGGGCGGCGGTCAAACCGGCCATTACTGTCATTGTGTAGCCAAAGGCTTCTTTCCAAAAGCTGAGCCTGGACTTCTCCTCGTCGGCCACGTTCGGAACCATCACCAGACACAGGCCGAACACGCTTCCCACCACCGTGACCACATCTGTATACCCGAGCCTCTCGTCCAGCAGCAGGAAAGCCAGGATCGCACTGAAAACAGTCGTAGATGCTCGCCACATGAGGGTGCCGTTGCTCGGGGGTACTATGGCAAAGGAAGTGTAGGCGCAGGTGATGGAAATGACGTTGCAGACGCCATAGAAGAAGAGACGCAGCCTGTAGCCCTTAGGACCAAAGGGCGCCTCATGGTAGTAGAATACCACCAAGATGGAGAGCACTTGAATTACTGAACGAATAAAGAGGAGCTCGAGGGAGGGCACTTTAGAGCGGTCGGCTGCTAATCTTGTTATTAGTGCCACGCAACCATGAGCTGCTGCTGCCCCAAACAAGGCCATCCATGTCACCCTCGAGGCCAGTACATTCGCCTCCCCAAAGCTCGCCAACTGACCCCCAACTCCCTTGTCTTTGGGCACACTCGGCTGCTTCGGCTGAGTCTCCATAGTTCCGAAAAAAGTCCTTCCGCCTTTGCCTTCCGAGACAAGTCTCTTCCCCGTGTTAGCCTCTGCAAAGGCACCAAAATCCTCGAAAGAAGGAGCGTCATCGTAGCCCTCGTCACCCGGCTGGGGGAAATGAGTGGCGTACTTAACAGTTACTGTGTTTGGATGTATCTTGACTCGCTTTTTGGATCCGTACTGCAGGGAGGACGAGGCAACATCCATTTTTCAAGGAGTCAAAAAGAATGATCTGTAAAATGAACAGAGAAATGACAGGTTAAAAGGGAAGGTGGTAAAATGGCTCTAATAATAGTAGTGACTGAGATTCATTTTGTTGAAAGTGCAACAGGGTGTTAGCATTCTTTATTGCCTCATCCATAGGGTTGGACCACAACATCCAACCCTTCCTATCTACAGACATGAGAAAGAGCTGTCTATTTGATAGTGACTGACCAATGCTGACAAAGAATCCCGTTTTAGCTAAGGAGGTCTAGACACGTTTAGAAAAAATAATTATAGTAATAAGTGCCATATGCTTGCTGGCAGATGCTTATTTGACTCAGTGGTATTTAAATCTTGTCTCTTTGTTGGGTTTGCTTCACCAGAAAAGGTTTTGTTGTGCACGAGTGGGCAATCAAATCATCAAAGGGTCAGGTCATAATGTGAACGTTCTTAGGGCTGTCAAGTTAAAAGAAAGAAGGAACGTAGAAAAATCATTATTAATACGATGTGGAAGATAACATCTTAAAATGATTCAATAGAGAAAAGACACCAACAGTTTTAATTCTGCAATGCCAGTATTAAACACATTATTTGCTTATGTTTTGTTTCACTTTTTATACATTATATTACAAAATTCTTTATATAGACCACATTTTTAACACCTTGGTAAAAGAGGGAAGCTTTTTATTATGTTATATTATTTATTACAAGTTAAAAACCATCCTAACAAAAGGTCAGTTTTAGAATGAGTATTAGGCTTAAAAAAAAAAGTTATTTCATTGAAGACTGGCTCGAGGTAAACATAGACACAAGAAAGGGGGGGAAAAGCAAAAGTGAAAATACAGCTTGAAGACGTCAACAAAATGTATGTAGAATTTAATTGGTATGGAATGGTGCTAATTATTTACAAGAGAACTACTAGCATTTTTCATGTTTAGCTTCACAGTTTAACTTTGACATGTAAGTAATGTAAAATGGCTGCATGTTCCAGCTGCAGATTGCCCCGGTTTGTTGTTTAGGTTTGTCAAGTAAACGTAAACAACCTAAGTGTATCTTATGTTTTAAAATTCTAACGCAGAATAGGTAAATTATTATTGTGCTTCTGTATTTATTTAATAAATAAATGAACCTTAATTTTGGTCTACACCATCAGTTTTATAAAAAAATAAAATACAAATATTAAATTTGGGATTCTTTCCATATTTAAAATAACTGACCTGGATTAGGGCCAGGACAGTTCTACTCTGACTCGAAGTGCAACATCAGCTGATGAAGAATCCAGTTTGCAGTTTTAACGTTTCATCATCTGAGCATTCAAGCCCCGCCCACAAAGATAACAACGTGCAGATGTTCATGCATGCATGCACTGTGATAAAGCAGACCCAGCATCATTTACCTTTTTATGCCAAGTGTCCCAGTGTGCTGCTATATATAGGCAACCCCATGCAAGCTCATACATGCCGAGAAGAAAACACTCTGAGGCTGATTCAGTCTGATGGGGATGAAATTACATAACAGGAAACCACAGAGGGGAATATGCATGAATGTGGGACACTTTGAAAATGTGAAAATGAAGAAACTATAAATTGTAAGCGTAAGATGGAATAGTTGGTTTATAAAAATAAAGATAAGATAATCTAATAATAAAATTTAAAAAAAGTAGTGTGTGTTAGGTCACCCCGGTTCTTTCAGAAGATTCGGGTTTATGTATTATTGATCTACACTGCATCGCACCAGTCAACCACGAGGAGGCGGTGGAGTCCTCACATTCGCTTTTCCTCTCATTAAACATGCAGTTTGTTAATTTTTCATTTTTAATTTAAATGCAGATCGTTACTAATGTGACATGGCTAAACCAGGAAATATATTGCTGTGTTTTAACGAATTGGTATACAGCTTATTTTTCAGAATAAAAAGTGAATTTTGCGCAAAAAGAGTAAATATAGTATATCATTGTCACCTGAGGTATTTATCCAAATAGGTTTTAAATTATCTTAAATAATTATCTCCAAATGCAAAGCAGTGATTTTTTTTTTGGAGGAAAAAAAAATCTTACCTTTTAATTTTATTGAATAGTCCTTATAGACGCAACATCCAAGATGAGTGTCATAAATGAAGATTTGGGAAGATTCTCAGCAACTGCCATGTCTCCATGCTCACCCCTGCAGCGACGGGGAAACGCTCGACGGCTGCAGGGTCTCCACTGGTGAGAGTGATGGTGAGGAAGGTGATGGCGAGGAAGCTGGAGCGGCTGCTGAGCTCGATGAGGATGAAGGGGCAGAAGCGGGGGAAAGCCGGAGAGAGATGCAAGGCAGTGGTCCACTCCTCCCTCCCTCCTCCCTCCTCCTCACCCTCCTCCCTCGTCCCCACCTATACGCTCGCTCGTCATCCCTCAGAAGTCTGAATAGATGTGCGTCGACCTGACATCATCCCCATCATCATCCATTACGACCTCATTTGTAACCATTTAAATCTTTAAATACAATATAATGTTTGTGAAAATGAAATGGTTAAATAGAAAACTAATAAATATAAATATCCACATTATGATCTTCATTGTGTTTTCTTGACATCCTTGTATTTATTTGCAAGAATAAACACTCATTGGTCTTTATGGTAAAACATAAAAGCAGTTTACGACTTACTGATTTATTGACCCACTTGCAACACCACTACTGGCAGGAGCTCAGAGCGCACGATTGATATTGACATTCTTTGTGGCAGGAACTAACCGTATAAAAAGAAATTATCCAGCATTTTTATGACTCCTTTTTGTTGGATGAAAGTGAATGAAACCGAAGCCTGATACTCCTGCTGGAAGATGATGAAAGGTGTGCATTTTTAGTCACTTCAAGAAGGAGAAGAGTCTAAATTTAGATTCCAGAGTTGGTGCCCTCTGGCCAAACAGCGGGAACTAAGTTGACTTTGTAATATTTATGGATCGTGGTGCGACGAGCCGCCCGGAGACATGACTGCTGGTATTGATCGCACACAGAAGCAGTGACAGAGATTCATGACATCATGACCAATAACTTCTACAATTATATTGAGCTATTTATGGCCGGAACAAAGAACAGCGCTTCTGTGATTCACTGGATGAAAAGGATGGACAAAAATCATTAAAAAAAACGTGACGTTCTGGAATACTGACCAAATCGATTTAAAATGACTAGATTGAGTTTGACTGCTGGTTTAAGTCGTTTATTTTCTAAAAAAGCGGACGGACTGGCGAGGTTTTGACAAGATGTGTCTTTTATTCCCTCCTTCCTGGGTATAGATCTGTATGAGATTATTTGCTTGTTCATAGATCCTTGGACAGTTGAGTGCTCGCAACAGAAGCTGTGACCCTCATACAAGAGACAGATGGTGGAGGTGCATTTAAAAAAAGCAAGGTTTATTTAGGTTAACACAGAAAAACATCATTGTAGATTTGTTTTTAGTGTCACCTTACATTGCCGGCATCCATGCTACAAAAATGGAGAAAACACAAGCTTTTGGTGTTCTCTGATGGCAAAATATCAAAAAAAGAAATTAGAATTACATTTTATGAAAATGTTGACAATAAGCCTACCAAAGACATATCATTAAAATCCAAATTATCATCTGGATCCATAAATCCTTTTTTTGAAGTATTGAACTTTCTGACATGTTGCTCTCACTCAGTTAGAAAGTAAAAAAAAAAACTATGCTCAAATGATGAGAAAACTTCCCATGCATCGCAAGTTTGACACTTTAAAAAGCAGATAAATGGAAATGGTACATTCAAAAGTGTAGGGAAAATGAAAGTCACTGAAAAAACAAAGAATAGTAAAGTAGTCGAAGTCAAAAAACTCATTCAACAAACAATCAAAGAGGTCAAATAAGGATACATTTTTTTTGTAGTTTAATGTTCAATGCAATTTGGGAGTTTAAAAGCTAATTCTTAAATAAAAAAAATTATAATCTTGAAAAATATTGGGCACCACATTGGTGCTTGGTTCTGTTTATGTATTTCTTATTATGTGTGTATCTTATTTCATTCTTTTATTCTGTACTGACACAACACACCACAATCCTATGTTGGGTTTACAACATTGGCTATAAAATTTTCTGGTTCTAAAAGTCATGGATAAGGCTAATAATGTCAGTGAATGTAGCTTCCTTATCTGTGCGATGCACCCGTGTGTGCCAGTCTGAGGACGTCAGGCAAGCATGTGATCCGAGGCTGCTGGGAGAGTCACACCGCACACATACACACACCTTTGATTGATATTTTTTGGACAGGCTTCTAAACAGAGTCACTCTCTGCAAATAATCTTACAAGGTAAACATGGGAACTTGAAACTAACCCTGTCTGATTCGACTAAATCATGCGAGCATCAACAAATGGTCCAAATCAAGAGCTCACCATCATGTTAATCACCGATTAGACATGGACGATCACGCTCATGAGACCAAGTCGAGTGAACAATTATCATTCAACCTTCACCAGCACTGAGTCCTGATTTTCAATAGAGGCAATTGACCGTTATTAGAGTGAAATAGAAATTTAAATTTAGTGGATTTCTTTTAAGGTGCATGATTCTTGTATCTGTGTCAACCTCACTGAAGCAAACCTGGAAGAAAAATAAAAACCTGGTCTGATCGATAACATCAGCTAGTCACCTTTCATAGACTTGGGTAACAGTTCTGTCTTTCCACAGACTGTAGCCCTTAAAGGGATCGTTCACCCAAAATGTAAATTTCACTCTTTTTCTACTCACCCTCATGTCGACTAACTCTGAGTATTCTGTTCATTTTTAGAGTAATAGGCAAAAATGTATGTTTATTTTAAAGTAGTGACTGAAGCTCAGTTGTCTTCCTCTTTATCTTCTTCCAAAAAGACTCAACAACATCCAAATACCTCCATGGTGCTCGTCTGTAACGCTATCTTCTATTGAAGCCTCTACATGAGCGAAAAAGAAAACATTGACTTGTTAAATGTTTTCAAGTTTGTCACTTTGAAAGCAAAAGAAGACGACGACAACTGAGTTCCGCTACATTCAAATAAATACACAATTTTGGCTATAACTCTAAAAAGGAACAGATTAATATGAAAATAATCCCAACCCTCAGTCGACTTGAAGGTGAGTAGAAAATAACGTTTACATTTTGGGTGAACTATCACTTCAAGTATCTGTTTGCAGGTGAAAGACCATCTCAACTCCTTGAATCTTGCCTAGTTACTCAGAGACCTGATCAATAAAAGGTTGTAGATTCATTTCTTTAAGGTTTGTTAGAATAAAAAAACAAAACTATTATAAATAAAATTGATTACGCTGCCAACGTTTTGTTTTATTCATGAGAGAATTAAGGTTGTTTTTTTTTGTCTTGGCAGCATTGTGCATCATCAAAAGGGGTTCGATATGCAATGTGCTGAGGAAACAAAGGAATGACAGAATAAATCATTGCTTTGTTTCACACAAGAGCAGAGACAACCCTGAAGTGCTGACATAGTTGTGTAACTTAAATATAGATGTAATGAGGAAATAATGTGAAATGGTTAAGAAACATATATAGACTATTAATCCACAATGATTTTACGCGAGGACAGCAGTGCCCAGAGTAAAGCAGGGTAGCACGGAGGAGAACATACAAACTCCACACATAAGGAAGCAGGTCGCTCCAAGCATGAAGCTAACCTTCTTGCTGCTAGCTACTCTGGGCCAATTAAAATCTATTATAGGGTCCCAAAATACATATATTTGTATATATTTGAATATTTGTGAGGGACCGTAAATGAACTGATGAAGAAAAGGATGAAATAAATGATGGGAATCATATGATCATTTAATTTCATATCTTTTCTTTTTTTTTAAATATAAAATGTTAATTATAATATTACTATAAACAAAACATGATTAAATGAATAAAATTAGTAAATAAAATAAATGTTGACAGACAAGAAACACACAAGTGAAAAGAGATTAAGAGGATACAATGTTTGATCAATGCTAATATTTATCATCTATCTTTGTAATGACTAATATTCAACATCCGAGAAGAGGTACTGGTCTGAGAGGTACGGTAATTATTATTTCTATTTTAGTTCAATGTTTAATAAAGCATAGTCTTTCATTTAGACAACTTTGATAAGAACCTTTTCCATGTGGTCCTGACTTCTTGAAATTCATAAAAAAAAGAAACTCCACTAGAAACCTACTAATAATTCTCAAAGTAACTAGTTTGTCATTGAATTTCAAAATTGACTCGAAAGGTCAAATGACACGTCTGTTGTCATTGATTGAGTCACATGATGTGGCGGTAAATGTCTTTTTCTGCCTCAGGCTGAAGATAAAAGGACAATATAATGATCATTGTCTGTAAGAAAAGGGATCATTTAATGTATGTAAGGGCAGGAATTAGCATGTACCACAAGGTTCTAGGAAAAAGAAGCCAACTAATCCTGATAAGTGGGTCTTTTTTCATGTCAACAACAACACCGGTAGAAGATAAACATCGTTAGTTGCTCATTAGCGCTCAAACAAGCATTATTTTTTTTACTTTCAAGCTTAGTTCATGTTTAGATAGTGAATCCACTTTTGAACAAATGTGTTATCCTTCATTATAAGGTGAAATACAAGTGTATTTATTGTAAAAGTTTGCCAGTGCTTTGTTGTTTTTGCAAATTCACCACCCTTTCATCTCAAAAAGCCTCCGTCAGCATTATTCAATTCCCGAGTTAGCACATAAAAAGAGCAGCGACAAACAGCGATCCAAATTGAATACAGAACAGTTATTTGAAGTTGGTCAATATTCAAAGACTATTCGTTAAACGCAAGTAGGGCTGATTGTAGATAAAACAGAATGAAAATCGACTTGTATTTCTTTTAAGGATATTTATACCAGTTAATATAAAATTGTCTTTAGAAGGCCTCGTCTGCACGGACAGAAAACCACTGACTCAGAAACCATCATTATTTAACTTCTATGCAATTCCAATGTAGGAGTAAACTGGAGTACCTGGCAAAAAAAATACAGGCAATGGCAGAACAAAATAAGAATTTACACAGAGGAAAAATTATTACTTTTCTGGAGGTAACATTAATAAAAATGTGGTTATGAAAAGGTGGGAATTAATAAGGATCAATTGAAATACATGTAGAAATATAAATGGAAATAGAATAAAATAAACATAACCGCTTTTTTTTTCTTTTTTTTATCTAAATTATCTTTACATTTTTTCCCGAATTATGGCACTCCTGGAATTCCATAAATAACAACATAGTTTGAATTCTAATTAAAGTATGTCTTTGTACAGAAATTGTTCAATTTATAAACCTGGAAATGTAACGAACGTACTTAAACGGTTTTAGAAATATTTTTAGAGTCCTGTACTGTATTTGATTATGAGGTGTATATACCCAAGGATGTGTAATACTTGCGTTGTCTCTGAGGTTCATTTTATTCATGAGCTATTTGTATTCTTATCCTGTGTTTGCGCTGATAAGTCGTGCAGCTCCACACTTGGAGGTGTCTGCGTGGTAATAGACGGTTTGTTCTGGACGTCAGTACTTGATTGACTGCAGCTTTCACAGCTGCGAGTAAACGCTACATTCTTCCCACAAGTGTGATGTTATCAGCTCCAGATCAGTGAAGCCCCAATTCAAAGAGGAAGCAGTCGCAGCTGTGAACTCTATTTTTCAACCGGATCTCAGCGTTTGTGTGAGGTCTGAGAAGGTGTCAGCGAAGCTCATCAGTTTTCAGGGAACGGTGAATCACAGAAACATTTGGGAGTGAAAGTGAGATTAATTTGAGGTGTCTGAGGAATATGAGCATTCAAGCAGTAAAACTGTGAGTTAATGGACTTTACTCTCATTTAAAAACAGATCTGTAGAGAACATCATACTGTTAGTTTATTGTTGTAAAACGTGAGTTTATGGAGAATAAACAAAAGGCTTGAAACTGGGATGTTCGCTGGTGATCAGCTTAGAAAGTCTATATTTACACGAGGATCAATGTATTTACAGGAAGGATGATCTGAAGCGGTCAGTTCACCTCTGAACATAAAGCATCCTCGTAACTGCTTTATATAGAGAAATTAATCACTGTCGCACCCCAGCTATGATACGCTTAAGAACAAATGCTTACACACATGAACACACTTTTACACACATGACAGAGGTAATGTGACACCGAACGGACGAGGCGACAGCACAAAGGTGGACAACAAGCTTAATGTGTGAGTGATATTGAAGCAGTTTGAGAGTCTTGGCTGTTCAGCAGTGGGGGTGTGATGGAGCATGATGTGGATTAGTGCCGCATCAGCAGAAATATCAGAGCCAGGGGTGAGATATGACATGAGCTGGAAGGTGGAGTCCTAGATTTATCAGTTGGTTTACATGCTGATAATAAAAGAAACTGAAAAAAATAAGTGATCTGACCATAAAACAAACTGGAAATAATACCCTCCATAAGTATTAAGTTATTCCAGTAAGTCCACGATTAACTGAAAGAAGGATACATGTATGGGTGTTACAACACTCAGTAAAGAATGATATTGTGTACTTAAAAAAGTTCTTTCATTGATCCAGAGACCACGATGTCGCGAAAGTGTCAGAGACAAATGACTTCTTTAGTCGAAAGCACAATCTTATTTCAGTATACCTTTTTTGTTTTAAATTATTTGGGTCACAACCATTGTGAGATGGGGGAACCACCCGCTGTCGATTATCGGAATTCTGCAGGGACTGTTCCACCTTTTCAGTCTTTGTCTATACTCCGCTACAAACAAACAAAATTGACCCCTAATCTCGTGGTTTTAAACTTTATCAGAGCCGTGTGGATATTTTTCTGTTGAGGCCTGAAAAACATGTTCCTTCTGGGGCTGAAGCAAAATGCACAACTGCTGTTCTTTTACCCATGTATCATCTCTGCGTCAAGGTGACCCGCAGGCCTGAAAACAAATCTTATTGGTATTTGGGTAAAATAATTCAGAGCCCCAGAAAATGTGGACCAAAATGAAACTCTGGTTATTGCACCTGATGCTAAAGCTCCAGCGTTGAGTCAGTACTTGGGTGACTTAGGTCAGTCTGTCAAACAGAGCCTGAGAGACCTGGGTGTTGTATTTGATAAAGACATGTCTCTTGTTCAACACTGCAGAAAACTGACCAGAAACTGTTTCCTTCAACTGAGAAAAATCTCTAAATTTAGGAAAATGATGTCACAACATGATCTGGAGCTTGTAATCCATGTGTTTGTGTCTTCTTGTCTGGACTATTGCAACAGTCATATAAACTAAACTGATGCACAGTTTATTTTTGTCTAAACAAGAAGGAGCTGTCTCGCCTGCAGTTGATACAAAACCCGCTCAAGTAGAAGAACTCACATTTCTTCAATCCTTAAAACTCTTCACTGGCTCTCTTTCAGAGCTATTCAAGGTCAGGCTCCTCCTTACATCACTGATCTGATACAGCCTTACACCCCAGCTCGGGCTCTGAGGTCTGTGGATCAGAATCTACTGATGGTTCCTGAACACGGTTCAGGACCAGAGGAGAGAAATCCTTCCAGGCTGTTGGTCCTAAGCTTTGGAACGATCTTCCTCTCTCTCCTTCAAGAAACATCTTAAGACATTCTTATTTGTGCAGGCTTTTCCCAGATTTTCTGGAACTCCTCTGTTTGTCTTACGTGTCTTAGCCTTTTAAATCTTGGGTCGATAACACAAGGACCCCAACAATGAATTAACACAGTTGAACTGTATAAGAGCAGCACATTTGTAAAAACACAAGTTTATCTTTCATCAAGGCTTTTCTCTCGCAGATGACAATATGGAACTTGCTTTATATTTTCTAAAAGATTATGATCTTTTCGGGAACAACAACAAGTTCGTACATTCACAGGAGTGATTGAGGCATACAGCTGCCACGCGGCACTTGCTGATCTGAAAATGATGTAACACAGTTACATTACATAATAAAGTTTTATTTAAATCCACTTCTAAATATGTTTTCCATTAGAGTTCACTTTGTGGATGATATGAGATAATTTCATACTAATTATATTAGTAATTTAATTAATATTTAGTAATTTAATTTTATACTTATTATATGATACTTATTCATACTAATATGCTAATAGTTCCAACTTAGGGACCCTTTTGATCAAACAGTAGAGCAGTAAACCTTAAAGAAATGGTAGAAAAACCAAAGAGGACGGACAGGCTAGAGATCCTGAGAAGCAAGTCAACTTCCTAACATGTGTCAGTGCAGCGGAGGATGTGAGTCGACAAGGATGGGATGACAAGTGACAGCAAATGAATGTAAGCTGGAGCTTGAAAATGTTCTGGCAGAATAATCTTACGTGACAGGAAAACAACTGACGTCTTCATGCTCTGGAGCGTAGAAAAGATTTATGATAATGAGTGACAATCGATTTTGTGTCAAAATCTATGAATTACAGTGAGATTGAAGTTGAAGTTTGGGGTAATGTTTGGACAAAATGTACGTCAATGACTGATGAGAATTTGGCTTTTTTGCCGACTAATCTGGAAGGGCAGTTAGTGCAAATAATTTTTGAGGTAAAATAACAATAGAATGATTTAAATATTGACAATAAAAGGAAATCACTTAGTTTAGGGATGGGTTGGTGTAAAGATGATTATAAATGTGTTCTGGGTCCACCCCAAGCTTTCTTCCCAGTTGGACAAAAAAGTCAGTCGGCTCAACATTTGCATCAATATTTATTTTATTTTTTCATTATCGTTAATCGTTTGTTTGACTCAGCATTACATCCTTTCTTCATGGAATCATGGAGAAGAGTTGAGAACGAAAACAAAATAATTCACTTAAACATCAACACAATAACAGCCGTCTGAAGTGTGACAATAATAACTCAGTGTGGCGTCATTAACATTTTCCTTCCTTCAAATTTAATGGAGTGGAAAATGGAACACTAATAGTCTTTTATACATGCACGGAGCCGTGCGGTCCTTGCAGCCTAACAAAACAGATTGGAGGAGAATTTAAAGCAGATCCACGGCAATTTAAAGTAATAACTTTAAATTCTTATTGTGTATCTTTTTTACTCTCGTAGAGATGTTGTAAATTGTTGAATGAACATTAAGTTCAACGGTGGCTCAGCAGAGATCAGTAATTACAGCAACGTCATCCACCAGTAGATTAAAACATCCACAAAGGTCACAGTGTACGTGATATATCATCGGAGAGGTGCGGGGGAGACGCCGAGCAAATGTTCGATTAAAATGTTTCCACTCATCTTTATGTGACGTCTTACTGGATGAAGCTGCTCCGTCAGATGAGGGGATGTGGAATTAAATGACAGGTTGTTTTATGATTTCAGTTCAGCAGAGAGGCTCGTGGATGAAATGAAAGAAAACCAGGGTTCCCCCTTTTTTTCTTTAAAAAAACAAAAAACAACCAGTAACATTAACAAATCCAACAGAAATATCAATATGTCTCTGTGGCCCAGAATCGAATGTTTAATGGATCGGGAGTTGTAAACTCATTTTCAGGGCGAGCGCTGTTATTGATAAACTCATTAATGTGTAGACATTATTATTAATATTACACTAAAGGAACTAACACACTTAAATAAATTGATATTTTCCTTAAAAAAGTAATAATAATCATCAGATTTTTTGTAATATTATTTATTTATCACTTCATTTATATCTAATGTTATAGTTATGAATGTTAAGACAAGCGATTACTTGGTTCATATTTGATTTAAAATAATTACATTTAGTTATTTCTTTCTAAATTGTATTGCCTTGTTTTCTTTCAAAATGTGAAGTTACGATAAAAAACCTTCGCATCTATCACAGTCACTAAGACCTCAATGCACCTTCATAACATTGCAATTCAAGACACAAATATACTATTAAAATGAACCTACTGATGTGCTTATCTCCGGTAATGGGCTCAATCCTCCTCAACACACACATTTGAATACCCCCTTTGTTTCAGTTGCCATGACATGAATAGTGTTGCTAAGAGATTTTGTGTTGGAGGAAAGATTTTTGACAAGAAACTGATTCCAGGTGGCAAATAACAGAGATAATGCAGCACCGAGATGGCGAGGCACTCGCACAATTTCACCATCACCATACTTAATATTGATCAATGCAACATTTCGTGTCGAGAGCTGAGAAAATTGAATTGAAGATGAAAAACATAGTTAAAATATGAAGTGTAAAAAATGTATTGGCTCAGAAGGAAGGACTTTAAAGGCATTAATGTGATTAAAATCTAAATCACTGTCACTTCCTGATAAGCCATATTCCGCTCCTCCTGATTGTTTTCAGCGCCAGATGAGAACCTCATCGATCCAGAGAACATACTGTAGGTCAGGTTGACGGGGTCTCTCCCTCTGAGGCCATTATCTTCGTTGGCGTGTAGCCAGATGGACGGACGCAGGATTGGCTCTCTAAAAAAAACCATGGATACTCCTTTGTGTGAACAGATGGAGCGAGACGACACACAGAGAACACACGAAGGAAACATGAAACAGGCAGAGAATGCACAGGAGCAAAACAACTACTGTATATGTGGACTGAAGCGACCGTGTCACACCTTCTCTTGAGCGACGACACCACAAATCAGTTTCAGTTTCATGAGATTGTCTCGTTCAATTTGATTCAATTCAGTTTGACCTAAAGTGTCAAATCATAATAATTGCATCCGTAGACAGTTTACATAAGACTATATGAGGGGAGAGAAAAACATGTCTCAGTGAAGAAAAATGAGAGGCAGAAACCTTGAGCAGAACCAGACTCAGATTGGATCGGCTGAGAAGCTGAAGAGAGACAGGGGGATGGAGAGAGAAGGAGAGGGGGAGGAGAGACAGGGAGTTAACCTATGCATTACATTCAAAATGGCAAAAAAGTGTAGTTAAATATGAAATATCCACAGAAAGCTTGTGTGAAAACTGAAACAATTCACCCTCAGTGAAAGTCTTTGTTATCTTCAAAACATGATCATATCGCGTTTCCTCAACAAACAATCATGTTTAAATCACATTGAACAGATTAAGTGCTTTAAATTGTTAACATCCCTTTTGTGTGCCTGTGTGGGTTCGAGTCATAAGTCAGACTCTCCCTCGACTCCTGAGCTTATCTGTGGCTTTCTGAGTAATTAAAGGATTAAAATACGACTGAAGACGAGGAAGAGAGACGCCCTGAATCAGAGCCTTCTGTT
The DNA here is from genome assembly GCF_982586985.1 of Callionymus lyra. Classification (NCBI taxonomy): domain Eukaryota; kingdom Metazoa; phylum Chordata; class Actinopteri; order Syngnathiformes; family Callionymidae; genus Callionymus; species Callionymus lyra. Next base: position 33,304,826 of record NC_141821.1, on the reverse strand, counting down.
CCTATAAATCATTTTATAATAGACGTGCTTGAATCCGATCAGGAAAGAATCATCGAGTAGCATAAGGTTGTACGACTGGAGTGTCAGACTGATGATAATCGTGTTCAACAGCTTTGATCAGAAACTCTTGTTGACTCATATTGACGCTCGGTCACGTCAGATTATTGCAGTTAGGAGAAAAATCATCTTGTCTTATGGACCTTCACTGCTGCCGTACTAAATGATTTGAAATGGTTTCAAATAAAAATGAGTTTTCTTGCTCGTACTTATTGTTAAAGGCTTGCTGAGCTCATTTTCCAGTGAAATTCTGCAGTTAAGGAAATGTTCTGTAGCTCCTGCTGGTTTGTTTCATTGACTCCATCTGTTTCCTGTGGAGAATTGTCTTAGCAATAGTGACGTTAAAGAATCGTCTATTATATTGTAGATCATATACAGTAGGTTCATCTCTTAGGACCTTTTCAACTTGGTTTATGAGTCATAGACATTAATTGATGGTGGACGACTGTGTTGTCAGTTTTTTTCAAACACCACAAATGAACACATTAATCATATCTTGTGTTGGGAATTGAATGTGTGAGAATGTCTCAAATAACACATACCTGGTGTACTCTGATAAGCCATAAGTAAAAACACTAACCTTTGTTTTATTCATTGAAGACGAGTTGTAATTTATCCAGACTGTGTTTTTCAGGGTTTTCAACTCTCGGATACTCAATAATTTAGGATTGAGAATAAATTTCGACCGAAACAGTTCTTGCTTCAGAGTCATGTTTGATATTCTATGAGAAGGTTCTGTATTTTATCTCTATCTCGCTGCAAGTAAAGTAGTTGTGACTTTAAACATATTTTTTTCGCAGATATCTATTAGTTAAGTCCACAGCTGAGCTTGGTTAAAACGACCCATGTTGATGTCAATGTCCTGTAAGTATAGTGTTCCGTTTCAAACATTATTTTAAAGGTCATGTTAATGCAAGTGACAAATCTTAAAACAATGTATTGATTTTACATTTACATTTTCAATGAAAAAAAGGAAAAAATAGTAATAATGGAAAGAGACTGAATAAATCACAAACCTGTGGTCATACTTTTGGATAGACCAGATCAAAAACAAAACATGCCTTTTAACATACGTCATCAACTCCCAGAAGTGACGGCTGCTCCAAAGTGATCCCATTTATTATCACGAAAGTTCAGGAAAACTTGTGCTCTTAAAATCTGTGATTGCAATGTTTCAGGTTTTGACAGTTGCATTAACATGACCAGCAGGCTTTAAGTGGTTTATGTTGTGACTTTTTTAATGAATAATAACTTATCAAACGGCGTAAACCGTAAACGAAAATACATGTTGTCGTGTTATGACTTTAATGACTGTAATGACCATTAATTACTGTCTAAGCGAGAGTCGGCTTAGAACTACTGAGTTACTAATCCAGTGCAACGTCTTCTGCCTCCAGTCATTCAGTGAGAAGCAGAAATGTGTCTGTGAATCTCTTGCGTCTAATCTCTAATGTTTAGTTTTAACTCATCATCTTAATTGTCCTTAAATCATAATACTAGTCTACATATCTTCTCCCACCAAAATCAACATGGAAATAACGCAGCAGTTTTAAGAGTATACTCCTACTACTAGTAGTACTTCTACTTCCTCTGCTACTACAACAACTACTTTAAGTAGGAGCCGTAGCAGTGGATGTAGCGACTGCAGTAGTGTAGTGGTGCTGCTGCTGTCGAGATCATAGTAGAAATGGTAGATGTTTATTGTACTAGCAGTAGAAGTCACAGTCGTAGAGGTTTCAGCAACTGAGGTGACGATAGGGTTTGACATGTAAGAACATAAGTTATGTAAATAGCTCAATTGTACTTGTATTTATGTTCTAGATTACGTTTGTTTCATGTTTCATAATTGCTGATTCTGATGTACACACACCATAGTTTCTACTGTGAAGTTAGATGTGGTCGACTGTTCAACTGACAGATTAGTTAGAAGTGTAACCATCAGTTATAACAGGGAGTATCCTGAGAGGCTTCATGTCTGTCATGTCCTCCGAGGACAGGATGTTGTGAGGCCGACACACACAGATGTGTAGCTTCAGGCAGAGACACAGATCTGTTGTAGATGTGACACCTCTGTCATCAGAGTCACCTGCTGCTATTGAGACAGATCCTCACTTACTCTTATCACCCTGTTTCCTCCTCTCTCTGCGGGTCCGGCCTATTTATGTAACTTGGCAGCTGTCAGACCACGGAGGAACCCGAAATGTGAAAAAGTATTTCTGCGATGTAGCCACACACACTGGGGTGAGCTGTGAGTGTGTAATGAGGTCACGATGCCTTCACTAACAAACAAATCCCTCTGAAGATTGCATTTGTCCCACTTTCAGCTCATTCTTACGTCTGCAGCCTCGGCTTGTGAAAACAGCCCTAATGTGATCAGAACATATCCGAGCTGACGTGTGGGGATAAAAGGGAGATATAAGAGGGAGATTGATGGAAAATCAGGACAAAATGACGCATGAGTCATGCAGACAGACAACAGAGCGCAACGTTATTGAATCCTGGTCTATCCTGTTACCTCCCCTACAGCTGCTACAGATGTAGCTGGATGTAAGGAGTGATGACGACCTTTCTAAACACATGTTCGTGTTCATGAAATCACACAATAGAAGGACGTGATGAGTGATATCTGAATACAAACAAGTTGAGAATGAAAACGAAGTCGGTAGAGTTATATCTTTTTGAAATGCAAAATGTGTTTTCTAACGCAGGGGTTTCTGCACCAGTTTATTGTAGTTATTAAACTGGTTATTGCTCGTTATTCTCACTTACCGACCTTCAGATAGCAATAATAAAATTGCATGATTCAGCAAAAAAGGATCGTTAAGTGCATGAAAAATACTTGCTGAATCAGCAGGGGCTCTGGGCTGGTTTCTCTTAAATAAGATGGTTCATAAAGATCTGCAATTACATTTCCTCAGGGGCCACATTAAAAGCTTAAAAAGTAGTAAATACTCACAAATAATAAATAAAAAAAGAAGTAAAAAAAGGCCTACCACAAAGAGCCACACATGCTCTATTTTTTAAATGAATGATACAAATGTATATAAAAGAAAATTGGTAGTTAGCTCACAGACGAATGTAACTTCAGATAAAATATAGTGTTTATTTCAAATGAAAACACTTTTCAGACAGTAACACTTAATACAAAGACAATAAGGTGCAAAGCAGATGTTTAGATTAGATTAGATGGGATTAGACTTCATTGATCCCACAGCGGGGACATGAAACAAAGACAAGAACAACATCAGCCACACACATCCCTGAAACACCGACCAGTAACACCGTAATCATTTATTAGTTCTGCAGCTCATGCATTTTACAAGCTTCTGTGTTGTGTGAGAAAATACATTTGCACGAGACAGAAAGTACAGACCAGAGGCTGAATCACCCAAGGAGCCATAAGCAAATAACATTTTACAGCATACCAATATTTCATTTGTTGATTCCTGCAAGCGAGTCCCGATTCGTTGTAAAGTCTCTCACTTTCCCAAAGGTAAAAGCTCACGGCGAGCAATTAAGGCAGTTATCAGCGAACCTTTAATGGGAAACAAACAACTGCAGCTAATTGGAAATCGGTTCACACATTTTTCGAGTCAGGTTCATTAACTAAACAATATTTTTGTTCTGGAGAATCACGTTAAAAAGAAAAAAAGAGTAGGGCTGAGAATCTGGCAATACGATAGATCACAATATTGTTATCTATACTGTAGGAACAAAGATATATTTGTAGCAATGCCCAAGTGAAACCAAAATATGTCCAAACATAAGCTTTATAAGCTCCTGGAGTCGACTGTATCATCTTGTCCTCAGCAATTGCTGGGATCTCACAGGATTTCAATGTGCATTTAGCTGCCATCTAGCTGGAGGAAGTTTAATTGCAATAAGAAAATTAACAAACATGGCGTGAATATTTTCATGTTAATTGTAAAATATTATATTATTTCATTTTACACACGCATTTTTGAACTTCAAACCATTAAAAACTATGGTAACACATAAAATACAATCTCGAAGCCAAAAATGATTAAAAAAAACCCTGTTTTTTTTACAGGATACTTTATTGTCTATGTGATAAATTATCCTGAAAAAGAATATCACGATACGTATCACCATATGGATATTTTCCAACATTCTCCTAATAAGCAGTGATGTGAGGAACGCAACTGCACCTAAAGAAAAAGGTCAGAAAAAGTGGATAGATTCCCTGTTCCGTCATTCATTCCCTGCCCTTAAGCTGGTTTTCTCTGAGTTCATGAGGGGATGTAGACATAGGAGCCAGGTGCAGGTCTGGTTTATCCTCATCTCCGTGGATGTGTCTAACCAAAGAGACCACGGCCATTTTATTATTGAATCAACAAGGGGAGGTAAAGGTCTGAGTAGCAGATGGAGATAAAAGGCTGTGTCGCCTGAGACCTACTATAGAAGAAAATCAATGATAGGGACAATTATCACTAATTCCTATTAAACACAGCTGACACTGCGATGTTAGAGGTATATATTGATGGTCGCACTATTGTCTGAGTTCTTCAATCGATATTCCTAATAAAGGTGGAGATTTATAATACAAGCGTATCCCTGCGTCACACACCTCCCCCTTATCTTACTTAACATGTGGTGGAGATGAAGGAAAGACAAATAAACTCCATCCTAGTTGATCAGTGCAGAAAGGCTATTTTATACAAACACATCATTCAATGAAATATTTTTTAATGAATTAACATGAATGTTAGCATAGCAGCATTCAGAGCCATCATATCTATCAAAGCTACTTTCTCGATTGTACAAAACAATTTTAAAATCACAATAAGGTAGGTTTATTTTGTTTAATTTGGTTGTATTATTTGAGTTGATATTAAGTCAAGTGTTCTGAGTATTTGTGAGTTTTACAATAGAAGCTGCAGTTTTTATTGAGAAAACTTTAAAAGCTTTCTAAATCCAGAGGGTACTACAGATCCCCACCAGCATTGAAGTATATCAGTGCCAAGAGAATATTAGATGATTGAATTAAACACTGCAAAAAACATTAATTAAACAATAATTTAATTTAATATTTTTATATTGAAAGATTGAATTTGTTGAACTACAATATGAATTCAATAATAAGTATATTGGGAGGTTAAATCTGGTTATATTAAAAATAGTTTAATTAAGAAATTGGAATATTTTCTAAATTAATGCATTTTTTCAATTATAATTCCAATAAGTTCAAATAATTTTATATTTATCTTTAATTGGTAGCGTTTTAAATTCAATATTGTCTGGTAGTGCTATTTTACCAAACATTTTATATTAAATGTATTTAATAGATTACGAAAGGTTTCAACATTTGAAATGTTAAATTCAACAATTCAATATTTTAATGGAACTGACATTATTTTATACACCAGAATCTGTGAGTTCCACCATCAATATTTCCTAAAAAATGTAATTTAAAATTGTAAATATTAACCTAATAGGACAAAAAATACAGATCAATATAGTAAGTAACTAAGTAAGGGTTATTTGTGAAGCGCCTTTCTAGACCAGGGTCACAAAGCGCTTTAACAATCAAAAACAATGAACAGTTAAAATATATACTTGAAAAGGCCAAGACACATACAACAAACACAGGAGTCTCAGAGAATCAAGGAAAAGCCTGCAAGAATAAAAATGTCTTAAGATGTTTCTTGAAGGAGTCAGTAGATCATCAAACACAGAGAGAGAGGAAGATCGTTCCAAAGCTTAGCTCTGGTAGGATTTCTCTCCTCTGGTCCTGAACCGTGTTCAGGAACCATCAGTAGATTCTGATCCACAGACCTCAGAGCCTGAGCTGGGGTGTAAGGCTGGATCCGATCACTGATGTAAGGAGGAGCCTGACCATGAATAGCTCTGAAAGTAAGAACCAGAATTTTCAAATGGATCCTGAAAGAAACTGGCAGCTAGTGAAGAGTTTTAAGGATCGGAGAAATGTGAGTTCTTCTACTAGAGCAGGTCAGAATTCTCGCTGCAGAGTTTTGTATTAACTGCAGGCGAGACAGATCCTTCTTGTTTAGACATGAAAATAAACTGTTAGAATAATTTGAACGAGTAGACACAAATGCATGGATTATAAGCTTCAAATCGTTGTAACATAATTTTCCTAAGTTTAGATTTTTTCAGTTGTAGGAAACAGGAAGATGTTGACCTAAGATAAGATAAAGACAGGTGGAAATAATTTTGTGCTCATAATAGTTGCAGCAGAAACTTTATGTACAGAACGTGAATTCTATGGTTCAGTGTTTCAGCCTCACCTGTGAGGGTCATCACTGTGTCTGATGTTCTGACAAAAAGGATTTCTCTGGTGACCTGACATGATGAAGCGCAGATATCTCTCGCTCCATAGATGTTACTCCATCATATAACGAAACCTCAAATGTCAAGTCTTTAGCAGCCGTCTTCATTGTTCCCTGCAAGCTGAACGTATCAACACATGCGACATTTGTGTTGTCACATCAAACGCTCCCCCGCACCGCTTATTTGAAACTCGTACGATAAAAGGTGTGTGTGCCTTTACACATCTATAATTGCATGTTTCCTGAAATGTCGTGACAGTCAATCTGTGGCTGTGAGTGAAGGTTCCTCAGCTGCCAGCTGACTGACTTCAGGGCACGTTCCTGCTGTCACGCCCGCACACCCACCTCTGAGGAGAATAGAAAGAACACAGACCTACGAGCTGTTGTAAGTGGCACAGTGGTGGGGAAACGCGAGCATTGTTAGAAATGCCACGATTTCGAGCCATCTCTCCACAACCACTCATTACCTCCTCCAAATTGCAGTTGCCATGGGAACAGAGACAATCAATTAAACCATGCACTGCTGGAGATCCAATGTTAACCACTGAAGTGGAGCTGGTTTGACTGCTTATTGGCAAATCACCTTTTATTCCAATTAAATCATATAATGCAGCTGATGCTTCTGGTCAATTCTATCGGGAGATTCATAATTGTGCAAAATGGAAATGATATGGATTTTTCATCTATAATCTTTGGGAAGTTACATCACAGTTTTAAAATAGAATTAATGGTCACTGCAATAGCAGCTTTATCATCCTAAGATATTGAATATATCTATTCTATTAATGTGACCATTGTTATTTTAGAGTAGTGGGCATAAACTTATTTGAAACTTTGACCTACTCCACCATGTGACTCTAATGGCTACCATCGGTTCGGTACTTCTTCACAGTGTTGGTGAAACTTGATGTAGGTCTACCATCATCTACGTCACTAAGATGGCAGACCTTGAGGGTGGAAAGTTTTACATTTTCTAGCTGTTTGAGTCTTTTTTGCACTCAGTGCAAAGGCACTTGTGTACTCAAAATATCAAGTGTAAGTGCAGAAGTGTGCAATTTGGGACACACCATTCCTCCAAGGGACTTGTTGTATAAGCAAAGCAGGGTGTGATTACAGCGGGCTGGAGGAGGAGTGAAGCCATTAGTTACATCATAATAGACTTCGCTCTTGTAACCTCTTGTTCGCCAAGATTTCAGACGGAGGATGAAGTAACATCGTCATGATGAGAGACTTACTGCATCTTGGAGAGGAAGACTTTAACATTTAAAACATGGGAGTGAGTCAAGAGAGTTGGGTTTTAACACTAGTTACCCTTTACTATCAAAAACTAAGGCTGGACAAATGTCCTTTCTTTTCTCTGTCGAGGAAATATTATGAATTACCCGTTTATATTTTGTGAGTAAAATACACAGCACTCCATGAACAGAGCGAAGATCTTTTTCCATATGATATGATGAGGTAGTGGCTGAACAAAGTAACACAGTAACATTGTCGATGGTCTCACAGCTGACCACAGCGGAAACTCGCCATCAGCACTTCTAATGACGTGCACACACAAACACACACATATTTTCTTGACTCCCCCTGCAGCTCTTCCTGCCCGGGGGCCAGTGTTGACTGTGGCCGATGACTCACGGGCAGCTAAGTGAGCATGTGTGAGTCAGCCGATGGCTCTGATCTCTGTTTATCACAGTGACTGAAGGCACAGGCAGAGTCATGAACCCACCTGCCGGCGTCTGTTTACCTTTTACTAGGCAAATAGACTCTTTATTTTACGTGTTGGCTCTGCACATAAACGCCGCCGTGGGCTTCTCACTGTGAACTAGGGCTGCGGACAACCACAGCTCATTCACAGCAGCCGATGGATTATTTATTATTCATTATAAATAATCACACTATATGTCAAAGCTGTACAGTATCGTACTACTTCTTGTATGGAATTCTGCAGGATTCAACAATGGCTGTTGTTTCTTTGTTCCTGTGACCATGCATGCCTCCAACATCTCCACATACCATTTATATGTCCTATCTACATTCTTCACCTGCAGACTGAAGGTGTCTTTGTTCTTGAAAATAATTTTTTTGTTTAAATATGTGTGAGACTATAGTAGAGGTGGTGAAACGTCCACTCGACTCGCTTTTGAACCACTTGGATAACCATGACCTGGATGACTGAGAGGCTTCACGGACAGTGAAACATTTTGATTCAATTGTAAGTTTGGTTTTATTTGGCTTACGATAAAATATTAGTTGAGGTATTTCTTCACTTATTTTTGGTCAGAAGAGGTGTGCTTGTTTGTGTTTGAGTGCTTGAATACCAGACAAGTTTGTTAAGATCAGACTAACTATGTCAAGTCAAGGTAAAAATCTGATTTTCCTCATTCAGAAACTCTAGTGACACTTTTATATGTAATGCATAAAAACACGTTCTTAAAACTTTAAAACATTTAAGTCTTTATTGAGGATGTTATGACCATTTATAATCATATATGTAGACTTATAAGCTTCATAAAGTAGTAAAAACGGTGGATGTAAAGCACGAGGTAAATTGGAGGTTAAGTTGGAACACTGTTTTTTTAACATATTTTTTCAATCTGATAATATCTTATTCGTAATTACATTGTAATTACAAGACAGTGTTCCCACTCTACTCTTAACATACTTTATAAACCTTGTTAAAAGTTTCCATACATGACGCCATAATGTCTTCTCATAAATGTTTCACAATGTCTTAAAAATGTGCACATGTATTATACAGGAAACCTTCATAGAAATGAAAATCTTTCTTTTGCCCCAAAATAGTCCAAACCTCAACAGCCTTTAGTATTGTTAACAGACAAAAGTTTTCTTTATTTCATCTGTTGTTGGACGAGTTGACCTCTAGATTGTAGTGTATTTAAGTAACATCAGTGAAATGTTGGGCACAAACAAGCTTGCAGTGAGATCTCTGTGGTTGTTTCCAAGTGGAGGACTGGAGGTGGGGACGGTTTTAATTTAAGTTGGAAAGTGCTGTATAAGGCGGGTTATCTGTGAGGGCAGACTGAGAAGCTTCGAATGACGTCCAGACAGTTAAGCGAAGAGAGACAGAAGCGTGCAGTCCACACACAGCTGGACTTCTGCTCGGAAAAGTAATTACCTTGACAGAAAACCGTCTCAAGAGGAGGATCTGGGCTGTTTGGCAGGACTCAAGCTGATCACAGTTGATCCGTACAGTTCTTCTGGCTCTGCTTTCAAGAGCGCTTGTATGTTCAGGTTCAGGTTTATCATCCGGGCCTCAGGTGTTTCGAACACGCATCATTAATCTCTGTCCAAAACAATAAAACTGCGTAGAAGATGAGACATTTGACATCCTGCTATATTACGTGTTTTCATACCAACAGGATTTCAACTTTAACCTTTTAAACTTTTACCTTCTCACGTTAAAATCTTTCTATTTCACGCATCCGTTCTTCTGTGAGATTCAACCTGAAAAGCTCTGCACTGATGAAGAGAAAATAGTCTCCTGCATTTCCTTCCATACATTCTGTGTCTCCGTTAATCCTCTCCGGTGCCTTCATTTCACTGTAAAGCTGATAACAGTCAATTCTTTCCCGCCATCCTCCAATTCCCGCAAACACACAGCTACTCAATTTTCTCATGGCTGCAAATTGTGTTTGCTCGGAAAGATATTACAGTCAGATAAATGTTTTGGTTGTGAGGCTCATTTGAATGAGCATTTTCAACTTGGCACGTTTTGAAGCATAATAAAGAGAATAAAGGCTATAGTACAACATAGTAGATTAATGATGTTTGAACGGAAATTCATGCACATTTCTGCCACCGTTGGGAAGTGCTGCAGCACTTATTTCACATTCCATCTCCAGAGCCGTTCAGCTACTTAAATGTTAAGAATAAAGTGGGCACACTGTCTTGTCATTACAATGTAATTACAAATAACATGATATTACATGTGTTGTGTCCCCCGCCTCTCTCCTTAAAACTGTTGTTTCTAACAAGCCTCACAACAAGATGCGTTCTTCTTGAAATGGTTTTTCAGCGACAACAAATAAATCATTCTAATAGGTTGAGGAGATTTAAGTGTCAGAGGAGTAATGTTGGGGTAACAGAAAGAAACTTCGGGGAGCAGATATTCAGGATATGGAACTGTCTGAATCTTCCTACTAGCTCAAGTATCAGAGAAGCGAAACGTAGAAGAATGACGAGATAGGAGTGAGAATTTGTTGGAGAAGCACCTTTCGGAAACAGGAGTGTGGTACACCAATATAGTCATGTTGAGATCAGGCAAACCAAACTGAAGGCTTCTTCTAGAAACTATCTTGATGGACCCTCCAGTAGCACCATTCATGTTTCTGGTGTTGGTAACTAGTTCCTCTGAGTGGGTTATGAAGGAGAGAACTGCTGAAACACGGTAAACACATGTAAAAGCAGTCCTCATAAGCAAGTAGTCTGTCCATCATGGTGTCTTCTCAGTCTTTAGAGGCACTGAGGAGGAGATCCACATCCCAACTCTGACTTTCCTGTTCCTAGAAAGACAAAGTGAACCATAGTTTCTTCAGTGTGTCCAAGGTCTGTCCTGAAACCTCATTCCACTGGGAGAACCTCCTGTGGGGAGCATTGAGGAGTCCTATCGACTATAGCTAATCACGCTATCTATAGCGGTGAGACCAGATACTTGAACGCCTATATCCACTGGCCAATCAGATCGATCGGAGAAACAGTTCCATTGTCCTGAAACGTGTCTGGAAATGCAAAAACACAAGCTAGAACCAGGCCGGGGCTGAGATAGAACCAGAACAATGGATTAGAGCTATAATAGAGGATACCTCTCACCCAACGTTGCCATCAGGGAAGCGATAGAGGAACATCTAAACACGCAACACTAGACTCTCTAGACACTAGGGATTGTGTTTCCTTCAACGATATTTCAAATCAACAATAGAGCACTTGCCAATAAAGTTCTTCTTAATTCACAATAACACTTTTCCATGCACTATTTTTTTTATATTTAATGTCGGAGTCTCAACGTTTTCTCGTGCTGTATAATGCCAATAAATATTCTTGAATCTTAGTTAGGAGCTAAGTTAGGAGCTTAGAACAGAAGATCGATAGCTTTACCATGTGACTCACCTTACTGTTTTTCAAACTTTTTCCAATGCGATTTGGGATTTGAAACCATGTTCTCCACAGTGGCCTCCCATAGGTATCAGTTTCAGAGGTGATCTGCACCCCTGAAGAGGGCACCAAACCGTGAAGGTCTTCCACAATGACTGACTGAGTGAATCTATCCATCTACAAACACTTCCTTATATGAATTCTTCATTTACCTGTGGGAGCCCTGAGGTAATGGCCTTGATGGGTTCGATGTAAAAACTTTGAATCAATGAAGTCTTAAAGTGATAGTTGAATCTTCACTAATTTTCTACTCACCCTCATTTCGACTAAGGGTTGGGATTATTTTCAGAGTAATCTGTTCCTTTTAGAGTTAAAGGTAAAAATGCAAGTCTATTTTAATGTAGCGACTGAGCGACCAGGGACAAACTTCTTCCAAAAAGATGCTTAAAAACATCCATACACCTCCAAACTGTTCGTCTGGGATGTCCATCTTGTTTTGAAGTCTGGGTGAAAAGAATTGGCCTGACTTAGACCCAACTAACCTCAGTAATTTAAGGCCTATTTCTAAGCTCCATTTCTTGTCCAAGATCTTGGAGAAGGTGGTGTCTGAGCAGCTTTCTTTGTTCCTGGATCAGAGCGACATCCATGAGAAGATTCAGTCTGGCTTCCGTAAACATCACTCTACGGAGACAGCCTTACTGAAAGTGTCCAGTGACATCATGATGAGACTCTGGTAAATTCACTGTTCTGGTTCTCTTGGATCTGTCCTCAGCCTTTGACAGAGTTGATCACCAGATCCTGCTGAGAAGACTGAGGGACGAAGTGGGACTGTCTCAGTGGTTCTCCTCATACCTTTCTGGCCGCAGTTTTAGTGTATCTGCCAATCAAATGGGGTATGATTACAATAGGTATATATATACTATATATATATATATTTTAAGCTTGTTAGTGGCAGATGTTTAAAGAATCACAAGCCGTATAAACCGGAAGTATCATCATGAGCGTGGGTAGAAAATGAGTGAAGTTGGAATTTTATAAAAAAAAAGATAAACTTTCACATTAAGTACTTGAAGTCTTTCGATATATTCTGTGGAATCAACACCAGTTGCTGTAATGATGTTCTGTCAATCATCAACAACATCAAACTCTTTACAATCATCACACGTTTCATAAACAGGAAGAAAGACCCAGTATTACAGTACAGCACGTTAGCTTATTTACACGCCGTCCTGGCCGGCATGTATGTTTGTATAGGATGAGTGGATAGGGGCAAGGCTGTCCAAGAACTGCTCGGGGAGGTGATGCTAGGCCAAAAGTGAGGCTAACCTTCGGAGACAGCTCCCTATCGGGTCAAAAACGGAGCCTCTGTGTTGGTGGCAATGTCACAGTAAATATGTCACAGACACAGAGGAACAGCAGGGAGCCTACAGAGTCGTCTTCCTACATCCACTCATGGACCCTGCGGGAGGGAAGTCAAACCCTTCTCTCATCTGCTGCCTCTCGCCACAGCCAAGAGCTGGGCCACATGGCAGAAGGGAGGATTTGGGGTGTGACAGTAGCTGCTGGACCACTGTGGTATCCTGACATTTGTGCTTGGGATGGAACTGAAAAGGGCAGCCAAACACTTCCACGTGTGTTTGCTTCATCATTTTCTTCAAAAATGATCTGAAGGAAACGTTCTTAAGTCATATTTTGAACATGGCTTATTGATTTTATTGAACCATAAAAAAAGGAATGATGTAACCGCCCGGGGGCGGCGTGATTAGATAATGGCCTGTTGAGAAAATAAAGGCTTATCTTCCATTTGTCCTGCAGATTTGAAGAGCATCTTAACAGAGCAGCATGTGTTCTGTCTTGAAGGAGCCTCACCTCCCCTTCTGGACACCAATTAGAAGTGGAAAGAAAGCAGGGCACCCTCACCACCCGCCTCAGTGGTAGCTGCTTTGTGTTTGTCTTCTCTCATCAGGACCACAGTGCAGATCCACCACAGCTGCTCGGACGACGGACAAGAGCTTTCAGAAACACACAAAAGTCTGATATAATGTCGACACTTACCTGCTCTCACGATGCACTTCTTTGACTACTGCTTCTGTTTTGTTCTGGAAGCCTCGTCTCTCCACCCACACTCTGTTCTGCTTTATACTGACGGGGAGCTCTTGAGCAACTCAAGTATTATAGTAAAAATCTATCGCAGTGGTGAGGTACATGTGATATACTAGATACTGTCATGTTAGTCGCCATCAGAACCATCCAATTATACAGCAGCGTTTGACTCCACAGCAGCGAAAATAATAAAGGTTTTGTGCTGCATGTGCTATTTTGATTTTTGTTGTTATTCTACACACCCATAGTGAACATCTGCTCACGGTGGTTAAAAAAGAAGGTGCCAGCTGCTGATGCAGGACAAGTCGAGCGGAAGAAATCTGACATTTGACATTAAAACTATTTAAAAATCAAAAGGAAAATTACAATTTCTTATGTGTATGTGGCAATGAAGGGTTGAATTGTCGTTGTGTGACGTCATCAAAACAAGCAACTCCAGTGTGCGTCTTATGCGACTCCTTCTTGGACACAAACACCACACAAGGAGACTATCATCTTTTGCATGCAGTATAGTTTTAGATAGATATTTTACATTTTTAAGCATCAAAACTGTCTTTGCAACTTTAAATCTACAATTTATTTTAACATAGAACATCTAGAACGTCCCACATATTCAAACAAATAATGCCCTTGAATTAACAAAAAAAACAACATCATTTTACATAAAATTTATTTATGACCCTGACCCCATAACGTTGCATGTTTGTTCTGACAAACACACTACTTCTTGAAGCTACGTCACAGACAGCAGATGACAAGCGCTTGTTGGAGCCATGGTCTCAAGCAGGCAAGTACCCCACACAGTTTAGTCTTGGTTGATGCTAAGCTCACCCCAGAACACCTGGCATGGTAGACAGGGAAACTGTTAGAATCAGGTCTGTTTAAAAAAAAACCCATCAAGTGTTGGATATTAGCCATTTAGTAACATAGTAACAACAGCAATATACTTTATATCATTGTCCTCAAAGTGAAGACATTTTATGAGGAGAAAACATGATAGTTCAGAAATAATTCAATCCTGAAATAAGTCCTACGTGTGTATCTTCTCCGTTATGTGGTTGTAAATCAATGTGCTAGTAAATAACTAATGAAAGGTGGCTTGTCCTCGACGATTAAAAGAAAGTAAATGGCATCAATCTTAAAATAACAAGATGTCCAAGCCACCTCCGCAGTCCTGTTCTTTTGGTAAATAAGTCATGACGGAAGGTGGGAGTGGGAGTCGTAAACTAATCAATACGCTCTGCCTTCCAGCTGAGCCTGATGTATTACGATGTTTCTCCCCACCCATGTATTTACATCCGAGCATTCCGCACTTGACTGAGAACCATGGTCTCAGATTAGGGTCTTATACGCCTGAGTACTAACAGTGAGAGTTGGACAGTCATCAAAAGACAAAAGATCCCAGCTAACCATCTTCTGACCGTCAACAGGAAGTTACTTTTATTTGATTGTATCTCCTCAAACGTAAAAAGAATCAGAAAGTTTATACAAGAAAAGGAAGACAGGGATTAATATGATTTCTATAAATAGGTACGACTGCAGCTACACCACAAACGCTTGTTACCTGAGCACCAATTTTGTTTAGAAAAGCACAGAAATCTGCAGTTGTTTACAGAAACAGGGGCTGGTAATGAGAGCAGCGTGTGACACCCAGAGCCATAGTTCTCTTGCATCAGTGAATATAAGACAGAATAAACATCCGAGGTCTGTAATGGATGAACATCCACACAGATTATTCCGCACAACCCCAGCTGCTCGCAGAAAAATCCCACCCTGGCATGTGTGGAGTTGGACTCGCTGTGGGGGCCAGAAAATTGGAGAGGGAGGTAATCTACACCAACGACCGCTTCTAAACCTCTCCTCAAACGTCTTCCCGTCGTTCTCGCTGAGGAGACTCTAATTCTCGATTTGTCACGCTGCAGCGACGGGCTGATGCCTCTGAGCCCGGCCTGCTTGAGATAAAGCGGAGCTGACAAGTGGGCTCATCTGCGTCACACGGTCCCTTGAAAGAGTCCAACGGTTGAGATGAAAATGCTGGTCCACAAAGGCAAGCGTTCATCCAGAGGTCGAGCGCTCGACAATCACCTATTGGCCGAGGGGAAAACGGAGGGAAATGAAGCTGAAACATGTGAAGGGGTCAACACACACGTGGCTGATGATAGTCAGGGAAGTTTGAGCGTTTTATTTCATGCACTTGCTGCCACTTCTCAACTTAATCCTGGCTTCACGCTCCCAGGTGTCGCAGAAAAAAAAGCAGTCTTCCTCCAGGGATGAAGACAAATCTGCCTCTTTGCTCTCTTTCTTTCTCGCCTCCCACCACCCAGGCTTTTTCTTTCCTCGCCCCTCCCCCCTCCAGCGAGGAGTGCCCTGGTAAATTATTGAGGCATATTCCCCTTTTCTGCTGCAGTTTTCAACCTTTAAACTCAAATTCACGTCCCCAATTTTATTTTATTTGATGTCTACGACCTCAAATGATCTGAGTGGTGATTTCCCCCTCCGATCACGTGTTATAAAAACTCTTATGAGCTCACGTTAAATTATTACATTTAAAATATTAAACGAGCAGAAATACGTCATGGCACGCAAAGATGTCGCTCAAAATGTCCCGCTACCTTCAGGCTCGACCAGAAAGAGGTGACATGTTGTAGGGGCTCAGAAACACATCGATCCATTGACAAAATCCACGAGAATACGATCAAATAAATCGGGGGGCGTCTTTCACGCTCAAGTGAAATCTAGGCTGGTGTTTGTTGCCCTCTACTGGCTAATAGTGGGAATGCTTCTTGGAAAAGCACGAGATTTCTTTTCTTCTCTTCATAGATTTCATGAACTCGCATGTCTCAATTATTCGTCGTTAAAATAATTTTGAGAAAAATGTCACTGAATAATAAAGTAAAAAGAAAATAAAGTTTGAATAAGAAGGAATACTCTGATCAGGGAAAAGGAAAGGCTATTAATATCCTTATAAATCTTTGTCAAAACAAGAATATCTCACAGACACATCCTGTGCAGGCAACTTCACACACACACCTTTGGGAAATTAGAAACAAAGAAACAACAAAAGCTCAGGAGAACGTCAACAACACAAGTTTCCTCAGCTGCACAACTGCTCCTCCTCTCTTTGAGATTTCTTCATCAGTTTTTAAGTCTATAATATCTTGTTTTTTAATAATTGGTGAAAGCTCCCAGCTCCCGTCCTTGGACCGAGGGCAGACCACACAGAAGAGGCGCCTCAATTAAAAGGAAGCAGAAGCCTGTTTTATATTTAACAAAGTTCTGCACATTTGCAATTCTTAAACATTTTGTGGCTTCTCTGAGGTACTGGATATTTTTTTAGCATAAGGGAAATATAATATTGAATCTCTGTTACAACATTATTAAGGTTTTAAGAGCGATCAGGATCGCTGAACGTTCAACGGTTGAACTTGAATAATATAGTGCAGTTGGGCTGCTCAGAAGTTGAATTCAGTAACAGACAAATAAAGAGTGTTGGATCAGGTCTGAGTTGGATTTCGGGAGAAATATAAAAATAAAAACAAGTATATAAAGGTTAAAAGAGAAAAAGCTAAGGATGAAAAACCTTCGAAAATATGGGTGACATCTCCCCCAGGTTCTGGAGGAGAATTGTGTTTAACGGTGTGGAAGTGAAATGAGGCTAGACTTCCCGGTAAAGACGTGACTGTGATGTGGAACAGCGCTTAACGGAAAAAGGTGTGTAATATGGAGTGTTGCCAGAATCAGCGGAAAGGAAGGCTCCGGCTGTGAGTGAATGGGAAGGATTTGTGAGAATGATCAAAACAAGGAAGACTGAGAAATTGGAAGGAAAAAGCAAGTGGTTTAAAAAAGATGAGAATGCATTGTACAGTGATGTGCTGATATTTGGTGCTGACATACTAGACGTTTTGAAGGTGTTTGAGAGTGATAATGAGGTTTGAGAGTGATAATGAGGAGAAAAGGGTGGGGAGATTTCCCTGAGACAAATAAGAAAAGCCATGTCTGAGCTTTACATTAAACAAGCAGTCAGACTTGAAGCTAGCGCCAGAGAGTCTGAGACTAACAAAAGGATGACAGATGAAGACATACACCCTGCAACTTTTGATTTTTTATACCAAAATGATTGCTGAGACTCCTCCTCCTATAAGAGAGGGAGGGTCTTCTTGGCTCATTCAATTGGTTAAGCTGCCGAAAGGAAGTTACATCTGCTTTGGCCTGTTCAGCCACTGAATTAAATACAGTTTTTCAAGAGCTAGAGCTAACAGATGGAATAATGCAACACCCTTTGAGCTTTTCAGAGATGACTTGTGGGAAGCAATTAGAGAAGTTTTCCCTCAAAAAGTGAACCCTGAAGCCTTGTATAAAGCTACACTGGCCTATGATGGTTCTATGAGTCTTGAAGACTATTTGAACAAAATGGGGTATGAAGAAGAAATATGGGCGCGATCCTTAAAAAATAATAAAAATACATATTGATATTTTCTTTAGACAGATTTGCTTCAATGGGCTCCTGGTTTCTGTGAAGCAAGCCCTCCTGTCTGTGGTAAATCTGTACACTATCCCTATGATTGGATTAATGCTCTCGCACCATTATCTAGTAACTACTTGGAGAGTAAATCCCAGGGTGATGAAGAGTTAAAAAACTTACGAATCAAAGTACTGAAGATGCAATTGAGAGAATTACAAGAGAAAGACAAACATGAAGCTAAGGTCCTCCCAGTCACCCTCCAACGTCTGTGGCTCCACCTCAGCAACAACCCTTCCCTGATCACATGATGTACCAAAGACCGCCTAGACGGAATTTCCAGTCCAGGGGTCTCCGAAGTATGTCTCTCTCACAGTTGCTGTAATCCTTGCAGCGTGTTGGCTGTGAGCAGCCCTGATAAGAGAAGCAGCAGAAAAAGTTAAATGACGCCTGCTATCAGAAATACATGAACAGCTCCTTCTATACAGTTTTGTGGGAGGGAGAGCTGAAAGTAACATTTCACTCCCAACTTCACCACCTCCACATGTTAACTTTAAGATCAATGAAGTCAAATTGCCTTCAGGAAAGGTTTCTGATCATTTGTGTGTTAGAATGTTTGACATAATAACCAACCTTCCCTCCAGAAAAACTCTCTCTAAGGTCAGGTCTCACATCTGGTGGTGGTGTGGAACACCAAAGCTTTACGATCATCTCCCACATGACTGGGCAGGCACCTGCACCTTAGGGAGTATGCTGTCTCCAGTTAGCATAGCCAAAGTGAACCGAGAATTCTGGACAGGCACCCAAAGTGACAAGTTAAATTATATATCCTCATTTTATGTTCTCAATTGTAAACCTTGACAATATAACCTTTTACTCAGTATCAAAAAACATTCTTGTTTTTTATCTTTTAAAAACTTGTTACTCCCAAAACCAAAGGTTCAAGAGTTGAAGCCAATAGCATCTGTGCCTCAACTTTGTACAAACCTTTGGGTGCGCCTATGATAAAATGAACAGAGATCTTTGTGCATCGATTTTTCCTGAGCTGTAAAAAGATATATATGTTTTAAGGAGAAAGCTGTCAGGCTATGACTTCTTCCGTGTTGAGATCAGAAACTTGTTCGGCTATAAAAATGTCAAAATGCAGAAATCATCAGTAACCCAGGTGAAGGGTAACAAGCGCGAAGAAAGACTGAAGATTCAGTGTTTAGGGCCGGCCCCAAAAAAATATACCAAGAATGAAAGTAACATGTGTTGTTCATAATGGAGTCAGATTTTGCAAACATACCATATCCTAAGTTCGCAATTGTATATTCAAGCTACTTCACGTGTAGGAGGAGGGCCCGGGGTCTTTAAAAGAAGGGACATGCTCAGAGGTTTGCATCCTTCCTCTAGATGAAACATGGTGTACACCAGGATTTCGGACAGACTGGACCGAGCGCTCAAACTTCTGGTTGTTCTGAATAATCTGCATTTTTTGTTAACTGTTGTATTTGAGGACTTGTATGGCCTACCTTTGTAATCGGACAGGAAGGAGGATTGAGTTCTCTTTACTTGTTAACTTCACCACTGTATTGGCTGAAGGAGTCCATGAACGATTGAGTGCCACTTCCCTAATGACTTAGTAAAACAGGCTTGTTCTGGATCAAATGTTAGCTGAAAAGGGAGGGGCTTGTGCTACATTAAAAGATCAATAACTTAATTCCCAACAACACAGCTCCTGGTGGTAAAATTACAAGCGCAATACACGGACTCAAAGCCATGTGTATTAAAGTTAAAGCCATGTCAGGTGTGGATGACAACTTTCTCACTAGCTGGATGGAAAGATGGTTCGTAAGCTGGAAAGGTGTGGTCATCCAGATCACAACTATTCTGCTGGTGGTCCTGATGGTCATAGGGTTCCTGGACTGTTGCTGTATTCCGCTGGTCCGAGCAATTGACGCATCAATAAATAAAAAACTCTGAGCTCCACCCCCTCATGAACTCATGCTGGCCCAACAACCATAGCCTGTGGTAACAGCCCAACCTACATCTCGGTCCCTACCATCAGCCGCACCACCACCCGAAGAAGAAGACTACCTACAGCTATGCCCTGCCGGAAGAACATATCTACAACTAAAGGGATTGGGAAAATCTCATTAAAATTAAGGTTGGGATGCAAGAAGTTTTTGGGGAATTGTTTATTCTTTTATTCTTTATTATTCTGCTCTTTTTTGCTGCATAGTCATTGTTGCTCTGACACTCTATATGTTAATCACAGCATCATGGAGAGAAAGACATGTTTATTTTATACACATACATGCTGACAATAGAAAGATTCCTATACTCACTGATGATGCAACATACGACACACTTTGTATTCGGGTGTTATTATTTTTTAAAGTTCCATCGAGTGCATTCTCCTGGTCCTCTGCCAAACCATCCGATGAGATGTTGGGGGGGCATCTCGGGACATAAGGCCTGTTTATTAATTTAAGGATGGTGCCGGGAGTTATGTGCTTCGGAACATTGCTTGATAAACTTGCTTGCTTGGCTGATATTTACACAAGTAGAGTTTCAGTTAGTTTTATTGTACTCAATTTGTTTTGAGATCAGAGTGGGAATTATAATATCTTATTTTTTCAGTTACTCTACCAATGATAATCTGGCACAGCTGAAGGTTCACAGGAGGGACAAGCTGGTCAACACATCCCACAAGGAAACTCTCAGGATGTTGACCTCAGAAGAGTAGATGAAGGACAGAGCACTATTTATGCTATTATCGCTGATTCCAGACTCAAGTCTCATTTTTACTTCGTCCACAAGAAATTCCTTTATTCAGAGAAAGAACCTGTTAGTCTGGAAGTCTTAAATTCGTGCTTTCTTTAAACTTAAGACGAGCCAGCCGTTCAATTCTCAATATTAGTGAAGCGTGTATACATAGGTGTATAAAGCAGTGCTGGGTTTTGATTTGGTGTACCAATATCTTATTTTGTTGTAAAGGAGACGTAAAACATTTGAATAGCTTATCTTTTTTTAATATCTGACAATCATTAGAAGCGTAAACCAGCATCATAAATTAACAATAAAAGTAACAGAAGTGTAACATCTTGTCAATCAAAACAATTGCAATCATTTAAAAAGGCAAGTGGATTTGAAAGGTGTGATTACAGACTTTCATAAAAAGGCACCTTAATTGAATCAACCTTCATCTTAAATCATATTTTAAATCTCTTACTTCAAATGATGAATTTACTCTTCTCAACAGTCACATTGTTATTCAATTTAAAATCATTAAAATATGCAGAAGTTATAAATTACATTCAAGATATTGATCATTCCCCAACATTCAACTCAAGTCTATGCATGTGCAATCAAGCAGAAATAAATCAATGGCTTCTGTATTCCAGTTAAATGTTAAAGACTCCCCACAGCGACACCACTCAGCCCCATTTCGCAGTAATTGTGCGACAAACGTGAAGGATTTCTAGCAGCTTATTCTCATTACATCTTCCCTTAACTGTTAAGTAAGTGATAAATCCTCGTGGTCTCCGGTCTGAGGTGCGTCCAAGGGCTCCGGGTGCTGAGCCTCAGGTGGGCTGGTGTCCGGCTCTGTGGTGACCTCCAAACTTTCAATTTCACTGACGGCTTCAGGCGGGAGGGTCGGCAGGGAGACCAAGGCTTGCTGAGAATCCTGGACTTCCACGTCTTCCATCTCAGAAGACTGTTGGTTGATGGAAGAATCATCTGGAATTCAGAAATGAACACACAAAACAACACAAATTAATAAACAATAAATAATTACTAAAAAAGCCAACTTCAAACACAGTGTTCATTCACCAGGAAAGGATATTAAAACACTGACCAGATCAGTCTTTCCATCGTCGTCCAGGTTAGTATATTAATATTTGTGAAGGCACCAGTGTTATGAGGGAGTACTAACAGTACAAAATATATTTTTTCTGTTTTGGGTGGAAACACTGCACTCTAGTGGTCTAACGCAATCATTGCAACAATGGAATCCCACATGAATATTGTGTTTTGGTGGAACCCTTTTTAAACATAGAATCCAATGCTGTTCACATCAAACAAATAAAAATAACAAAAAATAAATAATAATTGTAGTTTAGTGCCAATGCTTAAGTGGAGTCATCTTGCAGCTCTCTATGTCAGGCCTGACAGTAACAAGAACCTTCAAAAATACTATTTAAATTCTCGTGATTTGGTCAAATATAATCTGGGATGTTTATTTAGGAACATATTTATAATCCCAGATGCAGAAGGTAATATTTCAATTTTGAGATTTAGCATTAATAAGAGCTGCCTAAGACTTTAGTGTAAACATTTGTTATTTTAAGAACTTTTCAGTCGACTTACCCAAACTTATCTGTGCACAGGATTCGTCCCCATAGTTTACGATTAAGGAGCTCTGGTCCACTTGGTTGTCGTGACTGGTGTCTGAAGAGTGAGGAGCTGATGACTCGGAGAGGCTGGACAAATCTGCAGCGAGAAAAAGGGTTAAATCACCTGAAGCAGAAACATGAACGACATCATCAACTGACCCGAGATCAAAGGCGGAGAAGGCGATGAGGTGGCTTCACAAGTCTCTGCGACCTGACCAGATGATGTCTCGTCCCCACTCGACATGTTGCCTCCACTCCCCGAGGACCGCTGAGGACGAGGTGCTTGTGAGAATAAAGTCAAATAACAGTCTGGTCTGAAGTTCTCACCTCGAGCTCAGAAGAGTCACTGGTGATTTCCTGACTTCCATCAGCGACTGTCGACTGAAGAACAGCTTCACTGGGGGGGCGGCTCTCAAGAGGGCGACTGGGGATCCTATGCAGGTAGCCGAAGCCAATGCCACAACCTAAGCTGGAATTCAAGCAGATATTTATCACTTGGATGATTGTTTGCACGAGAGTGACAGTTGCTTTGAGGGATTATTGTATTAAAATGCTTGTGAATATTGAGAGCAAAATGTGTGGATGACATTATTGTAGCATCATAAATAAACTAAATGGCAAATGCTTATACTTACTATCATATATTACTAATTTTCTTTTTTGTGGTAAGTATTAGAGGAGAAATCTTACCTCCCTTCTCCACCCCAGGCACCATTTGGGGTCACCATCACCTCTCTGCACTGATCAGACGGAGTGTTGTACACAAGCAGTTTGAGCGGTTTCCCCTCAGAGGCTTCCACCAATGAAAAGAAGTCTTCAGACTGTGAAAAGTAAAAACACTTCATGTTGATCAAAATGTAACTTATATAAGTAGCACACTTTATCATTCTTGATGTGAATCATTGGACAAAACACTGTTGTTGATTTAACATTTAACGATGGGCTTTGAAGTATTATCAATAAGAAACTAAAATGAGGAAACGTACGTCTTGCAACACCTGATCAGCTCCGACAATAAAGTCTTCATAAGCAACAAGTCCAGCCATCGCAGCAGGAGAACCTGCCTCCACGTCCTGTTACAGAAAACATAATTAATACATTTTTGTTGATTTTCTCAAGAAAATATATTAGAAATGATCTACAAAGATGGAGTTTTCTTACTAAAACATGCCACACGTTCTCAGTGGCTCCTTCGAAGCTGCAGAAACGGACGCTGGCGCCGAGCAGCCCTTGTCCGCCCCACATGTTACTGGGAGTGACTTCCAGCTCCCGCACACGCTGCGTCTTTGAGTTGTACACTTCAAGTTTAACAGCCTTCTCCACGTTGGCTTTAAGGAGATCTTTGAGCAAGTCATTTTCCTTATTCTGAGAAAAAAGAGGAACATACCCAGCATCACATCACTGACTGGCAACATGAGATTCACCACCAAATAACAGAGGCAATCAAAAGTAAAAGAAACAGTGTAGAGGAATTATCATTGTTATCAGGGAACAAATATAAACTAGTTATAAATTACTTACTTTCTTAGTTACTGTTAATAATCAGTTAATAGGGTGTTATCACATGCTGGGGATGAAGACTGTATATTCATGCCAAACAAGATGATTATAAGTTTTAATAATTAAAATGTACCTATAATTAACAGGATTAAATAGAAATAGCCTTTTAATTATACATTAAATACACAATAAACATTGGGGGGTAGGTTAAGGTGGAGGAGACCGCCTTGCTGTGGCAACCCCTGCTGGCAAAAACATATACATATATATATAAAGTATATTGTATCATTACAGTAACCTTGGTAATACATGCACACGATAAATGTATATAATAAGACAATCATTTTAAAATATTGTTGTACTTACAAGTCTAGTGTTTCCAATAGACAGGATGAAGTCGAAAAAGGGCTCCAGACCAGCATTAAACGCAGGGGACTCCTGTTGTATCTGGTAAAATAAAATAAAGTTCACTTGTGGAAATAATTTGATAAAAACAACTTAAAAATCTCATAAAGTTCCTTCAACTACTAGACAGCTCTCTACTGCACTCTGGTGTCAGGTTCACACATTACACACAGTTTCTTCGCCTTGCCAAGTATTTAGTCAGAACTCTCCCCCGAGTTTATTATAACTTGAGATAAAAGTTAAAACTTTATTTTCTTCAGTTTCAGGACGAGGATGATCTGCAGTGACAGCAGTGACGTCGGTGCGGGAAAAGTGCCACCTCATCAGAACCGTCCAGGTGACAGGGACTGACCGAGTCTCTGATCCAAACATTGAAACCAGAGAAACACTCTTTCGTTGAATGACGTGAAATCTAGTCCAGCAGATAAACTTCTCAGACTCAGCGAGTGAATACTTTTCCAAACGTGTTCGACTCGTCGCCAGAGACCTACCCCGTGAACATGGTAGCCGCTCGAGGCGTCGCTGTCGGACAGAAAGGAGCCTTGAACCAGACCCATGTTGTCCAGCGGTGTCCCTGACCTCACGCTCGACCCTCGTGTCTGACCTTTGAGGACATCAACCCTTCAACTCTGGCCCCGCAGTGCTGGCTCACGCTAGGTTAGCCTAGCCGCAGCAGTTTGACAGGTCACGTCAGGCAGCGCTGATAAATAAAGATCCCAGATCACTCGATCGAGCTCCGTGTCCAGTGTTCGACTTGTTTGGTCTGGATGTCAAGAACATGATTATAATGGTCATTGTAACTAGTTTTAAATATTGAATACAATGTCTATAAACACTTAACAAACATAAACATGTAATGATAATAAGGTTTATGATAGTAACATAAACAAATGCTCATTGGAACAACAATAATAATAATAAACGTACAAATGAACTTAACTAGTTCATATTAATATCAATTTTCTGTTGTGGCTTCCTGGACTATTTATATCATAGTTGGTTTGTATATACAGTATGTATTATAATCATTATTAATATATTATTATTGACAGGTTAGGTTAGGTAGGTTAGGTAAACCACAACCTAAAGGGCGAATAATGTTAGCTAAGGATCTCTTAAAATTGATCTTAGACTCTCTTGTATCATCAGTATGTGTCTGTTTGTACAAAACCCTCTTTTCATTGAAATATTGACATTTGAAAATGATATGATTGTTCAAACATCAAGGTTTGTCACTCCGAATCATGAATACAGGAAGTCTCCACCTCCAAAGGATTCGTTGTATAAACAAAGTGGGGCGAGATAACAGCTGGCTGAAGGAGGAGCCATTATTACGTCATAATAGAGTCCACTCGTAACCTTTCGTTCGCTGAGATTCCAGAGTACTAGTCAGTAATAACTTCGACATGATGAAGGACTTACTGCATCTTGGAGAGGAAGACCTCAACATTTGAAACGTTTAGTTATTAGTTGACCTTCAACATACAATCCTTCTTTACTTAAAATGTTTGTAATTCAATTTATTTTCAGGTTTATGTTTATAAAAACCCTATATAACTATGGCCAATGTTAAAAGTGGTGTTCTTGACTAAAATATTCCAAATGCCAAATATCCAGGTGCTGGACCTCACGTCTTTCCCTGCACCTGTTCATTTTTAATCATGTTCTATTTCAAGTCATGCACATTGATAAGGATGTAGTTGCCCATTACCTCCCGAAGGTCACCAGCTGTTATATAAATATAAAATAAAACCCAGACTGCACCTGAGCCTGAGAGCGACAACATGATGCGGTTTTTGGCTTTCCTGTCCTGCATTGGTGAGCAGAATACTGACATTTTAATATTTCAACATTTATTCATTCATTGTTGCGTTTGTGTGAATATGTTTCATGTTAACGTGAGCAGGACTGATTCGTGCTGCCTCTCTGGTCAACCCTGAGGTCGACGATAGGGTCATCGGAGGTGAAAATGCCAAACCTAACACGTGGAAGTGGCAGGTACAATAGTTCACCGATCAGATGTTCCGTTCCGATGTGACTTTTGGAATTGTCTTGCAGGTCTCTCTGCAGTACGATTCCTACGAACAAGGTTATTTTGGTCACATCTGTGGAGGCTCCCTCATTGACGCCTTCCATGTCATGACTGCCGCTCATTGTATTCTCTCGTAAGTTCTTATCCGTGAATCATGAGCTCCTACTCATCTTCACTTCATCCATCACATGTTAAACCTACACTAAAAACCTGGTCGTTCTTCTCTCAGGATGAATCCCAGACATTACCAGGTGGTGTTGGGAGAATACAACCTGGATGAAGATGATGGCAGCGAGCAGTATGGCCGTGTTGAAACCATCATCGTTCACCCTCAATGGAACGGACAACTTGGAAATGGGTAGAGTGAGAATTAAAGCTGGAGGGAAAAACACCAGAAAAATGCTTGATTTTTTCTTCTTCTAGAAACGACATTGCTATCTTGAGACTGATCGACAGCGTCTATGACAATGGCTTTGTTGCTATTGGCAACCTCCCCGCGCCTGGACAAACGCTGCCTCATGGGTTCGAGTGTTTTATTACTGGCTGGGGAGTCATGGCATGTGAGTACACACACAAAAAGCTTTTAGATGTTTTATAGCAGCGTGAGTAGAAAATGAAAGATGCTTTCACGATTGTACAGACGGAAATAGTTCTGTGGCCGACTAAAAAGAATCCATTAATTTTTCGTTATATTTTATGCTTCCTTTCCCAACGAAAAATGATTCTCAACTTCAGCATCAGAAAGTGCATCTGACATACTGTCGCCTCCTGCTGTCTTCCAGACGAGGGCGTCACTCACCCCTCCATCCTCCAGGTAGCACCCATCCCTGTGGTGGAGCACGCGGTGTGTTCTCGGGGCGACTGGTGGGGCAGCATCGCTCTGGAGTCCATGGTCTGTGCCGGAGGAGACGGCGTCATCTCAGGCTGCCAGGTCACTAACACTGTCAACGACTCTCACTGGTGGAAAAAGTCCACAGGTTGATGAATGTGTGACGACAGGGGGATTCTGGGGGCCCCTTGAACTGCTTCACTGACGGAGCCTGGAGAGTCCATGGTGTCGTCAGCTACGGTCCAGGTGGAAGATGCAACCAAGCGACCAAACCTACAGTGTTCACCAGAGTTTCTTTCTTCGACGACTGGATCCATTCCGTAAGAACTGTTCGTTTCGGGTGATTTTTTCCTCAGTGGAACTTATCGGTTCTGTTTTCTTTCAGGTTATGAGAGCTTACTAACTCTGAAGAGGAACGAGTTACGATACAAATTAAAAATAAGCATCTGATAATTGTGGAGTCCATTTTTACTCAAAGAACGTGCGTGGTGGCAGTACCTTATGGAGGTGGGAGTTAATGAAAATATGCAACAGACAAGATGGTTTGAGTGAATTCTTGACTTGTGCCTGAAGCCTAATGCTGTGTTAAAGGCCAATGAAGCCTTTGCCAGATTCTTCGGGTAAAGTTACAGGTAAAAAAGAATCAAACTTTATGATGTTTCTTGGTCACACGGATATTTTATTCTGATACATTTTACTAAAAAGAGACTTTGTTTTGATCCAAGGTTTAATATAAGATCTGGTTCTGGCCACCATGAATAAAATAAAGCTTCATATTGAAATGTATTTAATTGGGAAAGGAAGCATAATTCTGGCCTATATTAATAGCATGACATAAACGGTCTCCATTTTGTTTTCCCTTATGATCTTCATGATCTTAACTTCACATTTGGAGAAACACTAAACATCGTCGTCATATGGTAAAAATGCAAACAGACTTGCAGCCTCCACCCTCTGGACCGATCAGAACTGCCACAAAAAGACAATAACACAACCCAGAGCTAAGAGAAAAACTCAAATGGGAGTTTCGCGTGTATCAGTTTGGCATTGTTGTCTGATAAATCTTACCCCAAAACCCCTCCGTAGTACTAACAGCTGCAGAAACTACAAAGTTGGCATGAAAAGAAGCTTCAAAGCTCTAATGAATGTAACGTGTCCACCACATGAAGTCACCGCCGCGACTACTCTTGCTCGATTGGCAGCCAGATGTTTTTGCTCAAAGTCAGGCAACTGAAGCATGACATCATTTTCTTCCTTCCTCTAGAAGCCACAGATGGTCGACAACAAAACTCGCTCTGATTATTGAACCACGTTGATTTAGGGCTTTGAAAATAACAAACAATAAAAATAAATCAACTGGATTTGCTTCACAAGGTCAGTTTTCATTTTTTTCCTTTTTTAACAGATGTTTTCAAGAACAATGTCCTTCTTTCACCTCAATAAAAAATAAACTTAAGATAATGCTAAAGCTAGAGAAATGTATTGAATGCCGAACAAAACAAATCCACAATGAGAATAGATTTAAGTGGTACATGTAATGTTTGTGACCTTGATCCTATGATCGTCAGTTATGTTATTATGTGTCGGTCAGTGACCAGAAGACATGATGAGAAGATCAACCATCCAAGAAAGGCTCCTCATAGAAGCCAGAAAGACGCAAGTTGAGACCTGTGGTCAGGAGGATGAAAACATCTCTTAGATGAATCTCTTATGAAGAGCAAAGACTTCTCTGCTTAGACCAGGGGTGAGCACAACATGGCAGCAAAGAAGAAAATATTATTTTGCATCATTTTAAATTTAAAAATAATGAGATATGAAGTTAAATCAAAATACAACTAAAAAAAAAAAAAAATGAATACAATTTATTTTTATTTTTCTTAATCAAATGAATCAGGGTTACTGTAAACTTCAGATTTGTTAAAAGTTATGAAGATTAAATATCATTTTAAGTAGTTTAACACTATACACTGGCATCACTCATTTTTCTTTAAAAAGACTGAACAAAAAAGTTCAGACAAACATTTATTCCCATTTATGTGGACCGGTCACTTATTTTTCAACAAATTAAGAAGGAAAACTAAAACTAAATAATGATTCAAGTGTCGTTAAGCAACTCAGACACACCCAGAGGGATGTTAACCATAGCAAATTAATGTGTGCAGCGGTGGGTTAATAAAGGTTGTGAAGATACGTGAACTTCGACAGCCTAAAAAAAATATCTTCGTGTCCCAACAAGTCATGAAGTGTTATATGCAAATAATCACCAACCAGGGCTGTGGTCCAGATTAAACAAGAGAAATACCTGTCAATGAATGGAGGAGACGAAGAGACAGTAAAGTTTAGAAAATGTTTTTTTAATTATTACTTGGAGGGAGAGGCGGGCAAGATGGCTTAGATGACGAAACTGTTAACAGCAGGTTTGAGTGAGAAGATGTAAAAAATAAGCAGCTTTGTTTGCTCTGCAGGACCATTCAAGCAGAATATGTACAACGCAAAAGGCAAATAAAGTAAGACACATCGTTTTTAAATTAAAAAAAGCTGTACTGTAATACAATTCATTGATAAACACTCACTGTTGACAGTTCTTCATGAGAATCGTTTTTTTATACAAACAAATCTGGAAAAAGGGGTGCTCTGGTCAAGGCGCCAGAAATGGACTTCCAAAGTAATCAAAAAGGCAAAAAGCGAGTAATACATTTCCGGTGTGCACGTCGGCACGTACACAATGAATCAGTTTGAACAAACAGGACCTGCATGCATTGTTGGAAAGAGGCTGAAGAACCAGCAGTAGAAAGAGTGAGATATGTACATCGACTCGCCTTTGAACACATGTTGTTCTACAATTAAAGGAGGCATCTTTTCATCGTCAGGCTTCGTGTGCGCAATAAAAATTGTATAATATATGCAGTTTTTATCCACAAAGGCCTTTTGAACATGATTAAGTGGTTACACACCGTAACCCAAGTCACAAACTTCCAAAATATTCAGAGTACAATCAGATTGATCTTTTCATTTCTACGACATCTATCCAGGCTGCCTATTAAAATACTTCAGGATGCAGGAGAGCCCTCATAAATACTTCTTTTTTTTTAATATACATCATAACAAAGGTTGCCCCGGAATTGAAAATTACCCCTTTCTTAATAAAATATTCAATTTTGTCAGTGATTAGAATTCTCTCGCTCAGCTACATAAATTACAAAATATTAGTGTCATTTGTCTACATCATTAGGCAGCTATATAATAGACCCATAATTTAATTTCAGTGATTCGGGAGATTTCCACAGTTTTCAGTCCCAAAGCTCACATGGAAGCACCATGTGTGTGTGTGCACGCTAACACACACACCCGCTGGTCGGCCTGGCTCCCTTCACAATCAGGCACATCCAGGAAAACAGCTCATTATTGCCATCTGATCATTAAATAACACGTGAAATAATAAGATAAGTTACTAAAGTCAAATGAATTAGATATTAAATATGCGATATGGAACATAAAATTAGAACGACGCACTTCCAGGTGGAAATGTCAAACCACAGTGCCGCCTCTGAAATGAAAGTTGTGAGAATAAATTAAAGAAAAAAGGTGGTTAAGAAAATAATTTATAAGAGAAAAAAAGTGAAGGCAACGTCCCTTCAGGTGATTATGGTATGAGCTTTTAATTCTTCTAGATAAACATCTCGGTTAGAACCAAGAAATCGACCCAGCCCGACCAGAACAATGCCTAAATTCATACATTTTCACAGATAAAGTGCTGACTGATGAGATTTTAGAGGGATTTTTGTACCATGTTAGACCCGTTGGAGACATCAAGGACGAGTCGGAGGAGACTCGAGTGAGACCGAGGCTGCGGTCACGTGGTATTCATGATGGACATGTGTGGTGCTCAGAATAATTCAGCAGATTAGAAGATGTTACCACAACACTTCAACTGTTGCTGTACCACAGGACTTGTGATGCGACCGCAGCCCCAGATCCAACTCAAAGCCCCCTATAAAGGAAGGAAACATGCCCTTTACTGCAATAGTCACCACATAAGGACTCCCGAAAAAAGCTAGATAAAAATCCCTGAGGTGCACATTCAGCCGTGTGGAGAGACTACCCCAAAAGTTCATCCCGTTTCAAGGTCGGCGACTCTGGTTTGGTTACAGTTTTCTTAGGAAGTGAGAGACTCACTCACAGGTTTGATCGTAGTCGTTGTTGCATCTTTTCCACTTCTAGCTGCCGACTCGCACAGCAACTTAGCCTCAGAACTGTTTTGAAGGCAAGTTTGACGTCTACACACGTGTCAGAATCACAGCTTTCCTCCCAAAAATAAGAAAAAGTGTTGACATCGTATGTGCATGTACACTCCCCAGCAGAATACCTCGAGTTTGTTTAAACTTTCACAGATTCCATCACGGACAGTTTCATGGCTTCTTCTAGCAACTGATTGTCTGTGAATGTGGTGGGGGGTTCCGGGACGGACTCCGAAAGGCCGATGAGTGACTCCAGCAGGCAGGTCCCGGGGTCGGCGGCCGGAGACGCGCTGGGGAAACTTGAAAACTGAAACTGGAAGAAGTTGTCCATGTGTTCGTACTCTTTCAGGGAATTGTAAAGCGAGCTCGGCCCCAAACAGGGGAAGCCGTCGAAAAACTCCAAGTCCGACTCCGAGGACAGGCTGAGGTCCATGTTGTAGCTCGCCATCCGGTCCACGGTGGGAGAAGGCGTGTGAGGGACGCTGCTGCTGTGGAACAGGGCGTTCCCTTGGTTGGCGTTCTCGTCCAAAAGTTCTGAAATGGCTCCGTTGTCCGTGTGGTCCTCCGACAGCTCCACGTTGTCGTTCTCATCCGCAAAGTCCGCCATGCTAAAGCTACTGAAGGCCTCCGTGGACGGATGCTCCCGCTTCCTGTCGTGATCCTCTTCCACTTCACTGAAGCTCAGGATGCGACTCAGACCGTTCTCGCCCACGTCCAGCTGCATCTGGTTGTCGCACCGGGGCTCCACCGGCTCAGAGTCCTCGCCGGTCCCCGACGAGTCGGACAGGTCCGTCATGTCGCTGCTACAACTGTTCTCTCTGGTGGCTGCCAGCTCGGAGCTGAAGCTGAAGGAGGGCACGGCGGGGACGGAGCGGACCTTCTCCTCCTCCTCCGGGCCCGACTGCTCCTCCAGCCTCTTCTCCAGCTCCAGCTTCATGATGGTGTGGATGTAGTGCGTCTGCACGCGGGTGGAGTTGAACTCGATGCGACCTTCGGTGTTGCCGC
This sequence comes from Callionymus lyra, assembly GCF_982586985.1. Classification (NCBI taxonomy): domain Eukaryota; kingdom Metazoa; phylum Chordata; class Actinopteri; order Syngnathiformes; family Callionymidae; genus Callionymus; species Callionymus lyra. The sequence goes on along the minus strand of NC_141821.1, from coordinate 33,272,393 downwards.
AGCCATCTTTAGTGCAGCCGCATGGGAAAGACGAATGATCCATCTGCGAGGAAGAGGAGAAGTTAGCAAAAGACTCCCTGGAATCCATTAACATCTAACATGTGATGCTTATTTTCAGAAGTTAAGCAGCAGCGATTAATAATAAGCTCAGAGATAATAAGCGAGCTGCCACATAAATATAGCTGATTAAATTATTATTATTATTTCAAAGAAAGACCTGCTTAGATCTCAGAAAAATTATTGACACACACGTGATAATGTGATGCATTCAATGACGTAGGAATGTCTATGATCTGGTAGGAAAAATTTCCAAAAAAACTCAATTAACTTAAAATGATTTTTTTTTTTATTGTAATCATTTTATTTTTTGCAGTTGAATGTTCAATAAGAAAAACATTCTCATACCAATAAAAAAAAAAAATCGATTTAATAACTATACATATAAGTACCTGGCACTTGATCCCGGCCAGGCTGCAGCTGCAGGTCTCGGGCTCACAGAATCCCTGGCAGTCGCAGCCACAGTTCTCTCTGGACAGCCTGAGCTCGTGCAGCTGCCGCTTCTCCTCCTTGTCGATCTTCTTGATGCCCGCCGCCTTCAGGAGAGCGTAGCGGCGCTTGGACGGGAACGGCTGCAGGAAGGAACCTTCCTCGAGGTTGGTCGCGCCGACGTCGACGTCCTGCTCTGGAATGTCGTCCACGGTCAGCCGCTCGGCCTCCTCGCTGTCCTGCGTGCCGTTCTTGGTCAGCTGAAGAGAGGAGGAGCAGGGATGAGCCTCGGGTCGTGTGAAGGTGGGAAAAACAAACGCTTTACCTTCAGCTTCAGAGCCTCCAGCTTCTCTTCCCGCAGCCGGTTCAGATGCTTTTCCCGCCGGAGCGCCCGCTGCTCCACGGCGAACTCGGCCAGCGTGTAGGTGCGCAGGGCGCTGTGGTGCTGCATCATGCCCAGAGTACAGCCTCCTCTGCTGGGCACGCTGGTGAAGCCCTGGCAGCGCGGGAAGAAGAAGACCGTCACCTGGTCGAAGGTCACGTTGCCTCGTCGCGCTCGCTTCGCTTTCTTGAGGATGGAAGTTGCTGTGGACAGAAGAAAAGGTCTTTAATCACAAGGAAACAAGTTTAGGCACCTGTGGAAAGTTGTAATGTTTGTATCAAAATCTGAGATTTTCCTTTTGATATTTTATGTTTGTTTCCCTCATCTTAAAGATAAACACTTTTTGGTCAGATATCTGAGTAAAATCCAGATTTGAGGAAATTAAATTACAAGGAACTGGGACCGGTGGGTAAAGAGAGGAACGGTGGAGTGAGCCGACAATCCCCACCAACAACCCGGACTAACACAAGTCAGAGGTCCCTCCTGGTAAACTCATTTGAGATCCAGAGCAACCAAGACCCACCTCAGTAAAACCATGTGTTGGAGAAAGCAGAACCATATGCCCGAAGGAAATGCTCAGAGACTGTATTATTAATACCACCTCCTCTGTAGAGGAATGTTGAACACACGTTTATGGGGTTTATTCAAGTTAAAGTCTAGCTTTTTAGTCATAGAAGTAAAAGTAGAGAAAACTGCCACATCTGTTCTCCATTTTCTACAAAGTCCCCAGAACTTTTTTCAGAAAAATTAGTAGTTAGATTTCATAATCCTGTCAGACATCATGGGTCACCGTAAGTAATCTCAAAGTGCTAACCTAGTTTAAAGTAGACAAAAACTAGGTGAATTACAGATCAATCCCACTCAAGGAAATGGCTAAACCTAAGCGACTATCACTTTGTCAGCTCCAGATCAAACAGCGGCACTTCTCCCGTTTCACCAAAATCCTGGAATTCAAAAGTCTCCACAACCTGCTTCTCTGGACGCCTCCGCAGGCTTATCTGTAATTGTTCCACTTTGAATCTGGCGGTCGGACTCTTTCAGCACCTGTGCTGCTGGTTGAACTCCAGACACGACAGACAAGCAGCCGAGTGTTCTCCCTTCTGGCACACGGCCACTCTCTGCTCTTCCTGGCCTCGAGCCCTGACATCTTGGAAACCTCACAACTGTTTGACTGTAATCCATTCCCAAAATCCAGGTCCGTCAAGCTGCCACCAGAGGGAGCCATAGACGCTTATGAGTTCTCAGAACGTATTCATATATATATATATTTTTTATTTACAAGTGGCACACAGGTCAGGATGAGACTCACTGGTGAAGTTTGTTGCCGGGGAACCAGGGTTGCTGGGAGTGGAATCCAGGGTGTCGGAGAAGCAACTCTCCCCCTCGGAGTCCCAGCCGGAGCAGGCGGAGGACAGGGATGAGGGGGAGGGGGAGGAGTATGCTGGGTCCTCATCCACCTCCTCGAACTTCCTCTTGAGTTGCCCACTCATGGTGCCGGTGTGAACGATCTGGAGAGGAGCAGAGAAACAGATTAGCGAGTTAAAACACTTCAATTGTGGTTCGAGTTTAAGATTGTGATTATAATAATAATAATAAAAGTACAGCAAGTCATCACTCTTAGATGTGATTTAACTGTAATTTAATGAAAATATATACTTTTTTTATTTTTTTTTTTAAAAAATCAATCAAGATGTTTGTGATAAGTTGATTGATGATTAATTCCATTCTGCTATATTCCCGCTATCACCTAAACTTTTATTTTCAAATGTAAATGTAGACAAAATAATGCTTCAGTATTCATTGACTCCTGTGTTTGTGTTGAGTTTTAATTGATGTAAATAGTGCTGACGGGTAACTCATCTTAACATCCATCATTTGCTGATTTGTATTGACATCAGTTGGATGAATTAGCTAGGATCCGACTACTAGCCAGTTAGATGATGTGACCATGCGTGGAGCAGAAAGTCGAGATTTAGATAGACACGAATAATACTTAAAAAGATGTAGGCGTTATTCTATTTTGATTGTACAACAGCTCATAATTCAGAACTCAAACTCAGGGTAAGTGCAAGAGCTCTGCACAGGAAGTGACCGATCAAGCCCAGTCACACAAGATAACAATTCACTTTCCCCTCATCAGCTGAGCTTCATTGATCAGATAAGGGATCAAGTCGTCGGCTGGCAGAACCCTCTCTCGGCTGGACTCGCACAAGCACACTGCCGCTGGCATTTACTGTTCTCACATGCGCCTCCGAGTGAACATTTGCAGCTTCTCGTGGTAGAGATTTGATGTTACACAACTCCTGAATGCTTTCTTTCAGAGCTCCCATGAGAGGAGCTGCTGCTTCAGCGATAAAAACAATCAATCCTTTCAGAGAGACGGACACGCAGACGGATGATATCCAGTTAGAGCTCTGCCATGGAGCGGGCCCGCATTTATTGTCCTCAAACACGTCCTGGAATATCAGTGATGGCCGTCGTCTAAATCTTAAATCAATGCATCACACTATCAACCTGAAGAGGATCCACTCCGAGAGAGCAAACCTCCCCACATGAATCATTTAAACAGAGAAAATTCTTACACTAAAGGGGCGGGAAAACAGTAGGATTCTCACTGCTCAGTTGCAGTACATTATGGGACGAGTACATGTTAGGGTATTAAAGCAGAACTATGTAAAATTTTGAAATACAGACCTCCGTCACATGTGGCCCTTCGACTGTATTTAAAGTGGCCCTCATGACTTTAAGAAATCATGTCGTGGCCAACCATTTTTATTTTCTATTCATTTCTAAAATTACATTACTAATCTCTAAATATGACTTTTAGGAATTTTTTTCTATGCTTTTATTTTTGAAAGCATTAACTACCCCTGAATAAGACTTATTCATGAACTAGAGGGAAATAAAAGTTTTTTAGTGTGTATTTTATGTTTACTTTATTTAAGTTAAGTATTAAAGTAAATAAACAATATCCTAGCTCACCTAAAATGGTTAACTTCTTAAACTGGTTTTGATAATTGTTAGTCTTGTAGTCAAGTACCCTGATAGCTCTTAAAAAAGATCATCCATTTCAAACAATATTTATCTTTAAAATCCTAGACAGCAACAGAAGCTACATCTGGCATCGACGACTTTGAACTACCCAATTTAGCCAGCTAGCCTAATCTGTAGCCAAGATTAATTAGCATCATACAATCAGTTTGCTTTAGTATGGATTTTACAATTGAACTTTTTATATTAATAATTAAAATTAAAATGGATTTAGTTTAATTTTTTTTAAATGGGGTAAGAGAATATTTGCTCCATTTCTAGACCCCTCACTCACTCAATTTGCTTGTTGGCCCCTCACAACAGTCACTTTATAAAATGTGGCCCCTGAGGAAATACTGAATGCATGAAGCCCAACACTGACTAAAAAAAAATGACAACCATCCAAATCGAACATGCTGACCACGTATAGAAGTTAAAGCTGGAAATTGAACGTAGTTTATGACTTGGTGTAAACGGAGGCTTTAACTGCAGATCACGTGACTCGAGTCTTTGTCTTATCAATGTGTTGCGTAAGTGTCAGCAGAGGACGAGCGCTTCATATAGAACATGCAACAGGACACAATTATGCAGAACCCAGTCGTCCCTCCAGCAGCATCAGCTCCTGACAGGGATGAAGGAGCTGCCACGGTCAAGGGCAAGAAGCAGCGCCACCTTTGCGTTCAGGCCCATGTGTGTGTGAGTGTGTGTGTGTGGTGTGTGTGGTGTGTGTGGGGGGGGGGGGGTATTGCTGCAGTCAGATATTGTCGTCCCCTGTGAACGTATGATGAATGAATCACCTTGCACTAGGTCGTCCCGGCTCACAAACTAAAAAAAAAAAAAAAAAAGAAAAAAAAGGCTGACAAGTCCAGCATGTTTTTTTATTCAATTATTAAATCGCTGGAGCAGAAAATCATCTCCAAATGTCTCTGCACCTGCAGCATCTGTTGCTAACATATGTACTTTAAATGCCCGAGATAAACGGATCCACCTCATGATTTTTTTTTTTCCCTGCTGCAAGAAAGTAAAAAGCGAGCTGCGGGGCTTCCTCGAGGGAGAGCATCGCGCCAGCTAAGCAAAGTCTTTTTAATTAAAAGCTGCAGTGAGCCAGAAGGAGGGGGAGGAGAGGCGAGGTAGGGGCAGTGGTGTCAGAACTGGGTCATTGTCTCTTGACTGCAGTCTACCTGACACATTGATTTGTTAATCCTGTTCAACGGGCAGAAACAATGGCAAGAGGTTAATCCCGGCGAGGGGAAGGTGGCTATTCAATCTGGAGTTTCTCAGAACCAGCGAGAGTGGAGCCACACAACCAACCAAAGACGGGAATCATCCAAATGAAAATAAAGGTTTTGAAGTTGGGCCAAAATGGAGTTTATTGATGTAAGCAGTGGCACTAAAAAATGTAAAGTGAAAGCCCATACATGTGTTGGAAAAAATACACAAAGAAAAGTTTGTGTTCAGACTGAGAATCCGAAATAGACAATGTATTTTAAAATACCTGCCATTAAAATGTTAAATATTATTTTACTTTTTTTCTTTTAATGCATTGCAACAGGTTAAACTCTCAACAGTAATTGCATTTATTTGTCTGATTAAATTTGATCAGACTGAGAAAATTCAATAAATGATAACCCTTGTTCCCTCGTGGTTGACCCCTGACCTTCTTCAGCACAAGACTGAAGTTCACTTCTTTAAAACAAGGTTTTGTTTTTTTCCAAGTATTTACACACAGACAAAAGTGCATCAAATCAAACGGCAAGAATCCCAAGAACCCGGCGAGCGTCGGCTCTAAACTGATGCGATCGGACAGCTGAGCGGGAGAGGGAGTGTAGCATGTTTTCAACGCACACTAAATTATGCATCACTGTCATTCCATCAAGCACACACAGGCAGGCGGATAAAGGACGCTCCCGCTGAGGTGCTCCCCAGCCACCGGGCAGGTGTTGTGAAGATAAATCTCCACCGAGGAATTTGTCACCACCAGGAGCTCCAGAGGAATGTCAGGGGTTCCTCTTAATGGCACTATAAACCCTCCAACAACAACAACGTCTCCGCGGTTAATTAAAACACATTCATCAATGATAGAAATGCTTAAATAAAAAAAAAAACACAGTGTAGCGTCGCTCGCCGTGCACTGGATATCCAGCTGTGCTCAGCAGACCTGCTGCCACAGGTTGCACGACGACAGGACATCTGTGTCACATGCTGACCCCGTTTAATTATCCACTTCCTTTCGACTCGGTTATGCACCAATAAAACCCACAAATCACTATTCAATGAAAAATAACATTGCTTTTTGAACAGAATTCAATTAAATTTAAGATATTAAATATTAATTTAATAGATAAGAATTTTTATTTTAGCCATGCATCTTCATGCATCATCTGTTTTCCATATATTAAAAGACAATTATTATTTTGTAAAAAATGATCAATTCAGAGTAAAGTTCCTTTTAAAAAAAAAAAAGCACTGAGTCTCCACCTGTCACAGCCTGTTCAGACTGCCCTCGTCTGGCCCATAGGCCAGCGGGACATGTCACTGTGGACTTTGTCCCTCTACACAGTGTCCAGCTCCTTCGCCGCTGATAACGGTGTGTGTGTGTGTGTGTGTGTGTGTTTGTGTTGGAGTGACAGCTAATCTGAGCCGGTGGAGAGCGTTTAACATGGCACACTGACAAGCATGGTGCAGCCTGTGAACGAGTGAGTGACGGAGGCGAGCGCTCATAAAACGTGATAATGATGAGTCCGGGAGTCTTTCCCTGCGTGTCTGGGCTCGCTGCCCCTGCAGGGCTTCCCGGCGCCGCTCACTTCCAGCGCCGTCACCGAGACCGTGTGAGTAGTTGATCAGAGTCATCAGGGTGAGGGGCCACACTATGTACTGGGGTCGTTTGGCTTTTGATAGTGAGAGTTCATATAATAATAAACAAATTAATCTCAGTTCTACTCTGACCAAATAGTCAAAGGGCAAACAATGAGGAACAACAATTATCACTTTTCAACAGGAAGCAATCGGTTCAAATTTAGGTGATCAATTTCCTTATTATCTAAATGATATTTCCAGGTGTTGTTCCTGGAGTAGAAGCTCCTCCATGTGTGGGGGGGGTGAAATAAAAAAGTCCAGAAGTGTGCCTCGGCTCCTGTTTTTCTCCTCTATGAGCCTGTTGTTCTCTCCGGCTGTGCCACAGAAACATTCTGTTCCTCTCCTTTTTGACCCTCGCGTCCAGAGAGGAGAGGTAGTGGGAAGAAGGAGGAGAGGAACGTACAAAACAAATAAATAATGTCATGTCTCCCAGCCACAGGAATTCCACTCTGGCAGAGCCGCCGCGACTGTAATGGAGGGAGAAGAACACAGGCTTTATCTAAGCCAGATGTGCTTTTCTGCTACTAAGCGCTGGAAAGTCGGGGTCCCTTGAGGCAACAGGGAGAGCAAACGCTACCTTTCCACAGCCACACCTGCCAGAGCATTAGCCTGCACGTGGACCTCACATGCCCTGGGCTCTCATTAATCTGTTATGCAGCCAAAGTTTTGGGCTCATCCTCGCTCAGTTGCTCAAGTCCAATATTAGGAGAAGAAGTGTGTAAACCACCCACACTTCAAACGTTGATCTTTAGTTTGACTCTTTAAAAAGCACTTCTAAAACCTTTGTCTCCACATTAGACCACTAGTCTAATTCAACCAGTTCATTCATTGCTATAGTAACAAGTGCTTTGAAAATGTTTATGAGCCACAAATATGCAGCCTTCATGCGTGGAGGAAGGGAGGAGAGGTTTTTTTTTGTGGGGGGGGTTGAGAGGTCGTGCTCTAGTCTGACACGGGACAAAAGCAGATGGGAACCCTCCTCCGCCGCCGCCGCCGCCGTGCTGGAGACTGAGAGCAGACTCCCCTCGCCCGCCTCGCCCCTTCACGTCCCCCTCACAGCACAAAAGAGTGGGGCCAACCTGCGTGACCAAACTGAAGCGAAGGCAACCTCATCTGAACCCCGACTGGCAGAGCCTCTCACATGGAGACCCGGCATGTTCCAGAGCTTCCTGAGACGGCGAGAGACACTGCGGTGCACAGGAAGTGATCATCCACATTATCTGACAGCTGCAGGCGCCACAAGGTTACAGGATGGACGAGGAGCTTCGGTCAGGGCTCCTCTAATTGGCGACAGGGATCTTCACCGAGGGTGGACTCGAATGCAAGCATCTTAGCGTGCATTCCACCTAAACCAGAGGGATGTTTCATGGGAGAGCCAACAAAAAAAAAAGCAGCTTCTCCACAGACAAAGGATCATTCAGCTCCAATTCCAGAAAACATTATTCCATAAATGATCCGGGTGAGGTCGCGCTAGAGACATCTAATGTGCTCCTCAGAAGAGGGAACTGTTACACCGCATGAACAGAGAAACCACCATTATCCTATAAAAACACTACATTAAGTGTTTATCGATCTACTGGACACACATTGTGCAGATATTCTCACGCTGAGACGATCAATGGTGCGCTTCTCACAATGACAATACGGTAACGCACCGGCACATGGTGCACATCAGCACGAGACCAATTTTCATTTTTTTTTTTTTTTCTAAGGAAGGGTGAGATGGTCGTGCGGTTCTGACCCACGCGCGTTCCCGGTGATTGATCTAATGACAGTCAGCTGTATGTTCGGATGTTGTGCCTTCAGGAGGCGCACCAGAGCCGAACAAAACAACTCAATACACAAAGAGCGCCTCATCCAAACTTCACCAGCCTAAACACACATTAGAAATATATTCATAAACAAGATGTGTGTGTGTGTGTGTGTGTGTGTGACGATTGAGAGAAGCACACACACACTTGATTGAATCGATCCCAGGATCAATAAGCGGATGGAATCGGTTAGCTCGCTTTTTAGTTAAATTAACATGTTTTTTATTACATTATTAAATTACTATATGTAACCGTTACACTCTGTGGATTTCATTACATCGACCGATTGTGTCTGAATTTAATTTAAATCGTTTATATATTTAAAAAATAAATATTTAATAGGATAAAATCATTAAAAGTCGTCAAGTTTGTTCCAAACGTGTAGAAATCCACGCAGACAAAGTGGACAAAACGCTCGGATAATAAGACACAATTGTTGTGGATTGTTACACGCGGACAAACACGCACAACTAGTTGTCTTGTGTCATTTCAATAAGCAGCCGTTTGTGCGTTAGACTCACCACCAGGTCAAGTATCCGATCACCATCAGGAAAACGCTGCTCCAGGATCAGCTCTTAATCCAAACACCGCGGAACGACAGGATGAAGGAGAGAGAGATAAAAAAAAAAGGTAGAGAAAGAATGAACCGTGCGTTGGAAGCTCTCGGTGCTTTTGTCTCGGCGGGTCCGCACGGAGCTCCACACTGGCTGGAGCGTCTCTCTGGTCTGAGCTCACGGACGAGCAGCTCTGGCTTTTCCGTCAGTGGAAAACTCCCTCCCGGCGTGACGCAGGCGGTGACACGCGTGGAGCCGGCCCACGCTCCTTCCGGTCTGCGTGACTCTACCAACACACGACAAACATTTAGAAGGATGATTATTTTATTATTGTTCATAAAAGTACTATCTTTTTAATGGTTAATTTTTTCTTTTTTTTAAAAATAATTAAATAGTAATTTAATGTTTCTTCTGCTCAAGTAAGTAAGTCATTTTTATTTGTATAGCGCTTTTCCAGACCAGGGTCACAAAGCGCTTAAACAATCAAAACAATATTCAATAAAGTATATATTTTAAAGATCAAGATAAAACTGATAACACAACAGGAGTTCCAGGAAATCAAGGAAAAGCCTGAACAAATAGAAACGACTGACTTATATTTATTGACTTACTTATTTGACTCTACGGTTTGGATTTTTAAATTTAAGATGTAGTGACGTAAATATTTATCAAGAACTTGTATGTTTACGTTAGTCTTGATGGCAGATGTCCAAGTATCTTTCAGGCGGTAGTCATTGAGAATAAATGATGAATACTGATCTAAAAGATAAAACATTTAACACTAAATATTTGCCATATTATAGACCCAAATAAGGTAAAGCAAAGCTACACAGACTATTATCCTAACAATCTAATGTAATAACTTAAAAGCAGACTAGGAACAGAAAGTAAAAGTAAACTGTCATTTAACTATGTATTGTTTTATAAACAAATATGTGTTGACAACAAAAGAAAGCTGAATAAACGTCTGTAAGGGAGGACAAGATGGAGTCGTGTTGGAATTATTCAGCTAAAGTAACGTGGTGTGTCTGTAGAGAAGGAAATACTGTAAATGTTGCAATGCGATCACACGTTCTTCGTGAAGTTTCCCTCCACCAGCCTGTTGCTCGGCCAGGTCTTGTGCCACAGTGACGTGGGCGGTGTCGTCACATGGCAGTTCCAGCGAAGAGAGAAACAATGACACCAATTTCTGTTCGAGTGAATCACAAGTGACGTTCAGTTTCAAAGGAAACAACGGCTTCCTTAAAATGTACCCAATCGCTCTTCCATCTTTTTAAGAGACTGATCATCTGAATCACTTTTTTTATAATTTCGTTTTTTTATGTGATTTAGAGAATGGCTCTTTGTGTGTAAACAGAAGCACATGGTGTGAACGCTTCTTGGAGTTAACAGCTGATTGAATCATATTCAAGACCAAAGCTAAGCTACGATGACTAGCATGAATCACCATAAATATATATCATCGTGAAGAATGAAATAAAGATTGTTAAGGGTTTGTGTCAATGTATCAATCCATTATTACTATGAAGTCTTTCTATTTCTTCTCTCGTTCTGTCTCCGTCTCATCCAAACACCTGTTTTCCATCTCTCTTCTACTACCTTGAACCCTAAATCACTGTGTCATTGTCAAACATCATGGTCCATGGAGACTCTTCTGCGACATAGAAGGTCATACTTCAAGTCCCATAATGCACTGCAGCAGTTGAAGCTGATATATGATTTCATGGCCAGTTTTAGATAATACATGTTTAACCTGTTTGTGGTTGTTTTTGTTCCTCTCTTTTAATTAAACAAATGATATCCGGGAGCTTATTTTAGACTCACACAAAAAAGTGATAGTTCACCCAAAATTCAAAATTCACTTGTTTTCTACCCACTCATGTCGACTTTATTCAGAGAAATCTGTTCCTTTATATAGTTATAGACAAAAATGTATGTTCATTTAAATAAATAACGACTGGAGCTCAGTTGTTTCCAAAAATACACTTAAAAGCATCCAATAACTTCCATACTGCTCATCTGGAACGTCCATCTTGTATTGAAGCCTCGAAAAGAGGAATTGTATCTGAAAACTTCGAAAATACTTTTGAACATACATTGAAGGCTAACATCCTACACAGACAGGAAGTACTACGGGTAAATATCGCAAGTGTTTGCAGTATACTGTCTACACTGGAGAGCGATGTGATGTTTGTAAGTTTGTTATTGTGGACGAAGACAACTAAGCTCCAGTCCTAAATTAAAATGCACTAACATTTTTGCCTATAAGTCTAAAAAAAACAGATTACTCTGTAAATAATCCAAACCCTGAGTCGTCATAAGGGTTTGTAGAAAATGAGTTTGATTAGAATTTTGGGTGAACTATCACTTTATCTCAGTACCGTTTTACTTCCTGTTTATTTGAATTAGTTTGCACTTTTTAATTCAACCTTATAAATAACTTAAAAGATCAACATAATTTTGAGTGTTCACTCTGTGTATAGTATATTAGGTAATAATAGAGTGGAAGATATTTTCTGGGTTGTGGTGCTGGCTGTGTCAGCCCGAAGGTGTTTTGAATTCTAGCGTGTTGCGATCACTGCTGGGATCTACGAGACTGCGAATACTTTTGTTCCGAAGCCGAGGAGCTGCTCTCCATCCCCTCCTCCGCACAGGAACACGGAAAACTCTCCGCATTGTCTCTCAGCTGGAAGTGGGACGCCGGAGCGCTGCGTTGCGCCCGTGTGTCGATACAGGTGTTTAGCTCTAATTCAGGGAGGTCTGCTCTCCTGACGCCGTGTGATTCACTTCAGCTTCTAATTGGAGGCACATGAGAACTATTGGATTCCATTTAAGCCCTGATTGTTTAGTTTTGAGGCGTATGTCACGGCGGGTCCCCCGGTAACATCCCAACTTCCAACACCAACGACGCCCCTGGCTGTGTACACATGCTATGCTAATTCTCCCCTGCTAATCGAGGTTGTTTCTCACATGCATGGTGAGCCTAAGGGCCCGAATCATGACGTCCCCCTCTGAGTATAAACAAGCACATCTGGTTGAATGACACTCCAAATGGCCCGCCTCCGTCCCCGCAGCCCTTCACCGCTCTGATTGCAAAAACGCACGTAGACATAAATGATCAATACGAGAGTGATGGTTTTCATGATCTCATCTGTTTTGGAAGTAATAGCTGCATTTGCATTTACGCAGAAGTGAATGTGACAGTGAACATAATAGAGTGATTACAGCCAGCCGAGCCCGGAGGAAGTAACATCAGAGTTTCCATAGAAATAGCAGCAAGACGAGAGATGCGTTCGAGAATCACATGAGTCATTCGATCGTCGCCGTTACTTAAGGTTTGTGCTTCGGGAGGAGGTGTTATCACTTTACTAGAACGCCATCATCACCCATCGTTTTGCATAATTAAGTCAATCATGTGTTGCATGGACTTCAATCACACGAGGAGCTAAAATAACATTTACCAAATAGTTGTTTTTTTTACCACCAATGTTTTAGGTAAAGGCAGCAAACTAGAGACTCACATCTTTCAGGTGTTTATCCTGCACATCTTTGAGCCAAACTTATTTGCGTTCAATTGTTTAGTGTTTATCTGTTTAATCTGTTCAAACTGAACAGCCCCTTATTCAGCTCGTACTCATAAGCACTTCAGAATCAGAACTTCATTGCCAGTGATGTTGGAACAAAACAGGAATTATGTAAAAACAAATCTGGAATTTATGAAGTGGAAAAAGGCCTTAATATTATATCACAGGCCACAAGTTTGAGATCCCATTTCTAAAGCATGTCAGAGAAAAAAATCCCTCACTTAAAGATCTATAGACACCAGAAACCAAACTGCACAATTCTCATGTATATTAATCCAAAGACAACTGGAATGGATTTCCCCTTAACCGTTTCAAAATGTCAATTAAGTTCTATCTCTGTGAGTGAATCCTACTTTTTTGTGTTGTGAGTCAGTTTTAAGAGAGATGATATGATTGTATTTTAGAGTCTGACATTAGAGAACGAAAAGCTTTGCTTTGAAAGACAACATTTGCGTCTGATCTCCTGAGAGACACAGGTTAGAGTCGTATCAATTAATGCCTCACCTTATGTAAAAGTGTCTAACACAAAATACACATATATGGTTCTCTTTTAAAAATATTCACTTCATCAAAATTAATTAAATGATCCTCCACTAACCTGAGAGTTTGGGATTGTTTCTCGGCTGACAGACTGAAACTCAGCCTCTCGCGGGTCACATGAAAGAATGTAGTCGTAACCTTCACGCCTTGCAGTGGATACAAGCCGCTCTCAAGAACAACTATACATCCCAGATTTCTGACTATTTCCTCCTTAAAGAAATATGTATTAACCCATTATTCAATTACCAAAACAACTGTGTTGCAAAAGTCTGTTTAACTTGATTATTTTGGGTCAGCAAGTCTCAGCCAAAAGGGCAGAACATTGAATTAAAACACTCCTAGTTGTAACACAACAAATGAAAAGAGAGATTTCCAAAGCCGTCTCCCGAGGTCCTGAGTCAGCACATCGACTTGCAATGGTAAAAACAGCTGAGAAACATTGAAGACAATATCAGTATGTAATTGCTACTGGTCAGACGGAATGCTTCGGCGATGATCCGGCCGTGATGACTGTTTTCGCGCTCACGTGTCGGAGGTGTGTAATAGAGGGTGTGCGGGTGTGTAATGCCGAGGAGCTCCGGTGAGCGCCGGGAGTCAGTGTGTCCAGACAGACTCCACCCAATTAGCTTCCCTGACGCCCTACAGCTCTTTAAGTCACAACAATGAACCGTCCACGGCCCCCGGGGAAAGAAACCAGTGGTCACATGAGCAGCAGCAGCAGTCAGAGGCATTACTGAGGAATTTAGCTCTTCACGAAACAATACAAGCAACATGAACAATTAGAGCACTGTCGGTTCGGACCCAGAGAGCATGCACTTATTATCGTGCGGCGCGGTGTTGCTAATCATAGTGGTCCGCAATCTCCAGGTCCTGACATGGAATCGGCTGTAGTCGCTTCACCTTCAGTCATTATGTAACATGCAGATCAGAAAACCCGTCGGGTCAACAAGCAGTGCTGATGAGATAAGAACGCCGGAGACGAAAGGAAAGGAGAGACGTTTAACTGTCATGATGAAATGAAAGTAAAACCTTCACTTGAAACTTAATCAACAGTTTATTTTGGCAATAAAGCAGTAGATCATAAATGCATCTAAAAATATATTTTAACATCTTGAACAATGGCTTCATATTTTGAAAGTACATTTAACAACACTAAAAAAAAGTATTGGGTCGAGTTCTCAACTCCTTTTTTAAATGAAAAATGTGTCTGAACCACTACATCAAGAGTCAGACATACAAGTCTCTTTGACAAACAAGACAACAAGTGCCGCAGAACTTTGTGTCCCACACATGTTTACCTCACAATCAGAGACTATGCATGTTTGTGTACCGGGTGGGGGGTGTCATGGGGGAGGGTCGCTGTGTTGCCAAAGCCACTGAATCAGGCCTGAATACATTAAGGCCACTCTCTTTAAAAGTGTGCCAAAGATTTCATGGTGGAAGACGCCCCTCCTAGACCACGCTAATGGCTTTCAATGGCTTCCATCTGCAGGCTGCGAGTGCACGTGCTGAGCTCCGTCATAGACGGAGTGTCACTTCATATAGCACATATCTGAAAGGTCCTGGAACTCTTGCTGCAGCCACGACTGGATTCTTGAAAGAAAGTCATTGATGACTGACTGTGTCTGTGAGTTGGTGAAGTGGGAATATAGTGGAGATTTAGGCTGGAAAGGCCAGCGCAGAACAAGATAGCACTTCATTTTCCTCATCGTGCGTAACATTACACAAAAGTTAAACAAGCTCGGACGAAACGTGAACAGTGATATCAACCAAACTGGTCATCTTTATTTTTTCCAGTTCAACATAAAAAAAGAAAATATTTACGGACAGACAGGAAAAATGTATTGAATAATTAAATAAAGATTTATTTTTAAACAAAAATAATTATTATTATTTTTTATTATATACTCTGGTTGAATAATAAAGTTTTTAACAGAGAACAAGGGCAACAAATGGCTTCCAGGCCAGACCTTGGACATAGCTTATAATGATGGTAACTGAAATCAGTCCTACAACATGAGTTAACAGTCTCAAGGCATCCTGTTTATGTAAATGAAATGCATGTTTGTCAAATACAAACACTAAAATATGAATGGAAGATGAGCATAATCACCAGAAAGGTTGATGGTACCCAAAATCGTACTTACCTGACTCACTCACATGTTTCAAATGTTGAAGTCTTTCTCGCAAAGATGTAGTAAGCACCTCATCATGACCATGTTTTGAACTTAGTACTTTAATAAGTTCTCCCCGTCTGAAATCTCAGCAAACGAGAGGTTATGAAAGCAGGTTGTTAATGTCGTAATAATGGTCTTCTCCCACTCCAGGCAGCTGTAATCACACGCCGCTTTGTTTATACAACGAGTCAGTTGATGGAGAAGACTTCTGGGAATGATGACACGTGGTGACAAACATCAATGTTTGACCAATCACAGCAGCGGGGGTGTGGTTATGGTAAATTATATTTCATCGCCAAAAAAAAGTGTTTTCATTGAGCACATTATAAATATGTCATTAAAAAGAGTTTTGTACAAACAGACACATAATGATGATACAATAGAGGTGAAATATATATTTAAGATTGTTTAAGATAAGTTGTTGTTTTTTAAAATAATTTCCCAAGCTGACGACATATTTAATGATTGTGTAACATATGAGAAAGTTATATTTACAAATGTCCTTTCCGTTTATACACTCTTCATCAGCTAATCTAATTTATTAATATTTACTAATATACGCTTCTGATAATTATGGAATAGGACATAATTCCATTTTTTAATTTATTATGAAGTTGTTTCAACATTTCTTCAGTGAACATTTCAATCTATTGTGTTTACAAGTCACTTTGTCTACACTGTCATTTTTTCAGATAATTTTTCTTCAAGATATTAATCAGATTAAATCATTTGCTCACTACTAATCTAATCCTAACTGGCCAGGGCAGGATCTGTGACTGTTTTGACCATAGTGGTGGAGTCAGGACTGTAGACTGTTGGTGTAGATAATGCCAGTCTATTTACTATGAGGCATATTATGTTTTTTCTGCCTGGAATATGCTGAATATAGTACTTTTCTATAACCCATTCTCGTAGGTTTGTACATTTTCTTTGCCAATTCTAGTCCTTGTCAAACAATGTAACCCAGAACTTGACTTGCTTAACCTGTAAGTGTTTTCTAAATCATCTCCAGGATTTGGACCCCCCACATGTCGCGGTGGTCAGACGGAGCATCTGATTGATGGCTCCAGCTGTCCCACCGGAGAGGAACACAGGCAGACAGCTGGTCACCTGCAGACCCAGACTCCACTGTGATGGAGGCGCTCGGCGTTGTGTTTCACTGCAGAGGGCGACCAGTGCAGAGCAGAGTTCACCAGACGGCAGCGGCAAGAAAAACACCAGCAGAAGTCGTTCATCTTGAGCCATCACTGACTGCTGGATGTTGACCAGCGAACTAATAACTTGTTTTTGTTTTACACTTATGGGAACAGACCGCTTAGTCGTGTGTTAATCCTGACGCAAGAATGGAGGAAAACACACACATCCTCCCCCTCTCTCAACTCACTAACCAATCACAGGACACTTCTCTAGGAGACCAAAGAATCTGTGCACAGATATGACATCACCAGCTGTCCATTAAAAGAGAGGTGACTCTTCCTCTCCACCTTCAGAGGAGAATATTGGGACATTTAAAGTCACATGTTTTGCATTTTTAATGACTATTTGATGTATTCATAACGGAAGTACAAGAAAAAAAAAGGAGGCAATTGTCCAAACATTGAGCAGCTGTTCTGAGACAGGCACAGTTCAGAAAATCCAACAATCTGCAGTCTTCATTTGTCTTGGCCACAGACACAAGTCGTGTTAATAAAGCGTCTATTCTTCCAGTAACAAACCAGCTCTATGCTGGTTCTGTATCTTCTCTTGGTGGAACTTTTAGAGGAAAGACCTGGATTTTCTTGTGCCAGTCAACAAACACTAAGAAAGGGTAGTGATATTAATACTAATATTGTATATCAAAATTGAGTTAAAACATATTTGAAAATATGAAAGACAGTGACAATGGAATATAATACATGTAAGAAATGAAATTGGGAGAATTAGAATATTATATGAAGCCCTTTGGAAGTTGGATACTGATGCATCAACTAAAACATATTTTAAATATAATAAAGACTTCTTACTATTATTACTATTTTAAAGATCTCACTCAGAATGAAGGCAAATGGAAGGTTGATATGGAGTGGATTTTTTGTCGACTTGGCAACTCTAGTCACTGCCTGACTAATGAATGCTAGATTGTCTCTCCCAGGACGTTTGTTCGATGTTTTATTCATTTCATTGGCGTGCAATAGACTTCCCTCCGACACAATATTATTGATCGACTGATAGACTATCATAAGAAAAGCCTCAACAAGGCCCCCGGAGTTAATAGTCTCTTTATATTTATTGATTAGCTTCACTGAGAAAATAATAGACCATGGAGGATATGTATAATTTCAATTACTATGACATAGTTACATTAGATAAGTTGCTTTTGTGTTTATTGTAAATCATTATTGCGATTGTTTTTAAAATGTGTAACCCATTTGAATGGGTCATTCTACTGAGCGTAACCACCACATTCCGAACAAGATGGACTTCATTTAAAATAATGCGTGTATTTATTAAAACCTAGAATGATGTTCAGTCATAAAATACCAATTTGATTTGATATTTGAAATTATGGGTTTGTTATGAAAAGGTCCATACCCAGAATTTGAGTTCTAATCTCAGTGTGTTATGTGAAAACACTTCGCAGCTAAATGTGGACAAAACTGACTCTGGTGATTGCTCCTGATGATAAGATTCCAGGGTTGAGTCAGTACTTAGTCGAGTCTGTCGAAATGAGCCTGAGAAACCTGGGTGTTGCATTTGATAAAGACATGTCTCTTGTTCAACACTGCAGAAAACTGACCAGATACTGTTTCCTTCAACTGAGAAAAATCTCTAAATTTAGGAAAATGATGTCACAACATGATCTGGAGCTTTTAATCCATGCGTTTGTGTCTTCTCGCCTGGACTATTGCAACAGTTTGTTGTTTGCTCCTAAGCTTTGGAACGATCTTCCTCTCTCTTTGCGCTTGATGGATCTACTGACTCCTTTAAGAAACATCTTAAGACGTTTTTATTTGTTCAGGCTTTTCCCTGATTTTCTGATACTCCTGTGTTGTTCTCAGTATTATCTTGACTTTTAAGTATATACTTTATTGAATTTTGTTTTGTTTGTTTAAGCGCGTTGTGACCCTGGTCTAGAAAAGCGCTATACAAATACAAATTACTTACTTACTTATGTGCACTGCTACCGGCTAGCTAGGATTTTAGCTAGCTTGTTTAACAATATCTTCTACATCTTGAAGGTGTGTTTAAAATTATATCCCATATTAAAAGAAAAGCATATGTGTGGAAACCAATCCGTCTACCTGTATAAAAAAGATTAGCGATCACACATGGACAGGAATATACTACATAAACAAAAGTCTCAAATCAGCTAGCTATGACTATAATATGCTAGCTGATCTGGCAAAAAAAATCTAAATCACATTTTATTAAACTTCACAGAAAAAAGGCAAAACATTTTTCCAAAAGTCCTCCTCTCTATTGTGTGTTATCGAGGGGTTAGGTTAGTTTAACAGAACTTCCAAAAAGCAGATAAATCATTGTTGCTGCTGCCATGATATTTTTTTCTTAAATGTCACTTAAATAACCAATATATTTGTAATAGCCAGAAAATGTAAGCACAAGAGGTTGCACAATGGGAAAAATCTATAAGAAATGATTCCTAAAAAATCATATTGTATATAATATAGTAATAAACAGTATGTTAGGTTCTAATTTTCCGTGGGATGTTCCAGGCATGGCCACACACATATCTGAACCAATTTTGATATTTTTGAAACTGGTCCACTAATGGGATGGATTGGACACACAAGAATGACCCATTTACTGTTTAAAGAAAAGTTTTTTTCAAAATGTCTCGGGAAAGCCTTCTAGCATTCCACTTTACCATTTAGAAACCACCTTTGACTTCTCTCTAGACTGCAATTGTCCCTCATCTGGTCCACTTCATCAGAAAGACCTAAGAACAGCCATCACACTTTCCTCGATTGCTCTGAAAGTGCTGCCAGAGCTCTGGCCGCTGTGTTGTCGAGACTCATGTCTCGCAGAATTTACTGCTCATGATGGCTCCCTGCATTGCCCGGAGATCAATACATGGCAACGGTTGCTTTATGGCTACATAACACTTCAAAAAGACGTAGTGTAGGAGCACACAAGGAGATATTAACTTGCTCCAGAGCCATACAACAAAAGAGAATGCCCTCATCAGCTTATTTTTCCTTTCACTGCAGCACTTCCTCATTGAGATGTTTACATGCTGCACACGTGCTTTCAAAGAAAAGAGGCACAGGAAGAACTCTGCTACAAGAGACTTCTAGAACTGATAAAGACCAGACAACAATACGTCACACCGGGAGACAGGTCAAGATTAAAATCCTCTGGCTACAGGAGAAATAAGTGATCCTGTTTTGTCACTGATCTGGACTCTGTTCTCTTTCAGAAAGGTTGTACATGTTCGACATCGTACACTCCAACCACACACCGTCACATTTCCCCTTACAAGCTGAGAACTTCCTTCTATTTTCATGTAACTTGAAATGTCAAAATAAACAAGAATTGGAAGTTCATGAGGAAGTTCAAGTTGATTCTTGCAAGATACCTAAAATCAAGCTTAATAAGCTTAAATGATGATTTGATTGTCTCTTATGTAACTTTTTAACATTTTATTACAATTATTGATGATAAAATTGAACACAGTTTAATACATATAGGCCAAAGGTAAGACATTGATGATGCCCACCCTACTTGGTTACAGGTTAGGCTAACCAGTTGGTTAACCAGATGTAGCTAATCACTTTGATCTTAAAGAGAAATATTGTTTCAAATATAGTATATTTTAGATGTATTTTTGTATTTAACCAAAAAAATAGGTTTATTAAGTTAACCATTTTAGGTCACATAGTATATTGTTTCTTTACCAACCGGTTAGGCTAACTTGATATACGTGACAATACTGCTAATGATAGATGTAGCTATGCTACTGTAACTCAATCTTTTTTTCCCTATTCTATTCACGTTAATAAAACATGTATTAAGATTTCATATACATATACATTTTATACAACTAGATATTTTTGAAGGGAGATAACACAATTGTCGTGCAACTTCATGTAATTCTTATTTCCCTCGAAAGATCAGCGTAACTAATGTGATTTTCATGTACAGTCTCATTGTTGAATAATATGAAGTGGGGGTTGGGGGCACTCAAAGACCGTCAGCTGCACATGTGGTTTGCCAGGTGTCGTCATGTGACAATATAGATACCGGAGCGTTGTTAACAGCTGAGAATCAATGAAACTACTAAAGGTAGTGGAAATAACGTACATTGACAGAATAATCAGAGCTTCATCTTTTTCTAAAAAACCCTCTTTCAACTCCAGATGAGAATTTCTACAATCGTTTTAAGACAACTGACTTTTGTTGGGAATGGGATAGTGGGATGGTTTTAGCTGGCTAAATCTCAACTGTTTTTCTGTCTTGGAACAAAATCACCACCAGCATCTAATGAGTGCCACTTATTCACTGGCTGGATGGTGGACAATAGGAGCTGGTAATGGGGAACAGCAGGGAGGGAGCAGGTGGGGGTCGACGGAGGAAGTGTCGTCGCAGAAGCTGGACCAGTCAGCAACACAGCCAGCAGCTGTAACCACGACTGCGAAGACGTCTAGTCCAACTGCAGGTGCTAGACCGACAACACAACACGGTCCAATTACAGAACCAGGAAGTGAGAAGTTGTCCTGAGACATCCTGTCCTGGATGGCCCAACATTACACTTGTTTTTGTTTGTGAAGATTTTAATTTGGAGGCCCGGAACTAACAATTGACGTGACAAAAACGTTGTCAGACTAAAGTAGTACTATAAGGAGCTAGAATGAGAAGGTCACAGTATTGTTAAGTTAATTTAAATTGATCCATTTCCAATTGACCAAGATCAGCCAATTAGGGTGGAGAAAAAGGCATTTTTAGAGTCACAACATGTCCTTGAGCTTGTTAACCCTGACACAATAGCTTCACTTAGGAAAAGCAACACCTGAACTTGACTGGCATTATATAGGCTTTATCTTGATGTAAAAATACATCTAAACATTTTAGCAATTATTATAAAATACAAAGAATAAGCCAAATGCAATTATATTTACTTAATTATTAAACACATGCCATTGATACTTTATAAGCATAATATCTTTTAGCCTATCGCAGTGTTTCACATACCACGTCATAACACTTACATGTTCTGGCCGTTACAAAGACACCGTTTCTTTTAGTGCTATTACAGAGCAGAGATGACATCACTCCATCGACCCCTGGGTCACGATAAAAACGGATAAAGTGGAAATGGCTCAGACCTCCCTAATAAATTGCGTTTTTATTAGATATTCATGTATTATACGTAGAGAAATAACACAACTTGAGTTTGACACTGTCTGTTTCTATAGCAACAACTGTTTTGTATTAGTATTACCATCAACCAAATCTATTTATGTTCTTCCTCGCTGTGCCTTAAGAAGGAAAACCTGAATCCCCCTTAAAAGAAACTGAGCCAGTCAGCAGCTGGTTCAAACAGTTCTTGGAGCCTGATTTACTGAGATTTCTTCAACTCTATTCCCTCTTTTCCTTTTTCACTCCCTTCTGATGTTTTTTCTCACACACACGCTTTCCTCACAAGCAGCTTCAACCTCCGGGCACAATGGCTTCAGAATGTGAGAAAGGGACAAGTAGCGGTGTTTACCGAGCACTAGTGTCCACACATCCGTTCCCACAATGGCCCCATTGAGGGTGGGCCCAGGTTAAAGCCCATTTAAAAGGCTTGTTTAACACTGGAGAAGAGGGGCCACATAGCCGAACTGCAGGGAGGGGAGGAAGGGGAGATGAAATCACAGCAGGCTCCTCACCCTCCCTGGGCTTCTCTTCAAAGCTCCACTGGTGTTACATTGACATCATCTTTTTTTTTTTTATTTCTCTCTCCCTAAAAGTCTGTTTTCTCCATCATGCGGCGTGTTTTCACTTTGACACATTGTGTCTGCACATGTGCAGGGAACATATGAACAGTGTGAGTTGAACAGAGGACAGAGGCCAGGCGGAGGGAGGAGGGAAAGGGGGGAGAGGGTGGGAGTGATCGAAGGGAAAAGCAGGATGGATGGGCAGAGGAGAGAGGAAAAGGACAGGTAGGGTTTTTTTTTTCCTCTCTCCTCCGCCCTTTCTCCTTCCTCTTCTCGGCGTGTGAAGGACAAGCCTGGCAGGGCTGCGGTCTGGCCCAGTGATTGTGTACTGCCTCACACAAGAACCCCATTAATCACTGGAGCAGGTCGACACAAAGACCCCACACGCCGATGCCGCCGCGTGCACACGCACAAAATATCCCCGAACTGCACTAATATCTGCTCGAGTGCGTCGCAGGGAAATGGACTCGCAAAACACGGAATTGTTTCTTAAATGTTTTGGCACGGCTCAGCGGAGAACACGGAGAAAGGAATGCCAAATATTTTTGAGTCACACCAAAGAAGCATTCTTGAAGTGCCTTAGCATTAAGGAGTAAACCAAAACATTTAACTCGTTCATTGTATAACACGAAGTAAGACAGCAAAAACGCTTACGTTTGTATTGATAAACTGCATGTACTGTAATCCAAACACCTGTCATGTTCCTGCGAGAGCTGCTTATCATATAAATGTCACTTTTTATTTTCCAGCAAACAGAAGCGGCCGTGACTAAGCAAGATTAGACATCATCAGAGAGACTTGCTAGAGATCCAGATATGATCCCACAAGTCGACCCGACAATGTTTTCCAGGTCATTTGGTGGAGAAATCCCTGCAGCAATTCTATTTCCATCCCTCCCGCCTTGAGCTGGAGTCCATGTGTGCACAGTTGGTCTATAGTAGGAGCCGAGGAAAGGACACCACTGAGGTCATCCCCTATATTAAGACTGCATGCTTCCCTTACCCCCAACAACACCTTCATTGGCCATAAAAAAGACCCTTGGAATTTGCATCTTCAGCATTTTGAAAACAAGTACTGATCATTGCATGTACTGACGACATTACCTACCTTAATGAAAAGGAAAAAAACCTGATTTTAAAATAATATCAGTTTTGTAGGGCAACTTAATTATGTATATTTCAACTAGTTGGCTAAATGACAATTTGCTGCAACTTACCTCTGGGTTAGATTACATGCATTCAGAAGCGGTTCTACATGAATAAACCATACCAGTGTTCCTATAGAAGAATGATGATGTCATGGACAAGTGTCCTCTAGTGTCTTCCACGATTCACCTGCAAAAGCACAGACTCAACATTGTCCATATTTTACATTTATTAAGCAAATATAAATTATTAGAATAGTACAAGGAGTTTGTTACGTTACTTTTGTTTTTTATTATGCTGGGCTGAACCATTCTCTTCTTCAACATAAGTCGGTTGATCAAAAATGTATAATATCATATATGTATAACAACAAAACTAAAAAGGTTACTGACATAGTGTTGAAGCTACGCAGACAATTATATGACAGTCAGTGTAAACAAGCAGCTGCAGTATGTCAACGAATAAATACAGTCATGGTCTGTAGAAGCTCAGTGTTCCAATGGCTCCTGTGAATGTATAACACTTTTATCTTTCCTAAAATATCACAATGTTTTTGAAGCAAGTTTGTCAGGACAATGATATTGCGAGTTCTCAAACTTTTTTTCTCAGCACCTTTCGGAACCTTTCGGATCTCTTACACCTGATTCCGTATCCATGACCCCATCCGGACTCTGCTAATTAACCCAAATCTACCTGTCCTTCAATTTATTTTTCTCTTCTACTCCCACCCAACTGGTCAAGGCAGAAGTCTGTTCACATTGAGTCTGGTTCTGCTTGAGTTTTTTGCCTGTTACATGGAGGTTTTTCCTCACCACGTCGCAAAACACTTGCTTATCCCAATTCGCGCGGACCTTTTCTTCTGTTCCTTTATGATCTTTAGTTTCTTGAAGTAATGCTGTTACGATAAGTCATTTTGACAAATTGCTATTAAGTATTTATCAAATCCATTACTTTGTGGATGAAATTAGATTAATTCATAAGAAATATTAATGCATAGTTAGGACATTAAAGCTCCACTTAAGTTTGGGGATTTGTCTATTTATATTACAGTCACAGTAAAAAGTTACGCGTACGTTTTATGTGTTTTTGCTTTATAGCAGAAAACAGGCCACTCAAGTATATCGAGTTTAAATGATAATTGTCCTCATTAAAATTTAATCTGCGATAAAGCAAAGATGACGTTAATGTCGAGTGTATTAGAGTACATAAGTATGCAAAATTATCAAACAGAAGACAGCAGATTCATTTTTAGTGGGTTATATTATTATCTGACAGGCGCTGTTCTTCCCTAAACCCATGTTGGCCTAATGTGGAGCAGACGCCTTTGCTATGCAAACAAACAAACACTTGCATTGACTTCCTCACATTCAAGCCGAGTGTTTACTGTCTGCACAGATGTTGTTCTCAGCCAGGCACGTCTGGCGGCCCGATGCGCATTCAAACATCCACATCAGCGCGAGTAAAACGTCAAAAGCCAACAGGAAATTGAATTGATGGATGAAGCAATCTGCAGGTGGCAGTAAAATGTGGAAGTAGTCTGGCATACAAAAGACAATCATCTGTGGGTGTCAGTGTGTGTGTGTGTGCGTGTGCATGTCCTTTGTAACCTGGCCTCTCAACCTTAATCCGAGGCAAGTCTCTTTAATTTACTGCCCCATTGGTAACTAGCCATCGTCGGCGTTGAGATGAGGAAGTGGCAGCAGGCAGAGGGTCAACAGCTCCATCCTGCACATAAACCCCATATAATGAGCTGTGTTTGTGTCCGTGGAGGGAGGTTGTCAAGGTGAAATGGAGAAGGATTTGCATCACATTTTGCAATCATGCATTTTCTGCATGAGAAAATGATGTAATTTATATTTAATCTCCAATTTCAGAGACAATGACCCCTTAAACTAAGTGTGCTCGTGACCATGTTGATGGTCTAGACATGTTTGTTGTGTAAACATTAAGTCGCAAATTCTCCACAGCAATGTCACACTTCTGTTCCAGCAGTAGAAATTGTAAAAGCAAAACCGAATTGAGCCTCTGTATAAAATAGTTTAGAGTTGAGAGACCCTGATACGGAATAAGGGTTGCCACGGTAATAACATTTTTCCATCATCACCTCCCCCATCACCATGTGGTACTCTGCTGCAACAGCTATGGACAAGAACAGACTGCAGCACACTCTGCTGAGAAGGTGTTTGGCTGCCCTCTTGCATCTCTGCAGGAACTGTACGTCACCAGAACATCAAGGCGTGCAGGCAGGATCATAGCTGACCCCTCTCACCCGGGACACCCCCTGTTCCACCTGCTCCTGTCCGGCAGGAGACTGAGATCACTACGGACCAGAACATTACGCTTCAAGAAATGATTCTACCCATCTTCTGTCAGGATCATTAATATTGTTTAATAAATTGAATGTAATGTGTTGTCTTTTTCTTTTTATAAATTATTTTTTCATTATTTATACGTTTTTTTATGTTGTGTTTATAAAGGTTTTTTTATTCAATCATTCAATACCAAAAAATTCCATGATAGATAACCTTTTCGATGCCACAAGGTTAACCCCAAATTTAAAATAAACATTTGTTTTGCAACTATGATAAAGAGTTTCATGTTGAGGTGGAGCAAAAATCAACAAACAAAATGTGTTATATTTCAGGGTTACAGCCATGAAATAGGATGTGTTACTTGAAAATGAGTAAGGTATCCGGATATTTTGGTTCTTTCTTTCAACCTTTCAGTTGTATTACTTTTGACAACCCTGTACAGAGGTACCCAAAATGTACCTCTGTTATAGTGCAAGATGTTTTTTTTTAAACTTTTTTGTTTTTCATAATTTTGCTAGCCACGTTTGTCTTCAGATGATTGTAAAAACAGAGTACAAAGGGACTATTTTACTGTTTATTCCGATGACTGTCGTTCTGATTCGACAAGATCTTCTGCTGCGAGATTAGGATCAGATCCTGTGATTAAATCATGGACATCCCGGTAGATCACACAGCATCGTCCTCACATGTCGACAAGCCCCCGGGCCTGTTTTACGCTCCGTCCACGGCGGTGAAAGCCCCGCTGGGACCGGCCCAACATAAGCCTCTTTCTTAAGTGATGGGGTTCCGGGAGCGACAGAATGTGTTTCACGATGATTAAGACGCACGTGAAAAGCCCATCAGCAGCCAGGCATGGGTTCGCTCACACCTCCAGGTGCCGTTCATCATTCAAACAATGCCGCACCTCCGTCTCGCTCACAATGGATCCATACGAGAGTCTGATTGTGCTGATGACGGGCGTTTGCTTTGGCTGGATGGTCCAGCTAATCCACATACACATGCTAATGACGTCCCCACGCTCTAATTAATTCAACTTGTAAAGCACGTGAGCATTTATTCCTTTTGCAGCATCCTGAAGTGTTTTCTTTTGTCAGCCTGAACTAGACCCTGATGGAATTTGTCACTTTTGTTAAACCCTCAGCAGCCCCAATTTATCCTGACGCCCGAACCAACACGCAAAGAGGCATTAGAGGAGTGTAGAAATGCATTATTACGTCAAATATAACAAATCCACTTGCAAATGAATCGAAGGTGTTGTTAGTCAAACCGCTAACTGTCGTGAAGATAAAGTGTTTTTTGTCTGGTTTCTCGAAGAATGAGGTGAAATCTGACAACAAGAGCTTTAGTCAAGAGGAGGCATTACAGAATAACATGTTTCCTTTCTGTCTGATTAATGCATCAGCGGCAGATGCTGAGGGGATTAGGTCTAGATTAGTATCCTTTCCACCGGCCGTGTTTTCCTCCGTTCGCCACATTGCTTGACCAATGGAGCTTTAGAAAGAAATAAACAGGATGAGATTGGCCTGTTTTTTATTTTCATGAAGAGCATTGTTGTTTGCATGTAACCTTGTTTTTAGAATGAAATAAAAAGTCTACTTTGCATTTGGAAAAATCAGGACTTCTTGTGGATGCAATTTTGATAAAAGCTGGTGTGTTTTAACACCTTTGTACCAAAGCCAGACAGACAATTGGCTTCCTGTTGAGGTGATTATTCACACATCATGGGGCAACCTTAAAATAACACTCAAAGGAGACTGAAAGGTAGAACGGGTTAATATTTTAAAATCCTTCTGGTCGACACATACCTACAGTACCTTTTAGACGCCGAGGCTCTCAGCAGGAAGTAGAGTTGTGCTCATACACAGTAACTAAAAAAAAGAATCTGCTTACGATGTCCTCCTGCCAGCTCCTATTTCTATGCAGGAGGCGGACCAACCATGTTTGTTAACTATCAGAAACCAGAGCTTCAGTTAACGTTATCATTGTTGCAACTATCAATTTCATCTGACAAGGAGGTAATGTCTCTGACTTTTGGTACATATAACTCAGTAAGGGATTTTTTTTTTAATTGAATTTTTGCAGCGAGTGCCATCGAGACAGCATTTTTGAAGGAGATCCCATTCTACCATGCTTCTGTGTGTGTTGTGCAAGCGGGTCTCTGATAGCTGTTGACCTACTGAACTCATTACCATCAACAGTACATATGAACGCATACCATAATGAAGATAAACTGAATAAAGGAATTTGCCTAAATCAAAATTTGAATCTCTTTTCTATTTACTTTTGTAAAAAATGTAATGTTGCTCTCAGTGTGTTAACTAAAAAACTCACAAATGGATTTCAGTGATATTTTTTTAAAAGTAGTTTGTAGTACTTGAGGTAGTTCAAGATATAACTATAGCACAAACTACAACTTTCTTCTTCACTTGCTTGTGTTTTTGAGAGAACTCTTAACTGTCCATCTGTATTTGACAGTTTTAAATTCTAAAAAGCATCAATTTAAATATGATCAATAATATCATAATTCATATTCATATTAAATCTAGTCACTATAACAGTTTATTTCAATGAACAACACCATAAAAAAATCACTTTCGACATCGCTTAATACCATCCTGAGGAAATCCCGGGAACTATTCTCATTATAAGAAAAACAAATATTGTCAATATCGTCAAACTACAAAGTTTCCCCCCTGATTTGTAATAAGGACTTCCATGATGACTTATCATTTCTTTTATATCACTGTGACTCAACTACGGGCAGGATACAGGAAGTTATCTGTCGATTCCTGCCGAAGCTGGAAATGTATTGGCGTAACTCTGGGTGGGTTCTTGGCGCCTGTGTAGCCACTGGAGATAAAGCTATCAGGGCTAGAGCCTGTACTCCATTGTTGAGAACACCCAAACACTAATGAAGAACATGTAAGCAGTATTAAGGCACCAGGGTGTGTCCCTTCCCCTCCATGCAAAAGTAGCACCGGATTTCTCCAAGGACCCTGAAAGTGCATTCACAAGCAGATGTCTGCTGGCTGGGCCTGTCAGATAATGACGAAGGATTAAATCGCCTGATTCCCACACCAGCAGCAGCAGCCCACTCTGTTTGTCTACCCTCGTTTAGCCACAATTTATGGGCTCTGCAGAGCGGAGATAGATCGACCAGGAGTATAAGCTTTAGAGGAATAAAGAAGAGCTCTAATCGGGCTGGAATAATTCTAATTCGTGGCAGTTTAATTAATCTGAAAATGGTGTTACGTGGTGGAATGATTTATGTTTATAGTTCCCTGCCTGTTAACAGACTGTGTATACAAGTTTATTGAAATAATCCAGGCTGAATATTACACGTCAAATGTTGAACATTTGTTAGGTTTGATTATTTATCGCTGGTATGTTAATGGGAATATAATGATTTCTACTAAGAAGACACGTTGCACTGGTCCCATTGATTACCAGATGTCACGCTCTTTTATCTATTTAGAAATGTTTTGTATCACAACTTTATGTTGTTCAGTGTGACAGGGTGGCGTGTTCAACTGTGAATAGATAGAATCTATCTTTTAAGAAACCCTTCTTGCTTGAGGAGCTCATCATTTCTTTTCAAGAATATATTGGTTATCACTCGACTTCTCAAGTACGGCCTTTTATTTAGAGCACAGGTGTCAAACTGGTCCAGAAAAGGGCAGAGACGGTGCAGGTTTTGGATCCAACCAGTCCAGCACATATAGTTGAACCAATCAGGAGTCTGCAGACAGTGATCAATTAATGGTCAATCAGGTGTTGCTTGTTTAAGTTCACACCTGATTCACTAACTCATGTGTGCTGGACTGGTTGGAACAAAAAATTTGCACCGTCTCGGTGCTTTTCTGGACCAGTTTGACACCTCTGAGAGGGTATTGGTCTCCATCTCACGAGTCTTGGTCTCGTTTGTCGTGGTTTTTGGTCAATAGTCTTGTTTTACTATTATTCTTGGGCTCATATAGCAGCCCTTTGTAAAGCTGTATCTAGGCACGCGACTGGCTCAGTGTAATAATGAGACGATTAAGTCAAAAATATATTCACATCGTATTCTCTAAATGGCATATTTGCATCAACATTGTGACAATTTGGTAAAACATCTCCAGTTAGCTTTCACATAAGACATTGACACAATAATAAAATGTTACGTTTATACTGTGCACTTGAACCAAGTTCACGCTAGTCTTCTAATGACTTGGTCCTAACACTCTTTCTGTATCTTGGTCTTTGCTGAGGTGGACCTGACTACGAGTCCAGTTAGCGCCTGGTTAATATTGTCCCCACAAGTTTTCAAAATGATACAATAACACCACGCATAATTGATTCCAAATTCCAAAGTGTTCATTTAGTAAACTTCTCAAGTAGGCACTTGCACAGACAGAAGCAATCACTAGTGCAGTTACTGTCCTTCATTCTGTTGAAGATCCACTTGATGGTTCTATAAAAGTGTTAAAAGTTGTACATTATTAAAGCGACTAAGTTCACTAAAACAATATGATTTTGTAAACTGCATACCACTTCATACTTAGAGTTACATGCAGTACTAGTCGGTAGCAATGTAGAATATGTGTTTAATGTGCTTTGGTGTTGTCATGTAACACAAGAAGACCCTGCAGGAGTTACTACAACATGCCAGTGTTGCCACTACTGCATGAGGCGCTTATGTCAACAAAGTACTGGAGTCATGACGTGTTCAGCATAAATAGAAATGACAACGTTAAGAATAATTTGTTTGAGTTTCATTCCTCTTCAGCTCTTCATGGATTAGCAAACATATTCGAGTAGGTTAATTAAAAAGCTGTAGTGGAGCTGGTTTGTCTTATTTACTCAACAACACTTAGCAAACACAACCGTCAAATAGTGTCTTTTCATGCCCAGTTAGATATTGTAATTCTCAATATTAGGCTTAAAAAAAGCCTTGTGTACAAGAAACGCCTGAAGCAATATTCAAATAAAATCCCTGTTGATCTACTCGTCTTGTAACACAAACTTGGCAACCACTGAATCGGCTTCAACCGTAAGAAACATTGTTGGAACTGTGGTGAATGTTTTTTTTACTGCTAAAGGAGTGGGTTCTATTTTATGGCGTGGCAATCAGAGACAAAAATACTTTACTAGAGAAATTCACAACATAAACATGTTCTCATAACTGGAGCTTATATAACACATCCTTCCGTGAAAAGCGTCTTGCTTCACTAACTTGACACCATGGATTGAAAAGGTTTTATTTTGGTGAGGTCCAGGGTCATACTTTTTCTTTGCAATGCCCAGCTTTTGATAAAGAATGTTGCTTTTTTTTCATAAAGTGACCTTAAAAACACCGACGTTTTAATAGACAGCCAGCTGATCCAATGATGTCGGCTCTCCAACTCAATGGGCGGACATTATGACAAAACAAAAACATTACAGTAGATGGATCTTCACAAACATCGCTTCTGGAAACATGTAGAGTTAATACTGTTGTACATATACTTAACAGAATAAAATTCGATTTTTCATGTCCAATTCAGGTACTGATGTCACACCATCTGCTACTGGCTATTATCATCATCATATTATTTGAGTTTTAACTACACATTCATATTAACAAAAATACCTTTTCGACAACAGAAAATATTTTAATTGAAACAACAAAAATAAAATACTGTGAATGTCTTATGATCATCCCACCTTTATTACTCGATTAAAAACACTATTAGATGTTCAACACACGACATCAGCTGAATTAATGGATCTTCAAATTATAATATTTTACCTTCACAGGAAATTCTTTGTTAGTTGCTAATGAATGAAAAACAAGATGTCATGTTTGTGTTTCAATTAAGTCGACAGTGGAGACGCAGAAGACTTAGATTTTGGCAAAGGCTATTAGTGGCACTGATCCTGTTCTAAGATCCTTAAATTCATCCAGTGCTTTAAGCAAGATTTAACAGATCCACCAAACCCTCCACACAATCCCGGGTGAGTTCTTCATCCTACTTTTCCCGTAGATCCCAAATCAGCGTCATTTAGGGATAATGTAACCGACTGGCAAAGTGGAGCAAAGCAACAATTAAAGAAGTGTTTCATGAGCAGGAGACAAAAGGAGGTATTCATCTGCTCAGGTTGTCTTGGCTGCAGCGCAATAATCAGCTGGCAGATTTCCTCGCTGTAAAACCAAGCTCAGCAGAAGAAGACGGGAAAAGACTCTTTCTTTTTGGGCGTGTTGACTCAACCGTCCCTGTTGTGTGACAGCGAAATGCCTCGACAACGGCTCTCTGTGTTTCTTAGTTCACTCACCTGTGGCTGCGATTTGACTTCCAACTACCCCGGCTCATCGTGCATGTGTGCAGTGCTCAGGAATAAAGCCAGTCAGGCCTACTTTGCATCAGTTTGCCTGTTACTGCACAGTCTGGGCCCTGGAGAAGGATTTACAGTCCAGATAGGATTAGAATCTCCGTCTCTTTACACAACAATGATGGGGGATAAAGAGACCACAAGGCTCAGGAGAACTCTAAAGCTCTGCTGATACACAGTCGCAGAAAACCAAACAGACGATGCGTCCGTCAAACAGCTGAGCACATTTTGTTCATGTTTAGTTAGAAATGCCAACGGTCAGTTATGTGCTTACGTGTAATACCTAATGGTTGCTAATTATCAGGCTCATCTTCACGAGTCTTCACTTAATACCATGATGTATTAAGAACGAGTATATAAATATAAGAATATAAGTTCTGTGATGCCCTAAATGTAGCGTAAAAAAAGGATGGTGACAGATCCAGATGCTCATGTTGACAGATACTAGCTGTGGTTTGGACGAGGCCAGCAGTGAACTCTCTCCAGGGACATGCTTTGTTAGAACATTGATTGACTGCTTAAGATTAAATGGTCTCCAATAAAAGCCCTCAATATTGAATTGTGCTTCTACAAACAAAATAATCCACTAAACCTTCATTGCAAAACTGCATGTTCATCATTATTTTTAATGTCCTGTATCCAATGAAATCTCAAAGATGAGAAGGGCTGAAAGAAGAGTCATCAGGTGAAATATGTTTGATTACACTTCAATTAAAATAAAACAACATCAATTGTGTGATTAATGTTGAAATGGTTTGTTTACATCTTTAAAAGGTTGGATTACATCTTAAAAAGGTTGGATTACTGTTTAAAAAGGTTGGATTACAGTTGAAATTTGTTTAAATAGTTTGAAATCTTTTGATTTTAATTGAAAAAAAATTGATAACATTACAAAAAGGTTTGATTACAATTAAAAATAGTTTGATTAGAATTAAAAATAGTTTGATTACAGTTTAAAAATTGTTTAATTACAGTTTAAAAATGGTTTGATTACAATTACAAATTGTTTGATTAGTTTAAAAATTGTTTAATTACAGTTTAAAAATGGTTTGATTACAATTAGAAATTGTTTGATTACAGTTTAAAAATGGTTTGATTACAATTAGAAATTGTTTGATTACAGTTTAAAAATGGTTTGATTACAATTAGAAATGGTTTGATTACATCTTTAAAAGGTTGGATTCCATTTTAAAAAGGTTGGATTACTGTTTAAAAAGGTTGGATTACAGTTGAAATTTGTTTAAATAGTTTGAAATCTTTTGATTTTAATTGAAAAAAAATTGATAACATTACAAAAAGGTTTGATTACAATTAAAAATAGTTTGATTACAATTAAAAATAGTTTGATTACAGTTTAAAAATTGTTTAATTACAGTTTAAAAATGGTTTTATTACAATTACAAATTGTTTGATTAGTTTAAAAATTGTTTAATTACAGTTTAAAAATGGTTTGATTACAATTAAAAATGGTTTGATTACGGTTTAAACATATTTGATTACATTTAAAAATTGTTTAATTAGGGTTGAATTTTTTTAATTAAAGTTGAAAATTGTTTGATTACAGTTGAAAATTGTTTAAATATAGTTTAAATTGTGTTTACAGTTGAAAATTGTTTAAATATAGTTTAAATTGTTTGATTACAGTTGAAAATTGTTTGATTATAGTTTAAACATATTTGATTACAATTGAAAATAGTTTGATTAAGGTTGAATTTTTTTTTAATTACAGTTGAAAATTGTTTGAATACAGTTAAAAATAGTTTGATTACAGTTGAAAAATGTTAAAATATAGTTTAAATTGTTGATTCAAGTTGAAAATTGTTTGAATACAGTAGAAAATTGATTGATTACAGTTGAAAAATGTTTAAATATAGTTTAAATTGTTGATTAGAGTTGAAAATTGTTTGAAAACAGTAGAAAATTGATTGATTACAGTTGAAAATTGTTTAAATATAGTTTAAATTGTTTGATTACAGTTGAAAATTGTTTGATAACCATTGAAAACTGTTATTACTGAATTACTGAATACAGATGAAATATTTTGGGAAAATTCTTAAGAAATACATTCTTGAAACGTTTGAAGATTGCATGTTAGATGTATACAAAAGAGAAAATTGATGATGATTGGAATTAAAACAATTTATATAATGTAAAAAAAATACTGGTAATGAGGAGACGCGACTGCAATAATAACAATAATTATCAAGGACACTCATTATTCTTCAATAGCATGAGTGTGAGGTCAGGTACCTGTGGAAGGTAAACACAAGTGAGGGATCTGTGGTGGCCAGCGAGGGCACAAAGAACACTAATCACATTAATACAAGCCACTTGCAACTGAGTTGAGTCTAACGGCAAAAGCTCCCTGAGCTCAGATCAGACTTCTCAAGCTATAGGCACGACAGCGGAGGCTGTCACTCATCAGATCAGCTTTTAGTTTCTCTTTGATCTCCGTGATCAGATCTCGATGGCGGGAGGCTTCGGCTCTTTTCCCCGGTTAGTTCTACAACACTGATTCATAAAACGTCTGTCGTCAAAACGACACTCCGTTCAAGTTTCTTCCCACATGCTTTTATCCTCCGTGCTACAGCTTCACCCTCATCTTCCGCTCATCTCTTACCTCCTGCTGAGAGTATTGATCCGCCCACAATCTGTCAGAGCCCCTGACATGAACACCAGTCAAAAGATATCAAGCTCCATTTCCAGACGCATTTACTCCTCTTCAATATTAACCACTAATGACTTCTTACTGAAGAACCAAAAATGAATATTGGATGTTTTTCTCTTTTCTTTACATTTTATCTTTAGTTGTACTCACCAGTCTTTAGGACTTTATGTACACATCCTAAGGGTTCACTAAACCGTTGCAGTGATGGTACTGATGTATATTTCCCCCCACACTTGCTCTGAGGTCAAAACTCATGCTGGTGATGTAAATAACACATCTTTTCAATAGAGGAGCAACAACTCATTAAAGGGTTAATTTAGGAAAAAACTGTTCTAACATAGTGACTGCCAGCCTTTAGTTTGGTTCTATAGACCCCCCCATGCTACTTTCCTTTAGTCCATTGAAGAGCAGTTTTTATCGTATATATATATATATATATATCACGCAATAAACAAGTTGGTACTTGCTATACTTGGCATATACTGGAAATCTGGATTTTCTTTTGTTCCCTAAAGAGATCAAACTTGACTCATATTCTACTCGCCATCATGTCATCTTAAAATGTATATCCATTTGAATGAAGCGAATGACGTTCAGTGGTCGTTTTCTTCATCTTCGTCTGATACCTCCATGGTGCTCGTCTGTAACGTCCATCTTGAATTGAAGCCTTAACAAAAATAATTGTTCTACAACTTAAACAAGTTTCTATTTAGTCAACTGTGTACACTGGAAGCACTTGCCATATTCACTCAGAGTACTTCCTGTCTGTGTACGATGTTGGCCTAGCAGCTAGCCTAGCAGCATCCGCTAAAAACTACCTTAAAAAGTAAAGTAAAGAAGTGTTTCTCCTCTTGTTGAATGTTTTTAAGTGTCTTTTTGGACAAAAATGAAGGCGTGTGTCCCAAATCGCACACTTCTGCACTTACACAATATTTTTAGTACACACAAGTGCATTCACACTGAGCAGTGTAGTGCGCTATGCACTCTCAATTGGCGCACTGAAAAGGAGCCGATACCAGAGTAAATATCTTGAGAAAACACTAATTTGACCAGAAAACAACACAACAAAAATAATAACATAAAGAAACACAACTTAATAACTTATTTCGATGTAAAGCACTGTCAAATGTCTGTCCGATAGTTCCAACGGCCGGTTGCAATCAGCTTAAAAGAGAACAAGCTGTCAAGTCATTTCCAGTAAGTGTTGTAACGGCAGTGTTTGATTTGAGAAAGTACTACCCTGTCGAAATTTGCGCACTGCACAAGTAAGTAAACTGTCTTACAGTGTACTGTACGGTATAGCAGTGTGCCATTTCCAGTCGTTACATTAAAATGAAAATCAATTTCTGCCTGTAACTGAAGTTATTTGTTTCCTTTCTAGACCCGGGTCACAAAGCGCTTAAACAATCAAAACAATAGACATTTAAAAATACCTATACATTTAAAAAGTCTAAAAGGCCAAGAATGAAGACAAGCACAAGAGTCCCAGAAAATAAGGAAAAAGCCTGCACAAATAAAAAGGTCTGAAGATGTTTCTTGACGGAGTCAGTAGATCCATCAACAGTGTTAGGTTAGAGTAAGGTTTCTGGACACTGAGAGAGAAATACGTTTTCAAACTGTGACTGATAGTTATGTGCCATAGAAAAGGGTGATCACAGCCTTCTGTACCAACTACTAGTTTGCCAAGGAAATAACTAAAGTCCTCAGGATTAAACAGGTTTGATTAAATCAAACGGCACATTTTAAATAAATGTTTTCATTTCACTCCGACTAGCATTCTAGGTCCACATTATGTTAGCGGTACCTGACTGTGTCCGACGGTCAGACCACAGTCCCACACACTGTTAATTGAGCTGTAAAGGACACAAAAAGATAAAGGCAAGCGAGACCACACTGAATATCTGTGGAGGGAGCTTCATGAGGAAGCAGTTTTTGTCTCCTGTTCATGCAAACCTGTAGATGCAGGAGGGGAGGAGGGCTGGGTGAGGCGGGGGTGGAGGCGCGGGTCAGCTGTATTTAGCAGGAGAAGCTTCCTGTGAGTGGGCCTCATGGCGCCGAGCGGGGGACGGATCCACAGTCCAACTTGCTGTCTCCACAAAACACCCATTGCTACAAAACACACACACACACACACACACACACACACACACACACACACCCCTCTGGCAGCGATTCTGTTCTCAATTTCCTGTCTGTAACTCTGGCTGCCGGTCAGAGAAACAGCTACTTCCTCACTGTGAAAGACTCGCGACAATAGTTCTCTGCTTAGATCACTTGTAAATAATCCGCCTTCACAATAGAAGGGAGCAGTTATATAAGT
Organism: Callionymus lyra; assembly: GCF_982586985.1. Lineage (NCBI taxonomy): Eukaryota > Metazoa > Chordata > Actinopteri > Syngnathiformes > Callionymidae > Callionymus > Callionymus lyra. The sequence continues at coordinate 33,235,263 of NC_141821.1, read as the reverse complement.
GAGGGGGAATGGTGATGAGGAGGAAACTGGACTCAAACAAGTAGTGACACTGATCGATGGCCACGTGAAACATCCAGGAAGGGAAAGGAGTAAAAAATGTAGACGATGAAGGCGACACTTAGCATTAACACTCATTTATCTTCATGAGATCATTTACTCATCTTGATCATCATCATCATCATCATCAACGGGCCACTCATGAATCACCAGGCAATTAAAAGCAAAGAAAAAAACCTAGTTCTCTTTCCTTTTGCTCGTATTAAACAACACGTTACATGAATAATGTAAATACCAATAATGATAATGTATTTATTATAATCATATTAGTTTATGTTTGAATTGTGAATTTAAAAAAACTCAATTTATTGATCACCATCCTTTGTTTCTTATATTCTAAAGTGTCTCTATTTCTCTTGTGTTATCCTGGTGTCTAACCTCCCCCTCCTCATGGATTTGTCAATTGGTTCCTGCACCACAGGGGGTGAGGGATCAAACCCTAGTGCCTTACAGCAGGAGTAGAGTAGAGTGGAATTGGGAGATTTGCGTGAGTGAAGGAATCCAGTTTTTATTTTTGGTTGGGTGGCTTTAAAATCCCGTCCTGGCTATTTGCAGATGATATGGTCTGTTTGGTTTAGTCAACCCTGATGGTCACTGACACAGTTACAGAAATAAATATTCTATGAAAGATAGAAATCTATTGTTCTGTATGAAAAGAGTGGAATGTCTTCTCTGGATTAAATCAGTGCCCAGAGTGTAGAAGCTCATACATCTTTGGATCTTGTTCAAAAAAAGGGATGGATTGTGAGCTGGTCAGACGGATACGTTCAGTGTCTTTAGTAACTAAAGTCCCTTTTTCACCGACTTGTCTTTGGCCTAATTTACTAGAGTCAAATCAACCTGCTTTTGTAGATTCTTCACCAGCACAGTGTATGGAAAGCAGTAAGGGTTAGGGTTAGGGTTAGGGTTAGGGTTAGGGTTAGGGTTGGGGCACTAGCAATAGGGCGCAGGCACTAATAGGTGAAGTCGACCTACTGCCAGACACTGATTGGTCAAAGAGTGACGTCGATTCCCCGACTGAGGTTTAGTCCTTTTTGTGTCTGGTCAGTACAGCATCGCCGCCATCAATTTTCGCAGCACTATTTCATGACGGCCCGGCCCACTGCACTTTGGTAGAAACACAAGACAATAGAGCAGTGTTCGGTATGAACGGAACCGTGTAGTTGAAAACCGCGGTATGCAATCGTCTATCTATTCATGATCGTATCTAGTCCACACACCTGGTCCTGGATCTGGTCACAGGTGTAAGTGGTCCTTCGTTCCAAACACTCTTAACCAAAAATGCAAGTGTATGTGTCTGCTTCACCATTCATACCCTGTTCCACTGCATTTCATCTGTACTTTAATATATGAATCATGTTCTTTACCATACATTTGATTCATTATCATGGTACTGAGTAGACGGCCTGAAAGATATCCCTGTCATTCTTACTGTCTGTCTTTATATCTCCCGACTTAAGGTTCCAAACTTCAGAAAGCGGCTTCCAAATCACCCCAGGTAAGAGTTTGGGGACACCCTGGATGGATGGCCGGTCAATCACAGTTGTGCCAAATAACCGGTCACTATACCAAATTGGGCCACAGTTCAAGCTTGTGATGTGGTGAAGAGGTAAAAAGTGAGGCAGAAGGAATCATAATCGCTGGATCCAATCATACATATGGTTTTAACCTGGTCACAACTAAGTGACTTGAAATGGTCAATCTATCAAGTGAGTTTCTCTGATTAAAACCAAACGTGATAATGGATCATAACCAGCTTCCTACAGACGTGTCAGGGGTTCAATCAGGATGAATAACATGTTTACACCGGCTCAGTCGTCTGATCTAACCCATCATAAGAACGGCCACAAGGTGCCGACCCTCTAATTTGTCTGACCTTTTTCGCCCCATGATATGCAATCTTAATGTGGACCAGACTTGTAATTAAAAGCCCAGAAACACAGTGTTCGCGTGCCCTTAAACAAACATTCATTACAGCAGACTTGATATCCCGGCGCTGGTCATCTCCTAACAAAACAAGTCCCTCGCCACAGACGTTACAAGTGCTCGGTGGATGCTCTAATTACAGGACGCGTGTAATACCATAGCAGGCCCGCTCACGCCTGGAGGGGTGAGAGCACGAGATCACCAGAACCAACTTCGAGTGCCGTTGCCAAGACTTGAGGAGGATAGAAGGAAGTCCTAAATCACTCAGTGAAGCTGTCATCGACAGGAGGTGGATCTGTCACATTCAATTACTTCACTGCCGGGAATTGCCCTAATGAATTTCAAAACCAGTTTTTGTCCTCTTTTAGGGTAACTTAAGGACAGCATGTAGAGGGTTTTTGGTCTAGGTTTAGGCTTGTTTCAAGGTTAAACACAACATGTGTGTCATCACAAGTGAACTCACGATAAAATTACTTTTATTGTGATTTATTTGTCAGTCAGGCAAACACAAAATTGTTATCGCAAATAAAAAACTATTGACATTCAGTGGCTGTTTTAAAAACTGTTGTTCAAATTAAAATATAAAAAAAGAAAAAGCTGTTTGTCAGTAACCCTGGAAAAATCTAAGCAAATCAACTTTTTTAATTGTTATTTTTCAATGAGCCACTTGTTTTGTCAATGATCTGAACTGGACTCATGAGACGTGGATCACACAACAAAAAAGAAAACTTAAGCAGCTACTTTTTTACTTGTTTAAAACACGAACATTTATTTAAAACGTCAGAAAGAAAAGTTGTACAAAGTTTACTAATTATTCAGTAATGACATTCCTCTTTAGTTGTGTATCATGGTAAAAAAAAAAGAAATCTTGTTGCTAATTTAACTGTTTGGTTTATTGAAGCTTTCTTTTCTATTTATCTATAATTTAATCTTTGTTTATGTTTTTACTTTAGGATTATTATTCATGCTTATTAATGCACACCTAGGTGGAAGACCAACTGTAAAATGTTACTCGAGTAAAAGTGAGAAAAAAACTAAAATCTATTTAGGTAAACATGCGATTTCGGCAACCTTAAAACAAAATACTATATAATCAGTATGTATTTTTGTGGAGATACATTTTATTGTATTTTATTAGTTCATTTACTATATCCACTAGTAAGTGCTAATGCCCCAACAGAGACACCTTTGTATTACCACATCACCTTCAGTCGGTGTTTCTTAGGTGTATTAGAAAACTTCTCCTGCAACCATATTGATCGTTAATCAGCTGTGACCCTGTTAAGAAAATAAAGAATGATTCTTGTGTCACATCTTCTACTTAAACACACTGTTGGGAAAAATAATGACATGGAGTGAGTGTATGTTATTGTGAACTTAGCGAGTTAGAGCTGTGACCTATATTTCCCGACATAAATAACTGTTAAGACGGCGCGGGTGACAAGAACCGTTGAACCACAAAGGTGTCCGACCACAATGGTACAGGTGGAAGAGTTTATTGTGAAAGTAGGCCAAAAGTAAACTGAGATGTTGCTTGAAACGGTTGAGTGTGTGGGACACCTGAACAGATGTCGGAAATAAGATAAGTAGAAAGTTTAGTGCCATCAAGATTTGCTATGGCAATAGTTTAAAAATAACTGGTCGTAAAAGTTAACAAAGAGATTTAAGCTTGACTTTGAATCGAGTTTTTGTGTACATCCAAGAGACATTTATGTTAGTGTGTGACACGACAATATAAAACAGCAATGTTATTTAATAACATACAATACAAAGTTTAGTAATCCTAAGGGAAACAAACAAAACATCAGCAGACAAAACCTTGAGATTTTAAAAGTTAAGGTAGTTTTTAAAACTCCCCCGATGCCTCTGTTGGCTCTCTCTGGGTACTCTCTTACCAAATATTATTGATGATACTAAATAATAATAATGAGATTAATAATAATGTAATAATTTGGACATAAACTGGTTTTATTTTCTTTGATCTCATTTTAATGTTTTTCAAATGTTTTTTTTTAATATACAATTGTACATTTTGTATCATATAGATTTTTGTTATGTATACATCAATCACCTACAGTCATACATTTCTTTGTGTCAATGTGAACGACCTTCCTGGCTTCCATAAATATATATGCATGGGTCAAGATCCTTTGGGTCACCTTGACCCTTGAGATTACACAAGGGTTAAAACTAAAATCAAACAGTTTCAACTGTTCTTAAATAAGCTGAGACTATAAGTGGTTAAATATTTCCGCTTTATGATTTTACTTCTCAAATTGTTGTGCAGCTTGTGTTGTAGCACAAAATTGTAGCAGCGAAAATAGTGTTTTGCAACATATAAAACATACTAAAAGGTCTTAAAGACTTGAAAAAGGATCAAAGTGCAACAACAGTGCAGGTGTTTGAAACAACAATAAGGTGTAAGATAGAAAATGTCCATAAATACTTTCAGTGGTGGTTTCATATTGTATTGATTTATTTTATATAAATTCAAGTAATGTAGAAGGGTTTGTTAGAATGTCCTTTTGGTATTAGATCATTATCAGTGTTATCCCTTTAAAGAAAGCAGTACAAAATGTGGACCTGAGTAATGTTCTCCTGCTGTAAGATCGTTTTGCTTCTAAGAGACATTTAATGCCATTACTGTAATTTACTGTGTCTTTAATTGAGTATCACTACGTCACTTTTCATCTGTGAGGAATGTCCTGATTGTCTAACCCTACAATTTCACAACAGGTTTACACCAAGCAGCGTTTGAAAAACTCCTCTTAATCGTGTGTCAGACACACAACGACGACAATAACATTTGTTATGTTGAAACGGCGGCAAGGGCAACGTTGGGGAGTATCGATCCGTGCTGCGCTTTATCGCTTCCTTTCTGATATGTAGGTCAATGAGCCTGCAGACCCGCTCAAGTCCTGCCTCAGTCAGATATTTAGGTCACACCCCAATTACAGACAGAGAGAGAGAGAGAGAGAGAGAGAGAGAGAAAGAGAGAGATGAGCTCTACAGGGGAAATTTCTGTTCGGAATTCAGCCATTTCTTTGAATATTATTTTGTCGTTATTTTGAGACGGCGCCCTGGCGGGGGGGAACAGGCAGCTCTGGAGCGATGACAGATCGAGTGATGGGGACTGAAAGTGGACCTGTCTGGCCTCTATGCTAATTCCTAGACACCCTCTCTTTTCAGCAACGCTCTCCTCTGTTGCTATAACTCTGTTTTGTTATAGATGACATCTTTACATCCGAGTCTATCGAGAGAGGAGTTCAGTGTATGAGATGAAGTGTTCCGCTGATAATGCTGAGTGAAAAGGTCAGTGTCACAGATATGATGAAGTGAAGTGTAGAAAAGTTGAGCTAAGCTCTCTGATCACATATTAATGAATCACATGAATGTCGGCGAGCGCTGACTCGAGTTTTAAGACCGGCGGGTATGTATCGCTCAAAAAAAACCCATTTCAAGAGTTCACAAGAGGCGAAAACAACGTTGCCATCCCGACTTTACCTCTCGGAGGGAATTCCTGGGAGAGAAGGCAGCATGAGTGCAAAGTCAATACCATCACACAGAAGCTCGGCATGTGGTCTGCAGCAGGCGAACGACTCTCAGCGAGGGGGTCGGAGGGGAGGGTGCATTTGAAGTTTCTCTGACTGCACTGAGTACAGAAGCAGAAATGTTTTGAGTCTGCAGAGAATGTCATGAACGTGATTCTGCAGGTGATGAAAACAAACGACAGGAGGAGAGTTGCTGCTGAGAAAGAGTGACAGAATCGGATCGCAATTCTAAACAGCTGTTAATTACCTCTGCCAAGGAGGCGATTTGTCGGTTAATAATAAAAAGTTCATTACCTTTTTTTCAATATCATTTTATGGAACAGACTGAGACCCAGGAACTTATATGTTTCTATTTCTTTGTGATCCTCATTACCATCTGGATCCAGGAGAGTTTTGAAGGATTAATCATTGACCTTTGAATCACCAAAGAAAATCAAATTCCATGTGACTTTGGCATATAAAGGTGTTCAACCCACACTGTTTTAGGGTTGTTAAAAAATCACGTAGCAGCTGGTGTTAAAGGATGGCTTTTGGTAAAACAGTTTATTCACTTTTACTTCTGTGACTCAAGTCATATTGATCGAAGTGATTCTCCTTTTTGCAGAGAGATAAACAGAATTCTGTTGAAGCTTAAATTAGTAAAGTTGTTTTGTTGATTTAATTGTATGCTGTGTTTTATTATATTATTTGAAATTAGCTCAATGTGCCTTTCAAGTACAGCTATTTCTCACCAACACAGACATATTGTGATCATGATACTGCACCTTTATAACATGGCAAGCACAGAGAAGATCTGAAAATCAACAAAAAAGTGAGCACCAGAGAGAAAAGAAAACAGGTGGAAAAGCTCAGAATATTGTTCTTCCTTTGAGCAAACATCATGATCACATTACAGTTAACAAACAACTGCATTGTCACGTGTCTTTTGTGTAAGCTTCGCCTCATGACTCATCACCGTCAGTCGACACTTCAATACTTTCCTCCTGAGAAATTCCTCCCAGTTCGACCACAGTGTGCAAGCTGAGAAAATATTTCCACCCTGATCTTGAGCAACTTTTTTCTCCTCTGGCAAAGACCAGACACAGGATGTCTTCTCCAGTGCGATCCCTTAAATCTTCCCCAAGTTATTGCTGGCATTAGTCTGGCTATTCCAGCGGCAGTATCAAAGCTCCATGACGGCTGCTCGGGAATACAATGTCCTGAGAAAATGCTTGGAGGAAATATAGAGGCTGAAATATAATTGAATCCTCAAGCCAAAGAGGAGAGTATTTTCTCGAAGATGGATGCAACAAGTGATGACAATCAGGAGTTGTGTACAAGCTGCAGGTCCTAACACACTGCGTCACACCAGCAAGTGAGTCTGCTCCAGGAGGTGATCTCAACAAATGGAATGTATGATGTCAGCGCATAAATGGAGAGTAAAACCATAGACTGGAAAACATAAAACCAGGCCCAGAGGAGCTACATGACATGACGAGGGGAGGGGTCTCTCTCAAACATGTCTTTTGCTTTAACTTTTGCTGATGGCATGGCAACAGTAAAAAATAATAAGAAGAGTAACAGCAACTAACAGACCACTACTGACGTCTCACTCATCTTGGCAGAGTTACTCACACATTCATCACCGCGATGTAGCGCCAGTTTTATCAACATGTGTGGTTATTGTGCGCATAAATCAGTGTTTTTTCAAAACGACTTTCATGTCAGAGAATGTTCTTACTCTTCAAGAAACCACTCGTACACATACCTCTACTCAAAACTGAGATCTGCATCAATCAACCTCTGAATGTTTTGGGGTGGAAACTCAGTGGTAAAGGACACACGTTTAAAGTCTCTTCTGAGATTCTCAAATACTTTTAAGAAAAAAGAAATAAAACATTCTCTTAAAAGACAAATGATATGTTGATTTAAGTGTGTCTTAAATAGATGTTGGACCTTTATTGTCAGTATGCGTCTGTCTGTACAAAACTCTCTTTTTTTTAAATATTTACATTATTGCGTCATAGTGGGCACTTATCTCGTAACCCCTCGTTCGCCAATATTTCAGACGGGGGAGAACTTTATAAAGTAATAACTTCAAAACATGGTCTTGATGAGGGACTTACTACATCTTGGAGACTTCAACATTTGAAACATGTGAGTGAGTCAGGAGAGTTGTTTTCTTTAATAGTTGCCCTATAATTATCTACATTAAAATACAGTATTTTATTTTTCACTTCTTTTCATTCTAAAATTACATATGGTTTTCTTCTAGGAACTCCTAGAAGGTCCGGGGTTGCGAAATCTTGCCAGCAAAGTCATTTTGTGTGTCCCTTTTAAATATGTGTAGCTGTATAATTAAACTCAATATTAATGAAAAGGTACACATTGAAAACCAGATGACCTTCAACCAGTGCGCCTGTTTTCATGAATATTCGTTGGCGGTGAAAGAAAGTTAAAGAGGGTCTAAAATCTCAATCTCGTTCGACTTCCTTAATTTCCTGGGGTTTGATTTACACTAGGATCCCTACAGCCTAAGGCGAGTTAAATTTAAGACGTTTTTTAATACCATTTGAAATTAAATATGAGATCAAGTCGACAATCAAGCAACATTGAAAAATGAAAAAACACATAAATTATTGATGCAAGCTGGAATAATAATTGGAATATGTATTGTTCAAACTATACTGGTGCCTTGGCCACATTGCTTGGTATCTCAATGAATTTACATCTTCCCACGCTGCCTAAGGAAAATCTGTCTTTCAGAAGTTGCTACATTAGCCGTGTCCAGGTATAACAGTGTCATGCACCTGCTGTGGTTTGTTTCTATTGTAATTGCATGCCATGCTGTGAACTTACATAAAATCTTACTTATCATGTGTTCACGTTTTAAATACTATTTAAAATTATATTCAAGAAATCTCAATGCCAATTAAGGCCTGGTTTTTATACAAATTCATTTGATGCCTTTTAAGACTTTTTAGGGATCTGCGGGAACCCTGTACACTTTATAGAGGGACTTGGACTGTTTTAAAACGTAAGCCTGCTGGAGTCAAAATATAGTAAGTTTAAGACTAAATAATAGTAATATTAGCTTCAGTAAAGAGCAGATTCACTGATTTGCCCTTAAGTCGCCCCTTATTGACTGAGTTTCACACCCTCGGACTAGATTGTTTATCATTCATGCTGCTATAGATTACACGGTGTGTTTATATGCTGCGTGCTTTTAGACATAACAGCTGCTTATTATTGGAAATACTCCCGCTCTGGTTTATCGTTTCTGAGCTAATAGAAGAAGTGATCTGTGCGTGAGATAAAGACAACAACCTGAGTGACAGCAACTGGTGATTATTGAATTGTTCATGCAGAGTAGCGTCAGACTCCACAGCCACTGGCTGTTTAACAATTTCCTTACAAGTCTCTTCCGCGTTCATTACACACACACACACACACACACACACACACACAAACACACCCACACACCTACACACACACACACACTAGCAGTATGCTTTGAAGCCCCTCCATCTCCCCAGATCAAAGAGAGGAGACCCATGAACATCCATATATCAGGACAAAGAAGGATTCTTCTCTGGCTTCAGTCTCCATATGAATGAATTACCAGGTTGTTATTTTAATGAGCTCTTTCACCTTGATCAAATCGGAGAGATTTTGACTCATATCTCAGTGTGACACACTCAGTCCAAATCATATTCACTGTGAATGTGTGCAGACTGAATATTTACGTCGACACCGTCCATATCAGCCGCTTTATCAGTCGGGCCCATGTGACGCGAGACGGCTGATAACAGCCGCAGCGGAGCTACACGTCTGAACGCTGAACACAGTCGAGCAAAGGTCGACCCACTGCTGAGCTTCAATTACATAATCCACATTTGTTTTAGGGCCTCGATGTCAGTGCACGACTTAACATGGGCTGCTGAGGAGTGAGAATGAGATGTTTACATTTGAAATATCTGTTTGTTTTTTGAAGTGTGGGCCTCTCCTTGAAGAATGTCTTCACCTGTCTCATGTAGCTGAGCCAAGATTCTTCTGATGACGTAAGACCATGTCGTGCTGGTTTACACTTCAGAGCAGATGACCTCGTCCAATACAAACATTTGGATTCAACATAGAAATAACAGCAATAACAGTTAAAGGAATACAATTACTTCATATTAATATGAATGAATGCAATAATAAGGTTATTATTATTATCGTTTAAGTGTTAAAATAAATATTGTTTTTGATTTTCAAGCACTGCTGCACACTGTTGCTTATTGTGTGATGATATTTTTAATATCTTGTCTGGTTATGTTTAATTCCTCCCCTCTACATACTAATCATGTTTTAATTTATAATAATAACGTACAAACTCCACCTTCTTACTTTGAAGCGGACACGCTAATATACATTTATATATATATATATATATATATATATATATATATATATATATATATATATATATATATATATATATATATATATATATATATATATATATATATACTGTATATATATATACATAAACCTACACATGGAGGTTGTTTGTGATCATTACTAGTTCAGGTGGTGAGGAAAGATGCCTCTCCAAGTGGGATTACTTCCTAGATTGCTTTGCATGACTAGCTAATGCCACAGCTGCAATCATGTCAGCAGGACCTTCTGTCAGCACTCTCGCTCTGGGTGGTCCAGTTCTCCCGCCATTCCTTCAGTGAGACACCAGTGCGACATTCCCCACTCGGGTTGTCTGAGGGTCTCTCTCCCTTCCCGTTGACCTAGAGGACATTTTAAGAATTTTTATTGACCTCCGCAGGTCTTCCTGGCGTGAACAATGGGGTCATGGATTTGGAATGCGAGGACCTTCCCAGGGTCAGTTTGCTCGAAGGAAAAATATGTGACCTTTTTATAGCAAAAGAAAACTAGTCTTGGCGCTGCATCGGAACACTTTTTCTATCATAATGACCTCGTAAAATGTGTGTCTTCCTTTTCCCAGAAAAAGTGCAGCTTTTGCGAGGAGCCCTGTGGAGTAGGCAGTGGTCATTAAAAGTGACAAAGATGTTGTCGGGTCCACCAGATGACTGAGGAAAAAGAAAGAAAGCTCTTCTCTGTTTGTTGCAAATGAGGCTGCATGGTCATAATTAAAAATGGGTTGACTGCAAATCTACAACCAACAAAAATACCAAAAAGCACACTGGATTATTAGGCGCATTAAACAGGGTGCAACTCTGTGGTGTCATGTTACCATGTTGACACGGGAATAGTTTGTGTCGGCCAACGTTACATGCGCTGTTATTAGAGAGCATGAAAGGGACACGAGAAATAAACAGAGTGTGAAGAGAGTGAATCATAAACAGTCTCATTCAAAGCATAACTGGCTTTTATTTGGAATAATACAACTGCGACTCGCGGGAAAATAAAACGGCACCTAGCGAAGTAATACCACAGCACCTGGAAGAGTAATACAAGGTCGTCTCGTGGAGTAATACCACAGCCCCTAGCGGAGTAATACCACAGCGCCTGACAGGGTAATACCACGTCGTCTTGCGGAGTAATACCACGGCACATACCGGAGTAATACATTGACTCCTAGGAGTAATACCACGTCATCTCACAGAGTAATACCACGTCGTCTTGCGGAGTAATACAATGTCATCTAACAGAGTAATACCACAGCGCCTGGAAGAGTAACACAAGGTCGTCTCAAGGAGTAATACCACAGTCCATAGCGGAGTAATACCACAGCACCTGGAAGAGTAATACAAGGTCGTCTCGTGGAGTAATACCCAGCCCCTAGCGGAGTAATACCACAGCGCCTGGAAGAGCAATACCACGACATCTTGCTGAGTAATACCACGGCACATACCGGAGTAATACAATGTCTCCTAGGAGTAATACCACGTCATCTCACCGAGTAATACCACGTCGTCTTGCGGAGTAATACCACGGCGCATAACGGAGTAATACCATAGCACCTGAAAGAGAAATACAACTGTGCCTATCTGTGTAAAAAACTGCACCTAGCATTGTAATGCCATAGCCTCAGGTTGATAGCACTGTGCCAGGCAGAGTACTACAACTGCGAGTCACGGGGTAATAAAACGGCACCTAGCGAAGTAATACCCTAGCGCCTGGCAGAGTAATACCTTGTCGTCTTGCTGAGTAATACCATGGTGCCTTTAAATAACTGAGATATTCTGGATAAGGATTTGAAGATCATCAACTATTAGCATTCTCAGTCGGTTTTTCAACTGCAAGGCAACCATGGAATCTAGTCGCTCAAACACTCTCAATGTACAACACAATATGTTGGCAGTTGTTGACGTAAAAAGACGAAAGACAAAACATGCGCTTGAATAAACAACAACCTGTAAAGTCTCCAGTAACTTCCTATTAACATACTAAATGTTTGGACTTAAATCCAGCCACACACTAAATCATTCCTCGTCCCTGGTAACCAGTACAGATACCATTAAGCCTGAGCTGCTTTCATTGTTGCTCCATTGTTGTCGTTGTTCCTCCGCGGGCTTTTGGCACCGCGAGTGTTGGAGCGAGCGGGCAGGAGGAGCCCCACTTGGCACGAGAGGAAGACGCTTCCCAAGCAGCCTGTCGACTTCAATCCCTAATGCTCCTTTTGCCTGCCCCACTGACTGAGTTTTTAATAAATGATGAGATGTGGTATAAATAAACCACAGGGTAGTGCAGCCGCCAAAAGGCAGAGCGAGAGATACCAAGGTAGCACACAAGAGGTGATAAATAAGTCAACAAAGACTTGCACGTACAACCCGCTTCCCATCGCTGCCGTGCTACATGTTGAATAGGATTTGTGCCATAACAAATACTTAAAGCCAGATTGTGCTATAAATACTTGAGAGAACAAATGTGCTCCTGTTAAATAAGAAAATCTGCTTCTTCGGCAGTTTGCATTTATTTTACATAAACATTTGGCAATGACTTGGTAACTAACTTAAGTGATTCAAAAGTTTAGCTAAAACAGCAAAAACACGGCACAAACTGCTACCATTGTTGTTGGGGGGGAAACAACTACTGATTTGTTTACAGTGAGTTTGACAAACAGCAACGTTTTGCAAGAACAGTTTTTCTATTCTATCACTGACACTTTCGCTCTAGTTACGGCCAATAGATAAAGGAAAGACAGACCTTGCCCTAGATTCTACAGAAGTTCCAACTTGATTAGAGGGAACTTTGAAACTAGAGATATTTAGTGAAAGTGCTCTGGACCGACACTCTTGTTATATGTACACAAGACAAGACAAGTATTTAATGACACAATTG